>NC_051846.1:228327665-228360497 GCF_002237135.1 Teleopsis dalmanni | reverse complement strand
CAAGCCGAGCGTTGACACGTCGCATACACAAATTTTCCACCAAAATCAAACGAGCCATCTCACGACCGATGCCTAGCTCTCGTGCTATCTCTCTAACACTCACATGAGGATTTTGGAACACGATTTCCTTTGCCTTTTCAATGTTTTCGTCGGGGGTAGAGGTCGAAGGTCGTCCAGAACGCGGCATGTCTTCGACGGTCGTACGACCGTCCTGAAAGGCTTTGTACCACTCATAAACTTGAGTTTTCGATAAAACTGATTCCCCATAAGCCTTTTGTAGCATTCGCAAAGATTCTGCACACGAAATTTCGTTCGAAACACAAAATTTGATGCAAACTCTTTGTTCAATATTTTTTTCCATTGTTTTTTTCGCAACGCACTACTGAGGTGAACTGGTTTAAACAGCTGCCGTAAACGAACTGTCTGACAGATCGCGCTCATTTTTGGCATAGTAATTGTAGGACAGTGCTGCCAAACTACATAAACTTAAAATATCGAAAAATATACAGCGCGCGAATTTTAAATGAGAATTTCCGAAAACTTTTCGGTCACAATGTAATTTAATTTTACTCAATATGCTTTGTCTCCAAGAAACTACACAACATTCCATTCAAATCTAATATTATTTACAATTTACTTTAATAAATGTAAACAAAATTATGCGCTCTTGAATAATAATAGTAATTGTCGTTTGCAATTAAATATTATTTATCTTTCTTAGTTGTATTCAATAAAACAAATATATGTTTTACCACAAAATTATATTTGTTAGTGAATTAAATTTCATCTTATAGATTGACGGAATAACAGTACAGATTTTTAATTATAAAATAAAGCCTTGTCGAATTCGACCAACTGTAGGAAGCATTTTTGAACAGCTTGTATTTTTAGGGGACATAACATTACCCTAGTGAGATACACTTTTCCCAAGGGTGCTATAAACTCTTAAGGAGTTCTTAGTGGAGAATTTTGCTACTACTAAATACTGTAAGTTAATAATACTTGCGACAAGTTACTACTACATACTTGGTCACTACTAGTAAATGTTATTTATTGCTAGTAATTATTAACTAATTACTGTTAATTACTATTATATACTACTAGCTACCACTTGTTACTACTAGCTATTCATAACTATAATTATTTGTTGCTAGTTAAAAATAGTTAATCACAATTATTAATAGTCCTAGTCAAAACTACTTATTACGTCATACTATAAATTAATAATTATTTATACTAGTTGATACTAGCTTTCAGTTACTGTTAATTATTGCCAGTTACCACTATTTACTAAGAAGTACTATTATTTACTACAGCTCACCACTATATCATACTAGTTACCACTTATAACCACTAGTTAAAAATTATCAAAAGTTGTTACTGATTACCAGTCGTTACTTCTGATCACCACTTGTTACTACGAGTTACTATTATTAGTAGTAAATAATAAAATTAGCACCACAAGTTACTACTACTGGTTACTAATAGTTACTGTTAATCTACTACTGTTATTACTGGTTGGTATTACTAGTAATAATTAAAACTAATAACACTACTAGTTACTATAACTGGGTTCTTAAAGTCACTACTAATCAATACTGCTTACTTAAAGTCAAGTTATCAATATTTACTAGCAATTACTACTAGTTATAACTAGTTACTTCGAGTAACTGTTAGTTTCTCTAATTACTTATTTTTCAGTTACTACTTCTTATTACTACTTGTACTGGTTACTTCTACTAACTACTGGTTAATATAAGTTACTATGAATTACCTCAAATTGCTGTTAGTAATATTTACTATAATTTACAAGTTTTGTTGATAGACCATGAAACTCAAAAACTAATGAAAATACTTACTTACTTGGGTTTTTTTCTCTAACAATAGAAAGATTTCTTGGTAAGTTTGGATTTTATTCTAAAAAAAGTATAGTCTTGAATCTATGTAATATAAGTATAGTCTTGAATCTATGTAATATAAAATGATTTAGTATGGTAGCAGAATTTAAGAAAAAATCAATGGAAAAAAATTAATTTGTTGCTAAAAGCCTAGAGTTCTAAGCCTGTTTATTTGAGGAGTTTTTCTTTTTAATAATTCCTAAAAAGAAAGTATTTTCAAGTTCAAAATATTATTTGAAATTTAACTTCAATTTAATAATCTTTTATATAGCAGTAGTGCATTTATTAAACTCTTCTCAAATCAATTTTTAACACTAGTGATCCCTTCTTAATGATAGTAAATAAACACCATGCGTGAACAATAACTACTTCCCAGTTAAATAAATATATTTAAGTTTCGTTTTTTAAAGTAAAAGTTTATGAAAAATGTATCATCTTTAAATAAATCAATCTTTATTTTTGCTTTTCATTTCAATTTATTCAATAATTCATCAATGATAACAGTATTAACGTTGAACATAACTATCTCGTATAGTTACTGATATTCAACAGATACTCGTATATAAATGGATGAAAAGAAAAAAGGGATTGTATTCTTAGTACTTGAAACAATAATCAAAAGACTCAATACAAAAATCTTTTAAATAAAAATCATAAGGCAGACAATAATGTTACAATCTAGAGCAAATTCAACAACTTCAACTTCTTTCAAATAAAAGAAATATTAATCAGAAATAAATATGTTCTTAACCCAACACAGATAAGAACAAAATACGGAGTTCATCCTTATGCCCACTTTGCCTTGTAAGTTCTGCGATAAGCATCTGCAAAAGGCAGCAGTACCTTCGAGATTATATTTCACTTGGTTCTTTGGTTGTTTGGTTGTTATACGATTTTTACCATTTTAAGCGAAATAGATTATCATGACTTTGTGCACTTACTTTTGTTTATTTGTCTTCTTTTTATCCTGTGTGTGAATCTCAACAATTTTTCAAACTTTCCCACCAAGCGCAAAGGCTAGGAACAGACAGGATTGGCTTTGTTGCTGCTCCTGCCTGAGCGTTAGTACGTTTTGTGGAAATATACTTTGGCATTTGTCTATTTATTATATACGGAAATGTTATAAATTCGCATGTTGAGTAGATTGAAGTATAAATATTTAATTGGTGATTTGCGGATAAATAAGTTGCTCTGATGTATGAGCTCAGCACAATGCCAGCTTATGTATGTAAGGCATGCACAAGGTATTCCGTGATGTGGAAGTAACTCATTGGAGTTACGTATTGGAGCAGACGCACAGATTGATGACTACTAAAACTAAACAACTTTACTGGAAAAAAAGTTTTAAAAAGTCATTACATGATATAATTAATATGAAATATAGATATAAAAAAATATTTAATTTAATAAAGTAGCTATAAAATGCTAGAAGCTTTTTTTAAAACTTAAATGCAATTATAATAGAGTTGTGAAACTTTAATTATGAGTTTTTAAAAAATTTTTTTTAATTCATGCATTTATTAAAATAAAAAATACATACTTTGATTCATTTTTCAACTTTATTATTTGAATTCCGTTTGTATCTGACTAATTAAAATCTGGCTTAAAATTTTAAGTTAAAAAAGAAGGTTTTTAAATTTTTAAATGGTTTCTGTTCGAATCCGAAAAAAAATATTAATTTGCCTTTATCTACTAATCACACCTATCCATTTTGCTAATTTAATTTCTTCAATTCCCATATTCAATCCGAAACCTCAAATGCGCCATTAAGACCGCTTGCCCGATCTTTGTGAGCGTTTCTATTGTGATTACCTAATCCATGCAGAAGAATTCATTTTAAAATTCGTAGCACACACATTTCACATATTTACTTCGCCCTTCAGCTATGGAAAGCTTACCATGGAAAGCTTACCACATTTTTCAGCTTCGTCCAGAATTTTATGTGGCTTATCCTTTAGCATATAATACCGCATTTATTGTTATTATAGTTTGTGTTGTGTGGTGTATGTATTGTCGCTCCAGTGGCATTCAAGGATTGGAAACGAAAATGAAATTAAAAATATTAAACACGTTCGTACCATTTTATGTTGAGCTGTCACACTCTGTACGCTCTGCAATTTAATGCGGATTGGTGCAGGATTGGAGCAGGATTGGTGCAGCATTGGTACAGGATTGGTGCACTACTATTATTTATATTGAACGTAATGATTACAAATGATACCATGTGATTTCAAAAGAAACCAAAAAATATTTTTTAATCCATCCGATAAAGTATGAAGAGTGCTAAGTAATTAATTTTTAAACTTTATTGAAGTATACAAATATCTTCATTTTTACTTACAAAGTAAAAAAACCGAAATAAAGATATGCTTCAAACAATAAAATACTTTATTTTAATATTCTGTTTAAACATATTTTATTTTCTTGTTAGTATAATAATAGTAATATAATTATTAACAAAAAATTTTATTTTACATATTATTAGATTACGAAGTTAGCGTTAACGATGATAAATAAGTTAGAATTAATTAAATCCAGTTTTCTTTCTGAAATAAATATTTTACACTTTAAAACTAAAATAAGTTTAAAAGTTTTTAATAGATTTTTTTAGGTTTACAGCAAATCATGAAATGCTATGTTAGTATATTAATACCAGTTAAACGTCTTTAAAAAAAAATTTGTTATTATCTTAGCAATTAATTGCTTAGAAAATTTTATATATAACACTGTTCATTTACTTGTGAACAAATATTTTTGTTTTGTTACTCTTGTCCAGTTATTTTCTTTTTTAAAAAATTCTCGAAGTATTCAATAAATGTATCTCAACGTTAACATTTTTAATATTTGAGTATCAACTTTTATAATTTTCCTTCTAGCATTTCTTCTTGCATATTTATGATTCAATCTGCATATAAAAAGTTTGTTGGAAAACTTCCTCTTCCGTTTGAAGTTTAACATTGTCTGTTTACATATGTAACTTTATATTGTTTAAAGAATCATTGACCGATACTTATACGTAAACTAAAACTTCATTGCAAATCATTTTTCTTTGTTTTTTAGAGTGTATGAGTTTGCAACACCAATTTTATTTTGGTCAAAAAAACGTCTTTTAACAATTCTCTATATTTTTTCGAATAAAAATTTTAATAAAACCCTGATGAATATTCTAAATTGTTGGCTTAAGGGAACACTCAAGATGAAATTCTACAAAAAAATTACAAAATTAATATTTGATAACTCAGTTTCAGTATAAAATTAGGTTTATAATAAAAAAATGTTGTTATCATCCACCATATACATCATCATATATATCATCCACATTACTACATCTAACTCTATTTAATCGACTTTATGTGGAGTTAATGTTACCCTTATGATGAGACATGACACTTTATATCCTTGCTACTCATGCGACCACAAGCAAACTCAGTAAACCATTTTTAAAAATGATGGTATTTTCCCAAAAAGTTGTTCTAATTTCTGAAAATTCCTAATACTTGTCAGCTTCAAGCATCCATTAAAATAAAAAAATCTTGCAAATCAGAACTACAACTCCTAGAAATTATATAAAATTTGTTTTATATTGTTAACCCTTCACCTTAGCAGAAACAGTTTTAAGCTCTACACTGAGTTTCTTACAGGACACTAGAAACTTAATTACCATATAAAGAATATAAGTGCAGTAGAAAGTGATTCCTGTCAACTCTGTCATGAGAAGAAGGAAACATCAGAACATGTTTTACGCAATAACTCAGCGGTGGCAAGACGTAGACCTGCAGAACACTGGAGACTTAATTATCACATGAAGAGTATTAGTGCAGTAGAAAGTGCTTCCAGTGGCGGCAAGACGTAGACCTGACTACCTTGGGAGCGAAATCTTAGTCCCAAATCAAATAGGTAAAAGTTAGGCTTTTAGGCGCATAATCTATCTGTTAAGTAGCAGTACCTTTATACCTTATTATTAATTTATAATAATATTGTTAATTATTAAATTAATTAAAAATAAATTAGAATTAATTTATTGTTTTAATGGCAAATTTTTCTTTTTTGTGTATTTTTGCACGAGTTAATTGATCAAGGTTAAGTAATATATGGCTTTCAGCTTTAATCACCCTTCAACTCCACTAACCAACCAACTTCTCGATTAGAATCGAAATATAGGAAAATACCCTTAGAAAAATACCCTTGCAAACACCCTTACCAAAATACACAAATAAACAAATATTTTAATAATTTTTTAAACCTTGTTTAACGTAATTGTTTCTAAGTATTTAAGCAACCCTTTTGTAGAAGATCTACTTCTATTAAAAAACTTTAAAACTACTCATATATATTATATCAACAGTAAATAATATTAATATCGATCTCATGAAAATTGATTAAATAAAGCTTAATTTATTTAACATTAATATGGCATATTGTATAATTATAGAATAGTAATTTTTATAATAATATGATGCAATCTAACTTAGAAACTATATGTTAATTGTTTTGTAGTAAATTCCAAAATTTACACACACTCCACTCCGAATGTGCATAAATAATATTTATGAAATCTCCATTAAATTCATAAAGCCGCCTAAGTATGATTGCAAGCAGCTTAAATGGTTTATGAAAGGAACATATTAGAACTTCAGGCCAAAATATATGTCCCAACTTAAGCATGAAATGCACACAAACCAAGAGCAGACAATGGGAAATATCTTTCAAAAATAAGGACACATTTGTATTTATGCAGAAATTCCTTGCTAAAATGGTTGCTTCTGCATATATTTGTGTCTCTGCCTATATGAAAACTTTGAACATTTGCTGACATTATACAATCCATAGTAGCAATTCCTGTACTCAATGTGCGTATCTGTGTTTGCATTTAATTTGCATAATTTGTACGTATGGCAGAGCATGTAATATATGCAAACACATACAACAAATGTAGACATTTCTACCCACATTAACATCTGAACACTTTAACACTTCCAAATAAATGCAAATCTTGGGCTTTACACACTTTTAAGGTTACAAAGGAAATAAAAGTTCGCAAATACAAGAATGCGTACGAGTTGTAAAAATCTTTCAAAAACCGTAAAATGTCAATATGTGCAGATGTATGCAGATCTATGTGCCTGTATGACTGTGTGACTGTGTGACTGTGACTATATCTGCTTCATTCGATTTCGATTTGAATCTTTTATTGTGATATCAACTTTGAACGGTGCCCTTTTGTGCATTTTGAGTGAGTGTTTTGTTTGTTCAAATAATGTTTAAGTAATAAAATAAAAATGTCACTTTCAATGTATCGCTTTTATGGTTTTGTCATTTAAGATTCTTTTTACTTATTTTTTTCCTTTTTTTTTGTTTGTTTTATTTTATAGCTGAGCTGTTCTATTGTTAGCGCAAAATTCATCAAATCCTATTTAAACAGCTCTGCGAATTTTAAAGCCTTCTACACAAGTGTATTTGCATCTATGTAAAACCTTTTCAATTTAATATAAAATGACTGCAAATATGTACCTTATGGATGTTATAAATTCTTTCGTACGAGCATAACACTGTAAATATTTATTATAAATGCTTTTATTTTAATATTTAAAAAGTTATAACTTCCTCTGCGAAAAACATTACTCTCTCCCTTATTGGGCATTTTAAATGTCATCAACTTAACGCGCTTCATCACTCTTATCGACTTAATGACAATTACCACAACAGCAGTGCTGCTTGTGCTTAATGTTGCATACTCTCCAAGGAGTGCGGAAACAGTACGTGACTAAAGGACATCCTGTTTATTTGTACAGCGACCGCCAACAGTTTTTAAAAATGTTGCTTACTACTTCAGCTGCTATTGCTGATGCTGATGCTGATGGTGATGGTGATGCTGTTGATGTTGTTGCAGTATCATCAATATTTATTTTTTAATGACACTTGTCCGTCAACAGCATCAAAATAATAAGCCAATAACAACTAAAGAGGATATATATTAATAAGCTGAAAAAAAATAAGAGACAAAACATAAACATTACAAAAAAATGTATATAATTGAAACAAAATACGGAAGATGTTATGAAAACAGTGATAAAAATACCAAACGGAAAGTATACAGGATATGGTTTTGACCCTCATTTTTCAGCCAAGTAATCAGCCATAATTTTCGCGCTTTGTGTTTTGATCGTCCGCATGAATAATGTGAGATTCCAAATGTTTTCCTTTATATTTGTGTTTTTCAACGAAAGAAAAAAGCTTTTATGAGCATTTTCCGTCGATTCCTTAGGGTGACTTTTATATCCTCAACAGCTCTAAAAAGCTTATTTCATCAGAGTTTTTATGTCACAGGTGCTTCATGCATTCAATGCAACAAATTTTTACAGTTTTCACATTTTTCACAGTCACTGCAAAGAAAACTGCTCTTGACAATCATCTCGAACCTTTACTGCCTCCGGTCGCTCGCTGTCAATATTTGTCAGATCATTTTTCTTTGTCGACAGCTCTCTTGCCACTTGAGATTTCCAAAAGAAAAACACAATAAAATGCAAATGAAGTTGAAAATTGAAAATTGAAACTAAGACCGAACCTGAACGTGAACCTTAAAAATAATTGTAAAGGTAAATAAGAGCTGTCAAGGAGTATAAGGCTAAGTATCAATAAACTGATTTGTTATGATTCAGTTAACTTTTCAAGGATTCTGTCGATGGTTGTTCATATTCTAATTATCACATAAAAGATTTATTCATTATTTTTATTATACATTCTTTTGCTTCTCGGGCCTTTGGCTAAGCTGAAATTGTGATTTTTATATTGTTGTGTTTAAATTTTTTACTTTTTTATTAGCCATTGAATGGCATTACAAAACTTTAAATTTATATATTTGATACAAGCAGATCAAAAAATAATAATAAAAGGCCTTACAAGCTTATCCTGTTTTAAACCGAATTGTGTGTTACAAAAAACTACACTCTAATGATTCTGTTTTACTTGTGTTTTGTCATTAAGCCCAAAATATATTGAAAAATTTTATTTTGCTTGTAAATTGTTCTTCGTTGTATCATTTATTATTATTATCAATTTTATTCTATTAAAACTTTATACAATACCCTATATTAAAGGCTTTGGTCAACATATGCTACGATAGTAATGGAATAGTACGCCTTTCTTATGACGAAGTGTTCCATTGATATTCTTTTGGTGTCTTAATGACATCAATTATATATTCCCATATTATTCTTTATTTTATTTGAAATATAATTGTATCAATGTTCATAAGTTAAACCAAAATTTAGTGATAGACCTTTCCATATTCAATTTTGTTTTATTTAGTAATTTATCACAGTTATATACAGAATGTCTGCAGTCTCATTTCGACAACGAAAGTAGCATACCAAGGTTGTTTCTATAAATCTGATCAAATTATTTGATTTTCAATGGCGTTTTTATTATTATTATTATTTTAAACCTATTGCAACTGGTCAACATCTAGCTGACTACTTGTTATGTAGATATTTTTGGGTTGACCTTCACTTTTCGTATTATTATGTTGCGTTCACGGACGCTCTTGGCTTTAGATCGGTCTGTGTGCTTTGCACTTTGTAACAATATCGCCCCCTTGAAAGGCTGCACAATGCTCCGAGAGGTATAGCGGCTTTTATCCATCATTTCTTCAATCTCCGTATTAGATTTGTCTTGGTTGTACAAATATAGTATTAGATAGACGTCCAAAGAAGCCCATTATAACAACAATGACAGAACTGATGGTGTCACTGCTGAAGAGTGGCAAAATTTTGGACCAAAAACCACACAAAAATTGATTTTTTCAATTCCAAAACAAATAGTAGCTATTATTAAATAGAAAAGCTTGGCCACTAAATATTAATTGTTATCGAAAATATTTTTTTTTAATTTGTTTTTTAATTTTTACATAAGCTGTGCCAATAATTTTGTTCAGCCAAATTTAGTTTTTTTTTTTTTGGTTTTCTAATTTTAAAAAATTTAATATAAGAGAAAATAAAATGAAATTAAAAGCAAATTAAGCATTTTATCTAAAAAAAATTTTTATTAAAAATCGCATCATTAACGGGATAAAAATAGTGCTTGCTGTGCCAATAATTTTGTTCGTCACTCTACCTAACTTATTTAACATACTCTTTGTTTTCATTTTTTTTATATATTTCTTACTCATCACCTCTTTTCAATTCAGATATGTAGACATTACAGATTTTTTGAACTTCTCTTCTTACACAAACCTTTTTTTAGTACTATCTATTATGGTAAGTACTGAAAATCTATCCTATCAATCTATCCTTGTGTTTCTTCGACAAAAAATTAGTCGGAAGAAAGCTATCTATTTATCTTCACTATTTTTATTGTTTCTTTACAATTTTATTCTACTTTCTGTTCCATATCAAATGATTTCAAAATAATTGTAATTTGACTTATAACATATTGGTAAGTATTGTTGACAATATATTGGAATTTTTTTTTTTTTTTTTTTTTTTATTTATTAACGATTCTTCAAATAAAGACAAAAATCGTTTTAATATTGCACCTAGTACAAATAATTGGAATGCCCTAATTCCGTATATAGTCCGCTTGTTTTGTTCTTGTCACAGAACGCAAATTTTTACTTTAAAAAAATCAATAAATCCGGATTTGTTTGAAATATAAGGTTTTTTTAAAGTGCAGATTTGTTTGGTGTTACTTTATAGAGAACATCATATTTTTTGCCAATCAATATAAAACAATTATGGCTATAAAACCAACTCTATTAATTGTAGTATCCACTTACAATATTGTCCTTTAGAGATTATTGTTGAACAATTACGGAACAATCTGCAAAGTCGCTTTTGTTTTGTAGAATTTTAACTGTTATGTCGATGGCATTTTTGGTATATTCCTATACGTATTTCGGCAAAATCGAATTCATCAGGAGAGTTCCTAACCTTATAAACGAAATAAACAGCTCAAAGGAACAACTCAAAAAATGTAAAACAAAATTATAATTATCTGCAATGTCCCATATTTAACAAATAAAAGAAACTGTTTCCATATATAAAGATGATGTGGAATTATCTCTTTCATAACTGCCATATAGTAGATACCTCATTAAAATTAGATTTAAACAACATCCTCAACTTTCCTATACAGCTAAGTGCAGAAATATTGATGAAGCATGTTGTGTAAATGTACTACCTGAAATTTATTCAAAGTTTTCAGTCCCTTCAATATGTTTACTCACAACTTTAATATGATTCCAACATATTTTTCTTAAACTTTTTCCTTGACTTGCCATAAAAGTCAAGTACCTTCATAAATAACAACAACATTGACTTTAACAACATCATACAAATATAAATACAGACATATATACACCCATATGCATACATATTTATATATATATTAAAGCAGGTTCATTTCGACATGTGGGGTGTTGTATATACCACGAGGACATACCTTCCGACACACTTAACCTCTGACACGATTATATCCACATTTTGCGCTCGAAACAACCACTAAAATAACAAAATAAAACACAACGTAAACGTTAGCGTAAACGTAAACGTAACGAAAACGTAACGAAATAAATGCAGATACAATGTTAAATGGCTTGTTTGGGTGTGCAGTAGTAGTGTTGGCTAAAATTGCTTACCACAAAAACAGCGGAAGTTAATGTGTCAATATATTAAAGCCATAACATGATTATGACTGCTGGCATGCGAATTTGTTGCCAGCATTCAATAAAATTAAGCTGCACAAATAAGCTGATTATACTTTAATATTTAACTAATGGCAGTGCCGGCAATACCGGCAATACTTGTATTTAAGAATATCGAGCGAGTGCGGCACTTCGAGAGACAAAATTAAATGGATGAAAATCTTTTCAGTTCAATTAAAATAATTTAAATTATTTATACGCAATTGCTTGGCAAATGTTTATAAAATTTTATTTAATTTTAATGTTTCACACCGCGAGCCGGCAAACTTTTGAATAAATCACAAAAAGCACTTAAATGCGCCAATGCAACGCGACAATTGCGAGTGCAAATGTCATTTAGTTTGCTTATTTGCCGTGTAATTTCATTTGCGTTTCCAATGCAATGCAGTGCAGTGCAGTGCAATGCAGTCAGTTGGCATTTGTGTTGCGGTCGCCGCTAAGTGCGGAAATTCGCATTAATTTCTATTCTGAATGAAATTGACATGAAATGTGCATTGAAATAGTCACATTATGAATTTTGACAAAATGCAGAATTTGCATGTTTAATATTTGCAATTCAGTGCGATTCAGTGCAATTTGATTGTTTATTATTCCACTTCATTTCGGAGCTCTCAAAAATTTTCATTTGAATTGAAAGCTTTCGAAATAACATTTTTCAAATTATCAAAGGATTTACTGAACTGTTCAATTATCAAATATTTTTAATATTTCAAAAATGAAATAGTCTGAATAGAACCTCAAAGCAAAAATCTCATACAAAATTAATGTTTTTAAATAAATGATTGCTTTTGTTAATTGTTTTGTTTGTAAACGACATTTTAAAAAACAAAATTAATATGTATATTAAGCTTTAAAAATATTTTAAATAATATCCAATGGCCATGTTTAACCGACATTCATATGACGAATGGCCACGCCAATATTATACACTTTTTGATTATGACCAAAAGACATATAGGGTCATGTTATGCAGAGAGTCATAGGCTCGTCAAAATTGGCTCTTTTGGGTTATGACGAAAACTCATGTTATAGAGAGTGTCATAGAATTTGTAATAATTTGCTGTTAAAAGGTACAAATGTTCATATTTATCATTGAACAACACTGCTTTGGCTAAATGACGAGACACAGATAGCCTCATCTCTAATGAAAACATTTGAACCCACATTTTACTCTTTCTCTCACTCTCAATTTTATAATTTGCATTGAAAACAAACACAATTTTGATTTTGACGAGCATGTCAATTTGTCAATTTTCTACTATTTCTACTATTTTAGTACGTTTTTTGTGCCTAATTTATATTCAGATAGACATTTTTGTATATATATATAGATGGAAACGGAAAACTTTAAACGTTACAATAAAAGACTTAAAGCCACTTCAGCCATCACATCGTAATAGGTGAAACCTCATTTCAATAATCAAGAAAAGGACAGACATTATGAAACACAACACTATAATACACTATACACTAAAAACACTATATTACTCCTAAAAGGCGCAAATTCTGATATTTAGTACTGAGCACCACTATTTCAAACAAAAAGTAATCAAAATTATTCTTTTTCTCTCATTCTCAAATTTTAAATTCCGGATTATAAAATCGCCTTAAGTACTTATTCAACTGAATTTTCGTTTCAGTAAATTAATTGTTTAAATTTAGATATAGATCATTTTTCGAGGTAATTAGTATAACTATGCTATATATATTCCAAAAAAAAAAAACAAACCCATAACCTTATAATAATCCTTTTCCGAAAATGCTTGTGCAAAATATTATAAGCTTACTCTTATTCATAATTCCATAACTTTACCATGGATTGTATTCATAAAATCCTTTTAAAAAATTGTATTCACGCTTGCCCTTATTCATTGATCTTCCGTAACTACACCATGTATTTTATCCATAACATTCAACGTTGTTACCTTATTCGAACATCCTGCTACCTTTCATTTTTGACAACTACACTCGGTAAACCTCTTTTGAGTTATTCCAAATAGGAGTGCAGAATTTCAATTTGACTATATTAATTATATTATATTAGCAATAAAAAAATTTTTTTAGGTATTATTCTATTAGATAGCAGATATGTTTAAAGTAAGTACCAAAGAGAACTACAAACGTAGATTTGAGTGTGAAAGCATAATTCGTTTGGTGCAAGATTGAAGGAGATAGTAATATGAATTTTAATAATTCATATTATTTGTATAGAATGATAGTATTTAAGATGCGTTCTAAGACACTGATTTATTTAATCTATTTTTTTTTTATATACATTTTTATTAGTACTTCATTATGACGTATGCGTCTAAATAAATACTTATTTACGACATTTGCTGCGACTTATGTACCTAAATACTAATACCAAATACTAATTGCAATAAGATGATAATCATAATGAAACATTTGAAATTGTGTATGTGCCTAAATTAATAGCATAAGACAATTAAGTATGTGACTCTGATTAAATATCATAATTACTCTATGATAAGATAATAAGATAAGATGTTATATTTTATTTCATAGCAATAGATTAACCTATTACGTTTACAGTACTTGTCCTCTCTTTGCAGTATTTTTATTTATTTATTTCTCCACTACTTAATATTTATTATTTTTAATTTCAACACTATTTGCAAACTTTCTGAATAAAAACCTTAAAATTTCATAGGGTCCCGGAAATTAATATAATTCATATTCATTATTATATCTTGGTATTTATTCTTACTTTACTTTAAAACAATGCACTTTAATTATAATTAATAGTTTTACTCAACACATAATTAATAATTTCTTCCATATAATCACAACAAATCTGACATTAATTAATCGAACGTGTCATAAAGTTTTGCTAAATGATGTGCTAAAACTCACTCCCAGCACATATTACACACTTTTGTGTAAAAAGCCCACAAAAGACACAAACATTACATTAATTGCTGTCATTATCGTTATTCACACACAAAAGGAAAGCCATTTAGTGTACCAAATTATTACATTTGTGCTGCTGCATGTGTGCAAATAATTATCAAAAGGATGACTTCATGGTGTTTAGAAGAAAGACGATTTTAACTTCATTATGTTGATTTTATATAGGAAAAGTAACTAAATTTAGTGAAGTACAATGCATTCAAACAAAAAGTGTAGTTAAAGTATTAAGGCAGATTTAAGTTTAAAAATTAATTAAAAATCATTTTTCATATTCATAGAGAAGAATTAAAGGAATATGATTGAATTGTTTTTAATAAATTTTAAATTTTTATTCTTTTATTTTTTATAGATTTTATAGATTTTTATCAACCGAATCAGCTTAAAATTAAAATGCTAAACAGTTTCAATATCAAAACAAAGCTCGAAGCTCATTTGGACGCAATTGTCATCACCAACTCACGGAATAATGATACTTTGTCATTCTGTAATAACGTCCTTGTTTCTATGTATTATACAAACACCGAGGGAACCCATAAAATGTTGATTTTGTCAGTCAAAAGGGAAAGGTCTATATCCCAATTACCAACTGAACCCATTATAGCATCTATAAACAATAGTCAATTTTCATCTAATCATCAAGTTGGTATCGATGTTTTTAGATTTACCGGAACTAAAATAGATTAAATCCTTGAGAGCTTTAAAGGCATGACGATTAGCATATCTTGCAGTTACCGACTTACATCTCGTTTGACCTTCATACATCGCCAAAGCTTATTTTCATAGAACCTTTTTTGATAGCAGAAAAGGCTTAATAATATTTCACTAAATACTCTCAAAGATCACTATATAAATATTTAAAATATTGAACTAGTGCATCAAATATTTGCCCTGCGCATGTCCGTTCCATGTTAAAATTTTAGATATTACGGGATATGAAATAACTTTATCTGAGCTCTCGGGCAGTATGAAAAAGTCAGAGAATTAATCCTATCAAATGTTGTTTTATAATCGCAAAATGTTACAGATTACAGTTCACTTTGTCTGTATAAAAGAAAGTCGCAAAATTATTTCTACCGATAAAAGATAGTAGGTGTCGAAATCTATAATGATTAGATTATAGTTCATTTTATATACACCCTCGCACAGAATTAAATATTTGGATCTGATAATTGGTTCTACAGAATGCTACTTTATAGTCGAGAAAAGATTGTGGGTGTCGAAATCTATAATGCTTAGTTTATAGATCATTTTATATAAACTCTATAACTGGTCCCACCAAGTGTTACTTTATAGTCAACAAAAGATAGTGGATGTCGAAATCTATAATCATCAGATTATAGATCACAATATTTAATAATTAGCTGAAATGATTGGTCCTACCGAATGCTGCTTTATAGTCGACAAAAGATAGTAAATGTCAAAATCTATAATCATCAGATTATAGATCACAGTATTTAATAATTAGGTCAGATAATTGGCCCTACTGATTGCAGCTATATAGTCGACAAAAGATAATGAGTATCGAAATTTAAGGGATCATTATAAATCATTTTGAGTGAACCCTCGTACAGTATCAAACTGTCGACTGCCTATCGTATGCTGTTTTATAATCGAAAATAGTTTGTGGGTGTCTATGCTATGTTCATGAGATGCTTAAAAGAATATGCATATATCTGATGGGTTTAAAACTGGTCCTATTGTGATTGGTACTGATGATAGAACAGAGGTTGCCAAAATTTTAATTGCTGGGTATACTTTCGTCTAACCATATCCTGCAGATGAGTCGACATTTTTTAAAGTAAAAATAAAAAAGGTTCTTTAAGATAATGTAAAAGTTTGCTTTACACAAAAACCAAAAAAAAAAGTTATAGTCAACTAAGTGAGTAAGTACTATATAGCATATAAATGAATAGATATGGTACTATAAATTAATAAAAATATTTCTTAAAAATATTATTCTATATATTTTTTAATTATTTAAAAAATTGAAATTATTTCCACATGAAATGCTCGTTGAAAATGGTGCTATTTCATTATTCAGTTGATCTTTAGAATCAAAAAATAAGATGGAATATAATAAAAAGATTTCCTTATTTTAATAATTTTTAAACAAATATTTTATTTTTAAAATTGAATTGCATTAAAGTAGCATAAAGTTTGTATAGAAAATGGAAAACCTTCACATTTCACTCACAAAACAACCCAAGCTGCAACTTAAGAATTAAGGATTCCGCTGTAACGTGAGGCCATACTTAATTTCCATTTCCACTTTTTACATTCAATGATTTGTTTTTGCATTTCTGGAGTTGTACATCATTATCAGTGGCAACGATGCCATTCTTGGATTCCAAAGCAGAGTAGTCACATTTGTGTAGTGCAACTACTTCAAGCATATAAAACGCTTGAGTTATTTTCTTTATTCTGCCACACTGCCTCAGACGCAGTCCGATGGTGTGCCCTCTGGTTTGAGTGGAGACATCAAAGTCACTCGCAGTTGTTCTAGAGATAATTGTAAAATTTCAACTCGAACAGTACTCCGTTGTCCCTTCCACTACGAGTATATATTACTCTAAAATAAATTTCTTTCACATTTTCATTGCTAGCTTGAAATCAGCTTCTGTCTTTTTACTGCCGGCGCTCACTTGTTGTTTGCTTGTTTCCTCGTTGAAAGTATATTGTTCCTTGTGCAGCTCAGCCATATTGTATGTGCGTTATCCAATGCAAGGATAAATATTACATTGCATATTTTTATTGCACTGAATTTTACAAGCATTCGTATACTTTCTCTTCCCATCTCGGATTTGAGCTCGAGAATATTCGCAAACAAATTAAAGATTTTCAATTGCTTAAGTTGTTGCTTTCGCTGCCTTCTGTTGTCTTTTGCTGTTTCCATAAAATTCTTTAAATACGAAGTCTTGTGTACATTTGCATATTGCATTTGTGCTTACGCGGATTAAAGTGCAGCTTTAATGAATTTTAATTTTACCAGTTGTAATTAATATTTTCCTCCTTCAGTAGTAGTAATTTTATTAATTTAATCTTTAACGGACTTGCGTAAATAAATTTTGGTTAGGAATGAGTTTAAATTTTAATCCAATTGATAAATGAACATATTAAATATTGAATTTATACAGAAATTAAATAATTTAAACAGTTTTGTTTGTAACTATTTCGTATATAATTTTTTGTGCACATTGTAGTACATAATATAATGAAGAGTTATCCATTTCTTAACGCTAATTAACGCTAATAATAATAATAATATCAATGGAACTGCCATTTAAGGCATTATACATTTAGTTCAAGGTTTGCGTTGTTATATTCTGGAACTTTTAACTACCGTCAAACGTTTGCAAAAACACAAATGCTGATTTTTTAGTAGATACGATAAGGTTGTGATCGCCACAATCATTCATCGAGCGCATTATAGGCAAAACTGCAAGACAGTTGAAAAAACTGTATTTGTTAAGGCCTAGACATCATCGAAACTCGTGGTCAGCTGAAAATGTTGGTGCTGTTAAAGAAGTATTCAAAGAATCTGAATATATTCACCACATGGTGCGCACAGTTACTCCAGAAAACATCAAAAAAGTTCAAAAATTGGTTATATCTGATCGTAAATTGAATAGTTGCATGAGATAGCTAAGACCGTAAAGATATCAAAAGGCAGTGTGTTTACAATTATGCATGAACATTTAACTATGAGAAAGCTCTTATCAAAGTGGGTGCCGCGTTTACTCACAGTCGATCAAAAACAACAACGTGTTGATGATTCAACACAGTGTTTGGCCATATTTACACGTAATAAATCAGATTTTTGCATCAATATGTAACAATGGATGAAACATGGATCCATGACTTCACTTCAGAATCAAAACGATCATCATCTGAGTGGACTGCAGCCGGTGAACCACGTCCGCAGCGTTCAAAGGCACAACAGTCAGCTGGGAAAGTTATGGCTTCAGTATTTTGTGATGCACATGGTATAATCTTTATTGACTATCTCGAAAAGGGAAAAACCATCAATAGTAACTACTACATGGCATTACTGGATCGTTTAAAAGCAAAACATGGCGAAGAAAAAAAGTTTGTTTCACTTAGACAATGCACTATGTCACAAATCAATAAAAACGATGGTAAAATTGCACGAATTACACTTCGAATTGCTTCCTCAACCAGCGTATAGTCCAGATTTGGTCCCCAGCAACCACTGGGTATTCGCTGATCTCAAAAAAATCCTCGCCGGTAAGAAATTCATCTCAAATGAACAAGTAATTGCTGCAACTGAAGCCTATTTTGAAGTAAAAGACAAATCCTTCTACAAGCACGTCATCGAGAAGTTAGAGAAGCGTTGGAATGATTGTATTGCCCTTGAAGGAGATTATATTGATGAGCAAAATCGATTTTCGGCAGAAAAAATTTTTCTTAGTCACCCGTATTATTGACTAATGTGTTACTAAGTTTATACTTAAAAAACAGTGGTATAGAGCATTGATAATAACATTAAAAACTTTAAATCCTCCATCTATATCAAATCACCTTATGGTGTCTTAGTTCGCCATCTGGACTGAACACTCTGAACACTCTTTGTGAAAAATTTCTCATTACTCAATTGTAGCCATTAATATTAAACTCCATAACCGCTTACCAAACCAATATTTTTGACACAAATATATACTTCTGGCAACTTTAATATTAAATACCTTATATTATTGGCAACTGAATATAGTTATGAAGTGTGAATATTCCGCTTAGTAAACATAGTTAAAATGTTGAACTATTTAACCTACAACCAAATTAATGTACCAACACCAATATATTTTTGACATAAATGTATACTTCTGGCAACTTTATTATTAAATACCTTATATTATTGGCAACTGAATATAGTTATGAAGTGTGAATATTCTGCTTAGTAAACATAGTTAAAATGTTGAACTATTTAACCTACAACCAAATTAATGTACGGTTCGTTCGGTGATGATACGAAATATTCATATCAAAAATATTCATATCGAAATATTCATATCACGAACTATTTTGCATTAAGTAGAATTAAAATGTGTGGTGTACTGTCACGGGAACAAAATGCTGTGGTAACTAACAACCACTATTGAGATTAACTTATGCGCTGGAAGTAAACTCTGTTGAAAAGCGACCATTGATGAAACAACTGCCACAATAAAAAAATGTTTAAACATTAGACGAGTGATCACTTGTGACTTTAGGTAAAACTTATACAACACTTGGTACATTCGTCAGACATTGCTGCCCCATATTACCACATTGGTATTTCTAGAAAATGTGCGATGCGCTCAATCAAGAATAGAAAAATATATAAATAGAGCAAATTTAATTTTCAAATTTGTTATTAAAATTTATACAAATCTAAAATATAATATGGTATTTTTAAAAATTATAATTTTTAATTTTTTACTTAATTTTTAAGCTAAATTAAACTTTATTACTTTTCACTCAATTAAACAATACAACAAGAGACTTCATTAAAAATTGAATTAATTTTTTGGTTACTTTATGTACAAAAGTAAAAAACAATTTATTTAAAAAAAAATGCAATAAAAATGAAATGTTACTTTTTCTTAATGCCTCAAAGTTGTTTCGTATTGAAAGCAGCTTAATGCAATTAAAAACTCATCACACGTTAATTTAATTAATTTGCTTTACACCGGAACACGGAAACAGGGAAACACTACTTAAGCACACACAAAAGTTTTAAAACATAATCCTGACGCTGACTTTAAGGGCGAATGGTTGCCACATGTACCAGTCGGAAGCGTTTTCATTAAAACGCTTGAGTGAAGAGCAACAGGAGACTTTAGGAAGTACAAACGACCAAATATACGTGTACAACGTAGCGTATACGTAATATCCGTCGAACCGAAGTAGGCAGGCAAAGCTTAAATAAATGTTTGAAGAGTGAAATTTTTTAATGAGCTTAATTGTTGCTCATTAGCTCAATACAGTGTCTGTTCTGAAACTGTGCATTTATATTATGAAGTCTGTATGTGGTTTTAATATTATTACTGCATGCATAAAATCTAAATGTGATTTTATATCTACGTAATATATGTGTATATACTTCATGTTTAACAATGGTATAACGTCTGCTTATGGTCTTAAATATCAATCCTTTATTTAGAATTAATAATAGATATCTACGTTATTTAGTTTCATTGCTTATTTCAATAAGTTACTTACAGATATTCAATATATATTGCTTAAGAGTTTTTTTAACTTTTTTGTTGGTATCACTTTTAGCTTAAAATTAAAAAAAATTACAAAATTTATATAAAAAGAATTAGTTTTTTATGTTATGAAAAAATATTCTTTTAAGTATTAACATAAATTTTGAAACAACAACGTTACCTATCATATAGTGGTGACATACATTTTAACTTTTAATTTATTTGACATAAAGACTTGAATACTTTTTAAAGCAGAAAACTAAAACTTCTAATTCTACAATCCAATCTATTGTAATGGTGATGGTAATGGTTTATATGTTAGGCTTAGGCTCAAGGTTAGGTATTGTGCACACCTTTGCGTTTAGAAGTTTTGTATATCAAGGAAAAGAATCAGCTCATTCGGAGGGAGTCTTCCATAGACTCTTTCTCATCACAGCAGCATCTGCTTATATATGCACCTATTTAGAGTAGGTGGTTATTGCGTCGAATTGGTCTATTACTGCACCAAAGAATATCTTTAGATGCTTCTTGTTCGAAGTGAGCACGATGTTTGCTCTTTTGACGTCAAAGTGCAAGAATTTTTTGTAGTGATTTAAGCCGTCGATGCCATTCAAATATTCTGTGATTTTTTGTTGAATACATTTTTTTTGGTCTCAAGCTTATTGTTGTTTTTATTAAAGCTACAAAAGCCAATCTATTGTAAGTACAATATATGAAATATTAAGCCATCCTTTGTTTTTAGCCTAAAATCGGTTTTACTTTGACCATAAAGCTAAAGATTATTGTCTACCTTTACCACTTCCAATTTTAGTAGAAAATTTAATGATAACTTTTGTATCAGTAATACCAAACTATTGACAGTTATTATTATTCTTGTTATTATTCTTGTTGCGATCGTCAGGTCTATTGTCTGTTAAGTAGCTTTCAATTCTTTGAGGTCAATCCAAACTGTACATCTCTTCAATTATACAGTTTAGTAACGTTGTTGGCAGGATTTTTGGTTACAAAAAAAAAAAAAAAACATGTTTGGTTATAAGAAAACAACATGTTTGGGTCATTTGTAAGGTTTTGAAATATCGTTAATATTATGTAAATTATTGTTGATGAGAATAGAATTGTATGAAAACATTGATCAGACGACTATACATAATTACAATCATTTTGAAATGTCCACAAAAAATGTTTTCTCTTAATGAATGTACTATTGAAAATCAAAATTGATTAGAAGGTTATGCGAGATATTTGACATTTAAAAGCTTTCAGATAGATAAAAAGAGCTGCACATGTAGTACTGAATAATTTTAAAAATTTTCAATTTTTTGTATATAACCAAAATGAACCAATGGAATAGGTCGAATGGAAGTGGTGTCTGGCACTACTATTAAAACCTTACCTATTATAAGATGTGAAGAAAATCTTATGCCATGAAGTACTATATCTATATGCAGATATATGTATATTTTGGTTCAAGTAAAAAACTTTGATAAATCGATGATAATTACAAAATAAATTAAAATACTTTTAAATAGCATCCATTTTATTAAAAAGGTGATAGATTTTCCATATACAAAAGCTTTATGTTAAAAGAATTAGATGTGTTGTAGACTTATATATGTAATATATTTATGAATTTTATTAAAGTACAGCTTACTAATCTTATTTTAGCAATAAACTGTTGCCTATTATCACAATATTTTACCATTTTACCATATATGTAAATTGAGATATCTATTCATTCTCCAATAAATTTGTATTATTTCCTTTTGTATATGCTTTAATATTATTGGACACTAAATTCTTAGTTTAAATATATAATTCCTAAGCAGAAGTCTAAAAATAAATTTATTATTACTTATTCACAATCTTATCAGCATTCAGTATCAGCATTTATGAAATTATGAAATAGACTACTGCAGCATAAAATAGATCTGCTTGAGTAGTGTACCTGATTTGGTTAAAATTCCTGCCATCATTTAAGTTAATTTATCAAAAAACAGCAACTGTCACCAAAAGTTTGTACACAAATTTGAAATATTTTAGCAAACTTTGCTGTCAGTGCACAAAAACTGTGCTGACAAAACAATTTCACAATTTTGCGTTCTCTGTTTATTATTTCAAATAATTGTGAAATTTTAAGTGCAATTAAGAAAGCATAACTAAATAGTAAATGAAGTGCTTTGAGGGGTGTTGAAAGTTACTCTAAGTGGTTAAATTTGAAAATGTTTGCGTAAAAGGTTCTGCAGCAATGCGAGCATAAAGAAATTATATTTTGATTAATTCTAACTTTACTCAACTACATCTCGAATTGAATATAATTAAGTTAAGTGAGAAATGAATGAACGTAAATGCCTGCTGACAGTGCTTCATTTCAGTACTTCGGAATTAACATTGCGTATGAGTGATTATATTATTTTGTGCTTAATTAGCTAATATTATACTTTTATTCAATGTATATTTCTTTTGTTTTTAACACAATTTTCTTATTAGATTTTTAAATATATATAATTTTCAATTTCAAAGTTTTAATAAGTGTTGCCGAAAAAGGGCAACCCCTTTAGGGTTTTCGAATAGCAAAGAAAGAAAGGACAAACACAAAAATTTATTTAATTTTATTGAAATTTGACTGACCATACAACGCTGTGTCGAGTATTGCCAAGTACTCATCATCTGTGGTCTTAGGAAATAATTGATTTTGATTAGTTTATAGTCCGTATATAATATATTTGAACTACAAGTGCCAGGCTTAGAACTAGTGCCTGTCAAATTAGAACCGATGACTAATCGTGTTTATCCACAAGTAGTCAAGGCTGCACAAACTTTCAGTGCTCTAGTTCCAATTTTTTTTTGTTTTTATTTAGTGACATTTTAGTGACAATTTTTTTCAATAATTTTCAATTCTAGAAAAGATTTTTCAAGATGTATAGTTAAGATTTTGATATAGTTAAGCTACCAGCTTAATAAAATCAATGAAACTTCATATTATATATATAGAAATATTAAATTTTCAAGTTTTCATTTAGAAAGACATTTTGAACCGTAGTCAATTACAACAGCTCAGAAGCGCTTATTCTGAGCTTCACATTTGGCAAGACTCGAGTACGATTCCTGGTACTTGTAGTCTCAAAAATAATTTACGAATAATTAAATACAAGAATTATTTCCAAGACCACTGATGATGGGTATTTGGCAATACTCAAAACAGCTGTATGGTCAGCCAAAAATTCAATTAATTAAAATAATATAAAAAATCAAATTTTTGTTGTTGTAATTCATTACTGTTCGAAAAAACCTCATTATTTATTAATTAATAATATTTTTAGCTGACAATAAAACTGTTTCGAGTATTGTCATCATCACATATCATCAGTGTTCGTGAAATTATTTCTTATATTCAATTTTTCAAGGATTTAACTCGTACCCTGCTGAATTTGAAGCTCAGAGTCAGAGAAATTTAAATTGTAAAGATACACATATAAATAATAAATCAATTATACTATAACTGGCTCATTAATTCGTTTTTATACTGGTATAACAAGGCAAGTGAATTTGTTAATGAGCTTTCACAACAAATTAACAAAACTCCAAATTCGAACTTGCAAGTCAAATACAGATTTGGGTCAATTGGCTAATGAACACTAACTCTGAACTTCAAATTTGGCAGGGCACGAGTTCAAAGTATGTAGAAGTATTAATTATATATGAAAACCTATATAGGTTTTAAAAACAAAGTCAATAACACTTATTTAAAAAACGTATAGAACTTTAATTTTTTAACATAAAAATGGATTTGAAAATTTTTAAACCACAGATTTTGCATTTGCATTTATATAAAACTGAGAGCAATGCAATGTTCCTTTATTACTTTTTAATTAATTTAATTAAAAATTTTAACAAAGCTAATAATAAACCCTAATACTAGCTGCCAGAAAGATTTTTAAAATTAAAAATGATAAAGTATCTGTAAACAAGGCAATCCATTAGCATTATAATAATATCTGAAAACATATTTATGATTTTTAAGTAGTGGAATATAACGTAATACTTTTATTTAATAAATTTTATTAAAATACAGCATATACTTTAGGTTTCTCACATTTTATTTTTGTTTAACTTGCACTTCTTTTTAAATTATGCATGAAAATTTAAAATTTGTGTTATGAAAACTTTTCTACTAAAACATAAAACAAATTTTATAATTTATATTGACAAAATAAATAAATTTCACATATAAATATTTTTGTCTCATGTGAAAAGCATTAACTTAGTTTATCCATAAAATGCAACTGCAATATATTTTCTATTGTGTTTTTTATAAAAATTTGCATAAAAATGCATATCTGAAACTAAAACCGAACACATAAGCACTTGTGCAACGCACATATGCCACCGCATAGATACATTCAACATGATTTCATTATAATATCTGATATATTTTACATATTTGTTTTGTGTTCTATTAGAAAAATAGTAATCAGAAGAAAATATTTTTCAAGAAAATAAAAAATTTCTATATCAACATATTTGCTATATATACATCCTCTTAAATTCGCCTCTGGTTTTGGTGGTCAATGCGGTTTTATTTAACTTGTGCAAAAATATGTGCAAATTAAATAGTATGAAACATACTGAATGTATACGAGTGTATATGTATGTGAAGACCGGGTTTTACATACTCGTATATATACAATTTGCTCTACATAAATATTTATTTGCATAATTATATTTGTGTGTAATTCTGCAATATTATTTGAAATTTATTTTTTATTTAAATATTTGAAATTTTCATTATGAAGTTGGTAAGTACGTGATGAGCCATAAATTAAAAAATACATATTTTATTAAGATTATTGTGGTTCATTTGGTTTATACAACTTATTTTTCCTGGAATATTTAAAATTGGTATTGAGCGTTGGTTCTACTGTTTTTATTGCATCATAAAATAATATTGTTTCAAAAATATTTTTAATGCATGAAATTGTAGTGAATATTTATTTACTTTCTTTTTATTTTTTATTACATTAAATTAACAAAATATTTCTATGCAGTTATAAGTACATGTAAAAAATTACTATATATATTGAAATTAATATATAACGAAATTGATATTGAATACAGTAATTGTTGTAGGAAGAGATATTTCATTATTTACATTAATGAAATTTTACCATAAATATGTTTATACATTTTACAGAAGCATATTAATTTAAAAATACATAATCACATGTGAATAAATATCAATTCTGCGAGGTTTTATTGGTTACAGTTTGAAAAAACTATATATATAACTTATAGAAATATAAATCTACAAATGAAAAATTTTTAAGCATATATGTATAAAATCAACTTCAATTAATTTCAAACTCTCAATAAATATAGTGTGGGTATTTATATATACATATAACTCATAATAAAATAACTTTAAAATTGAACTGAACCAATATTAGTAGCTATATAAATAATCATTAAGACTGTATTCAATCAGTTGGATACCAATAAAAATGTTAGATAAAGTAACATTCATCATCATCATTAATTTCTGTATCTTGCATTTTAGCATAGGACCCAAAGTAGCAAAAAAATATATATATAGAAAATTACATATAAACATTTGACTGATTAGATATGTATTTGAGTAACTTAGCAGCTCCAACTTTACATTCACATAAGATCCAACAAGATAATGTAAGATAAGATAATAGATAATGTTTATCTTATTATATATTTGGATACTTAAACGCTGCAGTCAATAGACCCAAATTTGGTTTGGGGGGAAACTATATAATTGTAGTTAATTAAAAATTATTTATTTAAAGAAACATGATGCACAACTAAAAGGTTTATGTATGTTTAAATAAAGTCCTTCGATTATATGAGGGACAAAAATAAAACGAAATGTCTTTTAGGTTTTAGCAAAACTGCAGTTCGTGTACTTACTATAGTACTAACGGGGCACTGTGTTATTGCGCCTAGGCACCAAGTACACCTAGGTGGCAAGTTCCAACAAGTGGATTATGCAGAAATTGCCAATATGAAGAGGAGGTAGAATCCAGTAATCACTTCTTGTGTCTCTGTCCACGATTGCAGACAAGGCGACTTCAATGTCTTGGTGATCGTATTTTCATTGCCTTGAAAGATATATCGAAGGTAAACTTATCGGATCTCCTTAACTTGATCTGAAAAACCAAATAGTTTAGCAAGGATAGTACATGAAGACAAAAACCGTTAGAAACTCGCCTCTCCCGGCATTATTTTTAAGGACATCACAATAGGCAATATATGTTATGCCTCCGAGTGGAAGTGCTGAGAACTGTCAGCTCGCACCTTATGAACGTAACCTGGGAGGTTGTGGTGAAGGGGAGGTTATCCCCTCAAGTTACCCTACTTTGGCTACGTACCTGTCTCCAAAAGTACATCTGCTCAATAATCTGTCATAAAGTCCAAACTGGCGTAAAGAAGCACAGAGAATCAAAATCAGAGATTTTAATTATGCGTTTAGCACAGTTACACAAATGTGGGAAAAGCAAATCAATATTAAGAAACTAACTGCTTTACTTACAATGGAGAGCTCTGAAAATCTCTTAGTAAAGCTAAATTTAGCTGCAAAATGCTTACCTATCAAATCTCATCAATGCAAAGAAACTTTGACAAAAACTATTTATGTAGAAATGAATAGAATAGAAATGATACTAAATTTAAAACTAAACTTAATGATTATCTTATATATAAAATTAACATTGTCAAAATGTTAGTTACCGTACTCCTCCGAAACGGCTTTACCGATTTTTACTAAATTTTATACGCGTATTCAGTAGGTCTGGGAATCGGCTACTATCTATTTTTCATACCGCTAAAGTGATTATTGTGTCCCTATCCAGCAAAAATATCTTTATTGCTTTAACAAAAATTTTTTTGTTTTTTTGACATAAATTTTTTTATATTTTTGAAAAAGAAAACTTGCTATGATATGAAGAGTTGTTGTCTATGAAAATACTGAATTCATAAAACTGCCCCCTAATTTCTGCACTATCGTTGATTCCCAAAATGCTCTCATTGACCGCGTATTTCCAGATGTACACATACAATACATAAATCATGGGTGGCTGGCAGAAAGAGCCATTAGCAGCAAAAAAACGTGGACGTTGATGAATTAAACTTCAAGATAAAACAGACATTGCCAGGCGACTTAATATCATACAAATCGATCGATACATTTTGTGATACCAACGAAGTTGTAAACTATCCAGCAGAGTTTTTAAACTCACTGGATTTGCCAGGCATGCCACCACACATTTTACGACTGAAAGTTGGATCACCGATTATTTTACTTCGGAATTTGAACCCACCACGGCTATGCAATAGTACGCGATTGGTAATTAAAAAATTGATGAAAAACATTATCGAAGCCACCATTTTGAATGGCAAGTTCCGAAACGAAAAAGTTTTATTGCCACGAATTCCAATGATTCTTACAGACAAGCCAATTTAATTCAAACGCGTTCAATTTCCTATTAGATTGGCATTTGCAAAGACCATCAATAAGTCACAAGGCCAAACGATGTCTGTTTGCGGTCTTATATATAAAATTTCCATGTCACAATGTTAGTTATCGTACTCCTCCGAAACGGCTTTGCCGATTTTTACCAAATTTTATATGCGTATTCAGTATTGATCGTGGTACAAATCCACCTAAATCTACACTCACTGCATTTTTTGAATTGTGTAATAGTACGGATGATTTTGGTGCGTTTGCAAGAACATTACTCTATTCACAAGTACCACGCTGTTTCACATGGGCTCAAAAATGGATGCCTCGCAAGCAAGTTTCAGCAGTTGATGCATGTCTCAATTTATTTAAATCGAACGCTTATTTACAGTTAATCCAAGACACACTGATTGTTTTTATCTTCGACTGTTGTTGGTTAATGTTACTGGCCCATTATCATTATTATTATTTACAGTCAATCCAAGACAATTTAAATTTGAAGATACAACAGTTGTTGCCAGGGAACTTGGTATCATACAAATCTATTGATTTTAAATTAATAATTTAATAAATAAACTATAATAACTTAAAAATAATATTGTTTGGCTTTTGTTATTTTTATTTTCCTTTTCGTTCATAGCGCTCCATGCCTATTTCATGCATATACCACAGACTTACACACTTATAATAAGTAAATTACTTTTTGTCTACACTAGAATTTATATAGAAACTAGAAATAATTTATAAGGCAAAACAACGTTTGTCGGGTTATCTAGTATTATATAAAAGATAGAAATACAAACATTTTGGATTGATCTAAACTGTGATAAATGAATGGTGTTTTATTTGAACACATTGGAACAAAATATATGCATATAAGATAATAACTATTAATTACACGATGAAATTCTATCCATTAAATTGGTTCATATACTGCAATTTTCAAAAAGCTTTTATTTTAATTTTATCTAAGTGGCTATCTAAGTATGAGCGTGACTTTGGGTACCCAAACCATTATTCAGTTTATCATTATCTAAAAGGTAAAATTAGTTCCACAATAGTGAAATGACATCTATTTATATATGTTCAGTATTCTACTTATCCTCACAACAACTTTATTAGGGCCACTCAGATTATAGTCAGAAGAAAGCTCTCTATATCTCTTTCTGTTAACTTTATTAATTATGAAATTTTTGTCGATTATTTTTTAAATTAATTAAATTTCAATAAACATTCTAATAGTTCCAATGCAAAATATTATTATTTTATACGTAGATCATATAACAAATTTACTAAAATTATTAATTAAGTTTCATTCTTAGCTTATCAAATATATTTAATTTAATTATATCTATAACTGAACCTCAGTTACCAATTAGAGGTCCATAATATAAGCATATGTGGTTATTTAAAAAATACTGAAGATCGCAATTAAAACTCCACATTTCAAAGCGCTCGAAAAGTATTTTAGAATATTTTATTTTAGTCTCTAATCCACTTGTAAATTACATGTAAAAACGCACTTATAAAATATATAAATAATTATTAAATTGTATTTTTTTTGTACTTTCGAGTTTCTTTGTTTATAGAATCACTTTAATTTGTGGCACAATCACCACAGCAAAGAAAGTTTTGTTGTAGTTCAGTACCAGAACCAAAACCGCACTTCCGGCAGGCAGAGAATTATTTTATAAATACGAGTACAATTTTCCTTTACCAGTTGTTTGGGCTGAATGGGTTGTTGGTGATATATTTTTTGTTTATTCAGTTGTTTAGTACTACAAGGTTCTGTCTTCAAAGTGTCATTTTTAATATGAAACGTAACCACTTAAGAGTTTCTAAAATTAAATAAGAGTTCACAACAAAAAAATCCTTAACAAACGCAAATAATAAAAGTTTTGCCTACAATATTTTATACTTGAAGGCATTTGTGTGATGTTCTCAGAAACTTCAAGAAAATCCTTAAAAAAGGTGTTTTTGTTTTTATTTTAAATTTGATATGTAAATATTTTGTAACGTAGTGCATTCACTTATGAGAAATAGACAGCAAATATTTATTCATTTTCTTCGTATATTTTTTTTAAGTTTTTATATACAAATTAAAATAAAATGTTAAGTGGAGATGAATTAAGGATTTACTTGGAACCCTCTAGCCATTACTGTATAACAAGAGTAAACTTAATTTGTGTATAAATTTTTGTGAGCTTTCAATAGCATAAAAACAGTTTTAAATACAAAACGTTTACAAGTTTTCTGCTTCTATTAATTTTATATAATAAATAGTCTTTAAATTGATATTATATATATTTGGAACAACAATATATATTGTGTTAAACTAACAGCAATATGCAATTTTTTGGAATCATTTTTAAATGGAAGACTATAAATTATTATATTAAATTTATTTTTAATTTAAATGGAGAGGTTTTTATCGAATAATAATAAAATTGCAACAACAAACATTTTTATTATTTTTAATTAATCAAATTTTTGACTGACCATTTAACTGTTTCGAGTATTGCCGTTCTGTCCCATCATCACTGATCTTAGAATTATTTCTTTCTTGAGCCTGCAAGTACCAAGGATTGAGCTCATGCCCTGCCAAATTTGAAGCTCAGAGTCAGCGTTCAACTGACCCAAAGCTGTACTTGACTTGTATGGTCGAAGTTTGAGTTTTGTTAATTTGTTATGAAAGTTCATTAACAAATTCACTTGCTGTGTTATATATGAGAACAAAATCATATACAAACTATAGATTAATTGAATTAATTAATTATATTTTTTTATTTTTAATTGTTAAATTTCAACACAATAATTCAATGATTTAAAATAAATAAAACTTAAGCAAAATAGATATCTGTTATATATTCTGATTAAAAACTTCGTATTCATATTGATCGAAGTGTGTGTAATCTTTATGTTATTTTTTCATTATAACTAAATCGAGCAATTTATTAATATATGAAATTTGCAATAATCAGAACGAAAATTTAAGCCTCAACCACAGTTAAGTTCTTAACCATTAAAACTGTTAAGAAAGTTTTTTATTTAAAATAGTGCAAAATATTGATTACTGAACAGATCCTTGTAATCTAATTTTTCTACACTTTATATGGCATAAATATTTCGGATAAATATGTTATTAAATTATTTATATTTTCAAATTTATATTTTACAATAGGCTTCAATCTAAGATAGGCTTCAATAGGCGATAGGCTTCAATCTTGGAGGGAGCTATAAGCTCGCACATGTCTATCTTAAATCAGATTAATGCACTATTTCAATCTTGTTAATGTGGCATTAATCATATACAATAAATAATGTCTTTTAAAAATTATTGTAGTTAATTGTGACAAATAATACCGCATTATTATTTTATTTTAATATTAATTATATTTTATAATCTTTGTAATTTATGTACGTTTAATCTCAAGTATTACTTTAAAACATAAATTATTATTATTTTTTTAGAACACACTACGGTTGAAATATAAAGTCTCTTTCAATCAAAGGGACTTAAGTGTTAATACTAAATTTTGACCACAATGTGAATAAAAGCGTTGCAGTTATTTTGTTTTTGAGTTGCCACTTAAAGCCCAAAAAGTTTGGCATTAAAAGGTTTGGTTAGCCTCAAAAAAAATAAGAAAATTCAAATGTGCATTTGTGGTTTAAGCCACAAAAAAGGACGAAAAATTTGCACATTTAGAAAAAAAGGGTTTTTTACGCTAATGTTGAGGCTCTGTTGGAAATTTTGGTGCTAGAAAAAGTTTAGTTTGCACTTCTGGTTGATGTGTAACAAATTCATTTGTACACTTCTATATAATGCAACAGCTTAAAATTAAAGTTAAAACAATTAAAACTTTTAAAATATTTGCAAGTAGCTTAATTACAATACTAAACCTTTTAGTTTAAAAAAGCCATGCACTGCAGAACAATGTGTCACGTGTGGTATGAGTGACATTTTTTTAGTTAAAACAGAATTGCTGTAATCAGTATTGTGTACAATTCTTGTATTTATTATATATATATATGTAAATGTATTGTATGCAGTATATAATTGCATATGTAAAATAAACACATATTATTGATGCTTTTTGTGGCATTGTTTCATTTGAAAAGCATTGTTTTTAGCCTGAACTTATACATTCTATTTATGTTAGGTGGTATAGTCATTGTTGTATTAAATGAAAACAAAAATACGTTTAACAAAAAATTAATCTTTTTAGCATTTAAATTTTTTATTTGACAAAACCCAATCAAAAATACGTTTAAAGCTATCGATGTAAAGGTTTATGCTTTCCTTTGTTCACGCCAACCAACAATTTAATACAACTTTTATCCTGATTATAAAGTGACACCATAAAAACCATAAAATTGAACAATATCGTCCTTGTGTACACTATCGCCATCTTCATCAACATGTTTGTCAACCCTCATTGTTGCTTCATCAATATTACAACAAAATAAAAAACAAATATAAAAGGAAAGATGAAAGAAAAGTCACACCACAACGACACACACACACATACTCAAAAGTATCCTGTAATGCATTTGTGTATTGATGAAAATATATATATATGTGCACACACACACACATACACCAAAAAAAAAAAA
>NC_051846.1:228317670-228327565 GCF_002237135.1 Teleopsis dalmanni | reverse complement strand
ACATAGCTATTCCTTGCTCTGCTTTTTATTAAAACAGTACTTACTGCATGCACAATTCGTCTTTCATTCACATAAATTAAAAATCTTTTTATGCTATAGAGCTAGTATCGAATCAGATACCAGCTTGTTAAGAAGCGCTGTTGGCCATTGTCGGTACTCGACCGTACTGTTGTGTCCGTTGCAAGACAATACAGGAAAGTGACGGCAGTTTTAAAGCGGAACAATGACACCATTGTCCATTTGTGTGCACTTTAATATTGACTTCTTAATAGTTACTAATAGTTACTAACTAATAATTACTAACTTAAAAAGTTATGTCTTTTAATCATTCTTATATACTATACAAAAGCATATGTTGTCGTTATAATGTGATACACAATTATTTTAAAAGTATTCCGTACTACATTTTAAATGTACAATTATTTGACTAAATTGTAATACCAAACTAAAACCATCAATAAAACATTAACATATCCTTGAACACATACATCAATATATGTTGATATTCAGCATAAATTAATGGTTCCAAATAATCAAATATAAAAGCTCTTGTAGTGAAATAGAGTACTTCAAAACTTACATATGATAAATAAGATGATTTCTTTATATTATAATCTTAAAAATCTATTACGATACTCGCTGCACTGCTAGGAGAAGAGCACGACAGAAGACAATCAAATTCCAAACACTTACTCCGGTCAGCTCTTTTTTGGGTAAACGATTATTACCTGCTTAAATAACAACAAGAATTAGCAAAGATAATTTAAAAACAAACTCTTATTTATGTATTTAAGTAATTTATTTTAATATCTACCTTCTAAGTTAGCGTCGATATTCTAAGGTGAATTGAGAATAGCCACACTGGACACCAGTTACAATAAAAAGAGCGTTAGTATTAAAAATGAATATATTGTATCACATGTGCAACGAAAAAGATATAAAAAAGAAAGAAGATACGAAAAATTTAATTTAAATTTGCATAACATAAATTTTGAAGCAATAATAAATTTATTTAAAAATCACACCAATTATTAATTTCAAATTCTTACTCGCTATTCCTGCAAGCGCTGCCACCAGTTTTCTTCCAGCTGTTGCTCTTTTTCCTATAAACGATAAATTTAGAGAAAATAACAACTTAAAAAAGTTTTTCAAATAAATATTTGTTATTTTTTAGATTTAAATAAGACAGTCACACACTTTGTAAAAATAAAACTTTATATTTATTTATTTTCTATAAAATTCCTGCACATGTCATAACAGCTGTTTGCTACAACTCCCTCTATCGTTAATTTATATACTTGAAAGAAAAAAGCAACAGTGCCATCTGACATTACTTTATAATTTTGACAGTACACACGTCAACAAAACACTGATTTATCTTTTTTGTGTGTGCAAAATTCGTGTGACTGTGCGCTTGGTTTAGTAAAGAAAAAAATTTAACAAATAAAATTATGAAATTTAGGAGAAAAAATTTTTGAAAAGTGCACAGTGCTAACAAACCAATAAAATAAATACTTGTTTATTATAACACTTCGCGCACATTCTTTAAAATTTTAATGAATTCATATTTAACTACTAATGCACGTCAGCTTCAATTGCAGTTGGATTTGTGGAAAACATCACTTGCTTACGTGCTTTTGATATACCTTTGATATTTGCATTTAAAAAAAGTTACAACTTCTATTACTAATTTCAAAAAGTTACAACACAAATTAATTTCAATTTATAACAAAAGATGGCAAGTCCAAGAACACGACGCGTATTGCAGGAACTTAAACCACAAGATGATAATTCAGTGTGTTTTAAACAATTCTCTATTTAATACTTAATAAATAAAATAATAAAATTTATAATACTTGCAGAAATGCTTCGAATGTGGTACACACAATCCTCAATGGGTATCCGTTACTTATGGCATATGGATTTGTTTAGAGTGCTCTGGAAAACATCGTGGCCTTGGTGTGCACATTTCGTTTGTACGTTCGGTCACAATGGACAAATGGAAAGATATTGAATTGGAAAAAATGAGAGTGGGTGGAAATCGTAATGCACATGAATTCTTAGAGGATCAACCCGATTGGAATGAACGTGCACCATTTGCACAAAAATACAATTCAAAAGCTGCAGCTCTATATCGCGATAAAATCAATACACTAGCACAAGGTAAATCCTGGGATTTAAGTGAAGCGCAAAGACGTATTTCGAACAGTAACAATTCCAACTACAGTAGCAGTAGTAGTAGTAATTTGGGTGGCAGCAGATCAACTTCAGCACAACAATATAATAGCAACAGCAGCAGTAATAATGGTTATCAGAATGGAGTTGGCAACTACACCGACAACAATTATCAACAATACAATACACCAGAATTTAAGGATCAGAAAGAGGAATTCTTTACACGTCGACAAGCAGAAAATGCCACACGTCCAGAGTAAGTTAACAACCCATCAGTGATGATATGATGTTTTAAAAATAAATCTTTAAATATGTATTTTTTGATTTATTTAGTCATTTGCCGCCCAATCAAGGTGGTAAATATGCAGGATTTGGTTTCACAAGAGATCCACCACCGAAAACCCAATCACAAGAAATTCTTGACTCCACACTATCGTCACTGGCATCTGTAAGCATTGCAATGTAAATTTTATCAATTTAATTTTTAATTAATTTATTTCCATTTGCAGGGTTGGAGTCTCTTATCAGCTAGTGCCTCCAAAATTGCTGTCACTGCTAAAGAAAAAGCTGTCACCACAGTCAATTTAGCTTCTTCCAAGGTAAGCACACTCGCTGCTGATATATTTAGTTTAACTTTTAATTATTTATTGTATATTAAAAATTGTATGTATATTTATTGTTTTGCGCTGTAAAAAAGTAGTTTTTCTGCTTGTTACCAACTTCAAAATCTTCACATCAAACCCACTCAAGGTCACAGAGCAGTTCACGATTGTCTCTGGTAGTTTGTTTATTTGCTGTTTCTGGCTTTGAATTAATATTTTGTGTTTTTGTTGTTTATATTAAAATTGTCTGTTATTATTAATCGATCAACAACGATTTTCACATACCCTACTTCAAATTGTATACTTATGTATATATGACATTACATTTTCTATATATGTGAAGTAAGTGTATTCTTTCTAAGTTATATATATCTTATCTTATTTATATGTATATAAACATGTTTTATTTGTTTTCTATTTTGTAAAATATATTATATATATTAGTACATCAGAGAAAGATTGTGTTAACTAAACTGATGGTATTTCATATAATAAATACATATTTTAACTTAAGTTCTGTTAGAACTAATCCTAAATAAGAGTTGAAATAGTATCACATCTATATTATATGAATTACCATGAATTAAGACCTGGTTTTTTAATTATTAAAATTCTCTTGTTGTTGTTGTAACCCGCAGACGTGGGCGCTAGTAGTATGAACGGAGAAAGCAAGGTGGTTAAACCTAACCACTTTAATGGGGCTGGTCCAATCCACCCCTTCTCCCTTATTCCCCTTCACCCTACCATCACCCCTTCACATTCTAATCCATATATTCGTCTTGTAAACTTTTCATATTATCTGCTGTTAGGTCCCAGCGGGTTACGACAACGACAACAAAGCAATTACAAAGACTTAAACATGGATTAGGATGTAGATGAGTTATATAGTAGTAGTGTGAGTGGGGAATGTTTAAGAGTAAAAGCGAATTGAGGTTGGATAGGGATTTTAATTGAAGTCAACCTGGGTCAAGGCAGAAAAACCCAACCCCTTCAATAGGGTGGGTTCCAGTGAATCGATTGAACTCAAATTACTGTGTGCTTTGGGATAGGATAGGTGTGCTTTGGACGATATCTTGAAGGGTAGAGCTGCGGTTAGGGCAAACATTGGGAACTTACACACTGTTGCATGACTAGAACAGTTCTTGTTGCATGTAGGAAGGATCGTTCTCTCCCGAAAATACCGCTGGGGTGGCCATTTGTGTGGAGAATATGCTCCTAATAGTTATTGACACCTCTCTTGAGTGAACAATACTTCTTAAAGCAAATTCTGTTTCTATCATTATTTGGAACAACTTGCACCTTTGTGTGGAAACAACTCTTGAGATAACATATGTTGAGAAAAGATAAGTGTTATCTCAAGAGAGTGTTCACTGTACATGACGCATTTCTGAAACATATTTTTATTAAAATAATATTAACATCTGTTCCTCTATTTTAGTTTTGTATGGTTTCATAAACATTATGTTTGGTTTCTTCTGCCAAAGGTTTGGTTTTGAGATAAATTTTGCACATTTCTTATAAGATCAAAATTATGAAAAATATATTTTATCTCAAATTTTATTTACGTTAGTCTACTAATATTTAATTTAGTCTACTGTTAAGTGACATTGTTTGAAATGATGAATGCAGTTAATTACCTTATCTAATGAAAATTTTGACCACGTAATTGCAATTTATCATCAGATATGAAAAACAAATTTTTCCATCCATCACGTTTTTATCTGGTATGTTCTCATTAGAAATGCCGACGCCAGCAACTTCGGAAAAGTAATTTAATAAGTTTGGATTTTTTTTTTTGTATAATTTAAAATTTTAAAGTTATTTTAATTTTTATTTATTTATTTCATTTTATTATTCTTTAAGTTATATTGTTATTTTAATTTTGTATATATGTTTTCTATATTTTTAAATTTATTTCTAATTGGTAAATATTTTTTATAAATTAATTTTTTTTATTTACATATAATAATTTTAATCCATTTTATTTTATTACATATGAAGTTTTATTTAAAATTTAAGTACACTCTTAAAGTTAAAATTTATTATTAATAAGAAAATAATTTATATACATAAATTTTTATTTACATATTACATATTTACTTAATTTTTATTTATTTCATTTTATTACACTCTAAGTTATATTATTATTCCTATTTTTTATATATGTTTTTAATATATGCTCCCAAAATTAAAATTTATTTATAATAAGTAAATAATTTATATACATTAATTTTTTAAATTACATATATGTTAATAATTTTAATTAATTTTATTTAATACTATTTTTTGTTATATTATTATTTATATTTTGTGTATGTGTTTTTTTTATTGTTTGCAATTATATTATTATTCTAGATAAAAGAGGGTGGCTTACTAGATACTGTACAAACCCAAGTCACTGAAGTGGCTAGTAAGGTTCGTAGGTTTAGTAGCTAAAATTTTTGTCTACGCTACTAAATACGTAATAACTGAATATTATATATTATTAATAACTTATTTTTCTCATTCACACAGGTTACAGATATAAGCAAACGTGGCTGGAACAATTTAGCTGGCAGTAATGTATCATCACCACAAGGTGGCAACAATACTGGCTACGGTGATTTCAATCAAGATAATTCGTATCAACGTTCACATTCTGTTACCGATAATATTACCAGTGGTCTAGGCGGACAAAGTGGCGCTAGCGACAATGACTGGCATTGGCAAGATAATCAAAATACCAAACAATTGCCAACGTCTAGTTCTTATAATCAATTCAATAGTAGCACTGTCCACGAAGATGATTGGTCAGGTTTTGAATCAGCAAATTATCAAGATCCAACCACTTCTTATCAAAATACGCCAACCGCAAACAGCATGAGCGGTCAAACAGCAGCGATAGCGCGTAAAAATATGAAACTACAAAATACCACACAGAAACTTAGTGAAGGTTTTGAAAATTTGGATGTGAAGAATGTGAAACCGAAAACAGCGAACACCGGAGGAAAACCAACCGCTGAAGATGATGCTTGGAATTTGTTAATGAATTAATTAGAAAATATTATCTGTTGTTTTTTTTTTTAATTTCATTTCAATTTTCATTTATGCATATTATCTATTTTTTATTAACGACAAACGTTATATATATATATATGTCTATATTTTATATGTTTTAAACGATATTTTATATTTTTAATGCATGTTGATATTCTAATGATTTCATTGATGATTTTATGTTTATTTTCAATACAGTTAAATTTAAGCAAATCTATTTTTTTAAATGTGTTAAATCTTTTAAAGAATATATATTATATACATTTGTGTGAAACCCATTAACTATGCAGATAACTTGAAAGTCCTTATTTCTACTTATATAGCAAAATTTAATTTAAAACAATTTGAATCTTATAAAATATATATTATTATGTGTGTATAATCTAGATATGAAACACAATTTAGAACGAATTGATGAATAAATAAATTGTAATCGATTTAAATGACAGAAACGAAACAGAATTGTAAGTCTGAAATTATTTTTAAAAATGTAGAATGGAAATTTATTTGAGTGTTCCATTTAAAAAGAATAAAAGTCTCTCTGATGTAAAATTATGTACTTAGGATCTATGTACTTTAGCGCAATTAACAGACGTTAGTAAAACAAAACACTATAGCAGGCGAAAATATTATAAATACTGGTTCCAGCAACAGTCAAGCCTACGCTCCAAAGTCACTAGTCTTTTCAGACATCTGTATTGGCTTGTTCTTCCCAGCACGAATTACAATAACTACTTCTTAAAAGTATTTGCGCCTAAAGTCTTTAAAAATACTGGTTCTAAGAACGTCTACGCTCCGGAGCACCCCGTCTTTTCAGACGACTTCTTTTCCAGCACGGATTACAATAAGTGCTTGTTTTTGTTGTAACCCGCAGGGACCTGTTTGTGGGATCTTTCTAGGAAGCGTTGAACAGCACTTGATCGTCGAGATTAACGAGCGGCTCCGGGACGAAGACCCGGCCGTTCTTGAAACCACAACAACTGCTTGAAAATAGTTGACTGCAGATATATTACTACAACCCCTCGGCTATCTTCTGAATCAATTGACAGAAAACTTTCAGCGGCTTATGGAAGAGAAATTCAAAGAGAATTTAATATCACAAAATATAAAGTTTTGATTTAATTTTCGTTGGAAAAAGTTGCTGTCGGAGACCTTACATACCAGAAAACCTGAGCTATAATCTATTAAATATCTAATCAGAATAAAACGATGATACTATGAAGGTAAGTGTAATCGATGTAATAGAAGGGAAGACACTATTAAAATGGTTTTGGAAAAGGAAATCAAAGATTCATTTGCTGTTAGAAAGACTAACTGACATGATTCTGAATTCTCAGTGCGGCGAAGTACTGCGAACTATAATAATTTTATAAATACCTATTCAAAATAAACTGATGATAGTATATGGTTAGTACAATAGTTGCAATTGAGAAGAGCAAAGACATTAATATTGAAAAAGGTCATGTCGTTTTTGTAGCCTACTGGAGCTTGCTTGTGAAGTCCCTTCAGGAGGTGTAGAAAGGCACTTGGTCGTCGATGGCAACGAGTGGCTGCAGGACTTACCTGACCGTTCTTTAAACCGTCATTGAAAATGGCGGCTACATAAAAAAGATTTTCCTAATGGCAATCCAGTTTATTAACATGAAAGAAAATGCAAAACTAAATCATGCTATTATCAATCGAAATTATCTCCACTCAATACCTCCTATTAATCAATGTAAGATATTCAATGATAACATAACAATTCATTTTGACTGAACTAAAGCTGTTAAAAATAATGGGTTTTGCCAATTATGTAGAACTATTCAAAACAAAAAATTATAATAAACATTCTTATCCTACACACATATATATGGATGTATGTATAAAGAAGTAAAAACCATCTTTGTATAAAATATTTTGATCTAAATTGCTTAAGGCACGCTCAGTTCATATATCCAAGTGAAGGTAAGGACACATCACCCCAGTTCTGGCAGAATTGACTTCAAAGAAGATTATGCTTGTGAAATTTTGATAACAAGTAATCCTGACCATAGATTTCATTACCTCCCAAACAAAAAATCAATATATTCCTAACATTAATTTCTATACTATTCTATTCTATCCAAATCCTGCTTATTAATAATAAATATTTTCAGAAACATTTATGTAAATAATATTTTAGTTTAAATATATTTTAGATTACAATGACATTTGATGGCATATGTATACATTTTTCTTATGATTCTTATCGATATTTGTAATATTAATAATTTTTATAAACGTAAATAATACTTTCTGGTAATAAATCTATGACTTATGTTGGTGCACCTTCTATAACAATTGACGTTTTCGCTTACGGCATTTACATTGCTGTTTCATATCTGGCAGCTATTGCTTCTGCACGCATTTCTTCTTCGAACTTTTTCGGTCCAGGCACCGGCGTTTTACCATTTTTCAGGCAATTGTCAATATGAGCGGCTTTCCATTTTGAATATTTGCGATTATGCACCATTTCGTCTGTAAGATCTCCAAATGTTTGTAGCACATCATAAAGAACACCACAATTAGTAAATGTCTTAACAATATTTCTAAAAATATAGTCATAATTATAATTATAATATAACAAAATATTTATTTAAACTAACGTGTTAAATTTTCCTTCACGATCTTGCTTGTCTGCATTAGCGAACAAATTAAGTACATGATTTTCCATATAAGCTTTGGCTGCAGTTCTAACGGCTATTGTTTCCTTAGTACCATGTGCGTTTTTTATTTCTTCCATCTCGTACATGAGTACTAAGAAAAAGCATAAATATATCATTTGTTCTTTATGTTAAATTTTAAAATTTTATACTCATCAACAATTGCATTGCTTCTGGTGACTTCGTCGTGTTATTAAGCATCACCTCGGTGGCATATAGACGCGACCAATAGGCAATAACATAATCGCTTGCATCATGATCGCGGGAAATCTGTAAAAACGGTAATAAATCCTTAAGACTAGGTTGAAATCGCGCGAACTCCATTTCGTCTCCAATCAGCTTTTGATAAATATTAACAAATTTAAAAAAATAAGTGCTACCAAGTTCCCTTTTTACTATTCTAACTTCTGTTCACTTAATTCTTATAAATACCAATAGGAAATGGAATCAAGTTATGTATGTTACTAAATAGTTATTTTTCTTCAATATTTGTTATTATTTATACAACTTATAATATTAGTTGTATTCGGAAGCTCCGAAGGATGGTGAAAAACAACAAGTTGTTTGCTAAAGTTCCTAATTTGTACGCAAAACAACAATATTAATTTCCCTATCTAAACGATTAGTTATAAAGTGGCCAAACATCTTAATGATTTTTTTTTCACATCAAAGACTTAACATCTTAGCGACTGCTGTATAACGCTAAGTTTTTTGAAATATTTATATATTAAAATTATTGAATGCGTATTTGTGATTTTAGTGAGACTGAAATTGCATTATTTAAAAATAAAGAAGAAGTATGTGCAACAATACAAAATGTGTCGAAAATTAAACTCAACCCCTCAAAAATCTGGGCAAGTGCCTTTCTTGGCAAATATCGTAACCATCTCATGGGTTATAAATCCTCAGACATAAACGTTCGAATTGAAGGCTCTGTTATTAAAATTATTAATAAGCGAAAATACCTGGAGGTTGTTCTAACTTCAAAATACAATTTCATTCCGTAAATTAATCACATCAATAACAACGCCACTCTTGAACGCCATCAGTTTAAAAATGTGTTACACCGACACAATTTGCTAAATGTGTAAATAAAACTTTTTGGCTACAAGTAACTAATACGACCACTCATTTCATATTAAGTGCGAAGTCTCATTCGCTCAAATGAAATGCCTTCGAGTATTTAAAAGGATAACGCTTTGGAACTACATTAATTGGAAGCGCAAATCCGATAGCTTTTTTATCCTTTCATAATACAATTTGCATTACAATTCGATTTTAATTTCAGTTGATATATTTTTGAATGGTTTCTGCTTCTGTGATGAAGCAAACTATAACTTCACTATAATCGTAATCAGAGGTAAATAAGCAAAATTACAATTAAAATTTCAATTTTTA
>NC_051846.1:228282604-228317570 GCF_002237135.1 Teleopsis dalmanni | reverse complement strand
TTTGTGTGGAGAATATGCTCCTAATAGTTATTGACACCTCTCTTGAGTGAACAATACTTCTTAAAGCAAATTCTGTTTCTATCATTATTTGGAACAACTTGCACCTTTGTGTGGAAACAACTCTTGAGATAACATATGTTGAGAAAAGATAAGTGTTATCTCAAGAGAGTGTTCACTGTACATGACGCATTTCTGAAACATATTTTTATTAAAATAATATTAACATCTGTTCCTCTATTTTAGTTTTGTATGGTTTCATAAACATTATGTTTGGTTTCTTCTGCCAAAGGTTTGGTTTTGAGATAAATTTTGCACATTTCTTATAAGATCAAAATTATGAAAAATATATTTTATCTCAAATTTTATTTACGTTAGTCTACTAATATTTAATTTAGTCTACTGTTAAGTGACATTGTTTGAAATGATGAATGCAGTTAATTACCTTATCTAATGAAAATTTTGACCACGTAATTGCAATTTATCATCAGATATGAAAAACAAATTTTTCCATCCATCACGTTTTTATCTGGTATGTTCTCATTAGAAATGCCGACGCCAGCAACTTCGGAAAAGTAATTTAATAAGTTTGGATTTTTTTTTTTGTATAATTTAAAATTTTAAAGTTATTTTAATTTTTATTTATTTATTTCATTTTATTATTCTTTAAGTTATATTGTTATTTTAATTTTGTATATATGTTTTCTATATTTTTAAATTTATTTCTAATTGGTAAATATTTTTTATAAATTAATTTTTTTTATTTACATATAATAATTTTAATCCATTTTATTTTATTACATATGAAGTTTTATTTAAAATTTAAGTACACTCTTAAAGTTAAAATTTATTATTAATAAGAAAATAATTTATATACATAAATTTTTATTTACATATTACATATTTACTTAATTTTTATTTATTTCATTTTATTACACTCTAAGTTATATTATTATTCCTATTTTTTATATATGTTTTTAATATATGCTCCCAAAATTAAAATTTATTTATAATAAGTAAATAATTTATATACATTAATTTTTTAAATTACATATATGTTAATAATTTTAATTAATTTTATTTAATACTATTTTTTGTTATATTATTATTTATATTTTGTGTATGTGTTTTTTTTATTGTTTGCAATTATATTATTATTCTAGATAAAAGAGGGTGGCTTACTAGATACTGTACAAACCCAAGTCACTGAAGTGGCTAGTAAGGTTCGTAGGTTTAGTAGCTAAAATTTTTGTCTACGCTACTAAATACGTAATAACTGAATATTATATATTATTAATAACTTATTTTTCTCATTCACACAGGTTACAGATATAAGCAAACGTGGCTGGAACAATTTAGCTGGCAGTAATGTATCATCACCACAAGGTGGCAACAATACTGGCTACGGTGATTTCAATCAAGATAATTCGTATCAACGTTCACATTCTGTTACCGATAATATTACCAGTGGTCTAGGCGGACAAAGTGGCGCTAGCGACAATGACTGGCATTGGCAAGATAATCAAAATACCAAACAATTGCCAACGTCTAGTTCTTATAATCAATTCAATAGTAGCACTGTCCACGAAGATGATTGGTCAGGTTTTGAATCAGCAAATTATCAAGATCCAACCACTTCTTATCAAAATACGCCAACCGCAAACAGCATGAGCGGTCAAACAGCAGCGATAGCGCGTAAAAATATGAAACTACAAAATACCACACAGAAACTTAGTGAAGGTTTTGAAAATTTGGATGTGAAGAATGTGAAACCGAAAACAGCGAACACCGGAGGAAAACCAACCGCTGAAGATGATGCTTGGAATTTGTTAATGAATTAATTAGAAAATATTATATGTTGTTTTTTTTTTTTAATTTCATTTCAATTTTCATTTATGCATATTATCTATTTTTTATTAACGACAAACGTTATATATATATATGTCTATATTTTATATGTTTTAAACGATATTTTATATATTTTAATGCATGTTGATATTCTGATGATTTCATTGATGATTTTATGTTTATTTTCAATACACTTAAATTTAAGCAAATCTATTTTTTTAAATGTGTTAAATCTTTTAAAGAATATATATTATATACATTTGTGTGAAACCCATTAACTATGCAGATAACTTGAAAGTCCTTATTTCTACTTATATAGCAAAATTTAATTTAAAACAATTTGAATCTTATAAAATATATATTATTATGTGTGTATAATCTAGATATGAAACACAATTTAGAACGAATTGATGAATAAATAAATTGTAATCGATTTAAATGACAGAAAGGAAACAGAATTGTAAGTCTGAAATTATTTTTAAAAATGTAGAATGGAAATTTTTTTAAGTGTTCCATTTAAAAAGAATAAAAACCTCTCTGATGTACAATTATGTACTAAGGATCCATGTACTTTAGCGCAATTAACAGGTGTTATTAAAGCAAAACACTATAGCAGGCGAAAATATTATAAATACTGGTTCCAGCAATAGTCAAGTCTACGCTCCAAAGTCACTAGTCTTTTCAGACATCTGTATTGGCTTGCCTTTCCCACCACGAATTACAATAACTACTTAAAAGAATTTGAGCTTAAAGTCTTTAAAAATACTGGTTCTAAGAACGTCTACGCTACAGAGCACCCCGTCTTTTCAGACGACTTCTTTTCCAGCGCGGATTACAATAAGTGCTTGTTGTAACCCGCAGGGACCTATTCGTGGAATCCTTCTAGGGAAAGTGGAACAGCACTCAATCGTCGAGATTAATGAGCGGCTCCGGGACGAAGACCTGGCCGTTCTTGAAACCACAACAACTGCTTAAAAATGGTTGCAGATATATTACTGCAATCCTATATATTACGGCTATCTTCTGAATCAATTGACAAAAAGAATAGATGGATTAAAAACAGAAAACTTTCAGCGACTTATGGAAGAGAAATTCAAAGAGAATTTAATATCACAAAATATAAAGATTTGATTTAATTTTCGTTGGAAAAAGTTGCTGTCGGAGACCTTACATACCAGAAAACCTGAGCTATAATCTGTATTTAAATATCTAATCAGAAGAAAGCGATGATACTATGAAGGTAAGTGTAATCGATGTAATAGAAGGGAAAACACTATTGAAACGGTATTGGAAAAGGAAATCAAAGATTCATTTGCTGTGAGAAAGACTTACTGACATGATTCTGAATTCTCAGTGCAGCGAAGTACTGCGACCGTAGACCTTTTATGGTAGAAACCGGAACTATAATCTTTTTATAAATACCTATTCAAAATAAACTGATGATAATATATGGTTAGTACAATAGTTGCAATTGAGACGAGCAAAGACATTAATATTGAAAAAGGTCATGTCGTAGGTTTTTGTAGCCTACTGGAGCTTGCTTGTGAAATCCCTTCAGGAGGTGTAGAACGGCACTTGGTCGTCGATGGTGACGAGTGGCTCCAGGACTTGCCTGACCGTTCTTAGAACCGTTATTGAAAATGGCAGCTACATAAAAAAGGTTTTCCTAATGGCAATCCAGTTTATTAACATGAAACAAAATGCAAAACTAAATCATGCTATTATCAATCGAAATTATCTCCACTCAATACCTCCTATTAATCTATGTAAGATATTCAATGATAACATAACAATTCATTTTGACTGAACTAAAGCTGTTAAAAATAATGGGTTTTGCCAATAATGTAGAACTCCTCACACATATATATGTATGTATATATAATGAAGTAAAAACCATCCTTGTATAAAACATTTTGATCAAAATTGCTTAAGGCATGCTCAGTTCATATATGCAAGTGAAGGTAAGGCCTCATCAACGCAGTTCTCGCGAAATTGACTTCAAGGAAGATTATGCTTATGAAATTTTGATAACAAGTAATCCTGACCATAGATTTCATTACCTCCCAAACAAAAAATCAATATATTTTTAACATTAATTTGTATACTATTCTATTCTATCCAAATCCTGCTTATTAATAATAAATATTTTCAGAAACATTTATGTAAATAATATTTTAGTTTAATATATTTTAGATTACAATGACATTTGATGGCATATGTATACATTTCTCTTATGATTCTTATCGATATTTGTAATATTAATAATTTTATAAACGTAAATAATACTTTCTGGTAATAAATCTATGACTTATGTTGGTGCATCCTTCTATAACAATTGACGTTTTCGCTTACGGCGTTTACATTGCTGTTTCATATCTGGCAGCTATTGCTTCTGCACGCATTTCTTCTTCGAACTTTTTCGGTCCAGGCACCGGCGTTTTACCATTTTTCAGGCAATTGTCAATATGAGCGGCTTTCCATTTTGAATATTTGCGATTATGTACCATTTCGTCTGTAAGATCTCCAAATGTTTGTAGCACATCATAAAGAACACCACAATTAGTAAATGTCTTAACTATATTTCTAAAAATATAGTCATAATTATAAATATAATATAACGAAATATTTATTTAAACTAACGTGTTAAATTTTCCTTCACGATCTTGTTTGTCTGCATTAGCGAACAAATTAAGTACATGATTTTCCATATAAGCTTTGGCTGCAGTTCTAACGGCTATTGTTTCCTTAGTACCATGTGCGTTTTTTATTTCTTCCATCTCGTACATGAGTACTAAGAAAAAGCATAAATATATCATTTGTTCTTTATGTTAAATTTTAAAATTTTATACTCATCAACAATTGCATTGCTTCTGGTGACTTCGTCGTGTTATTAAGCATCACCTCGGTGGCATATAGACGCGACCAATAGGCAATAACATAATCGCTTGCATCATGATCGCGGGAAATCTGTAAAAACGGTAATAAATCCTTAAGACTAGGTTGAAATCGCGCGAACTCCATTTCGTCTCCAATCAGCTTTTGATAAATATTAACAAATTTAAAAAAATAAGTGCTACCAAGTTCCCTTTTTACTATTCTAACTTCTGTTCACTTAATTCTTATAAATACCAATAGGAAATGGAATCAAGTTATGTATGTTACTAAATAGTTATTTTTCTTCAATATTTGTTATTATTTATACAACTTATAATATTAGTTGTATTCGGAAGCTCCGAAGGATGGTGAAAAACAACAAGTTGTTTGCTAAAGTTCCTAATTTGTACGCAAAACAACAATATTAATTTCCCTATCTAAACGATTAGTTATAAAGTGGCCAAACATCTTAATGATTTTTTTTTCACATCAAAGACTTAACATCTTAGCGACTGCTGTATAACGCTAAGTTTTTTGAAATATTTATATATTAAAATTATTGAATGCGTATTTGTGATTTTAGTGAGACTGAAATTGCATTATTTAAAAATAAAGAAGAAGTATGTGCAACAATACAAAATGTGTCGAAAATTAAACTCAACCCCTCAAAAATCTGGGCAAGTGCCTTTCTTGGCAAATATCGTAACCATCTCATGGGTTATAAATCCTCAGACATAAACGTTCGAATTGAAGGCTCTGTTATTAAAATTATTAATAAGCGAAAATACCTGGAGGTTGTTCTAACTTCAAAATACAATTTCATTCCGTAAATTAATCACATCAATAACAACGCCACTCTTGAACGCCATCAGTTTAAAAATGTGTTACACCGACACAATTTGCTAAATGTGTAAATAAAACTTTTTGGCTACAAGTAACTAATACGACCACTCATTTCATATTAAGTGCGAAGTCTCATTCGCTCAAATGAAATGCCTTCGAGTATTTAAAAGGATAACGCTTTGGAACTACATTAATTGGAAGCGCAAATCCGATAGCTTTTTTATCCTTTCATAATACAATTTGCATTACAATTCGATTTTAATTTCAGTTGATATATTTTTGAATGGTTTCTGCTTCTGTGATGAAGCAAACTATAACTTCACTATAATCGTAATCAGAGGTAAATAAGCAAAATTACAATTAAAATTTCAATTTTTATTTATTATTTTATTTAACAAAGAAAGTTGACCGGTAAGAGAGATTCATCTATTAAAATTCATGTTAATGGAAACAATATTTGGTGGGTTAATCGTTGAGTTAATTAAGGTTTAAATTTAACAAAAGGTATTAAATTTCAATTTTAACTTGAATGTAAGTAATCGAGTAAATAGAAAACTGTTATTTCGGGATATAAAATATTTAAACATTGCTATTGGATTTATATGTAATATGTAAAATATAAAGATTCTTAAGAAATGTTACATCCGATATATTATCAAAATTTTTAAAATTATTTTAAGTGGGCATTCGCTGAACATGCCCGTGTTTCTATATCATCGAAACAACATACATTTTTTGCAAGACCAAATGAAATACCAGTTGGATTTTTCAGTGTGACGCGGTTCAGTAACAGAAATATATCAAGTCTCTTTATGTGAGTTTTAGAAAAAAATTTTGTTATAATTTAAGTTTTTTAATTTAATTTTTTTATAAACTATATATCTATTTATTAATTTTCGAAGATTATATACATATCATTTATTATTATCAATTAGAACGGAGGCATAAGTGAATATGTTTCCAACTGGGTAGTAATATTTTTGACAAATAAAACAATGTTTAACAGATGTGTCAATAAATTTGACATTTCATAGTCTGGAGAAAATAAACGAAAGTTATGGATCGCAGTTCTATAAAGTTTTTACATCGTTAATGTATGCTTTACGGGAAATATATTTTTTAAATTATATATTTAATAATATTTTTGGAGAACTCATATGTGAAACAAGTAAAAAAAAAATTTTTATATACAATAAAGGGTGAATGCATATGTGCCGTACACATCACAGGTAAGCAAAACATTCGCAACCTTCAAGGAAAAATCAATCAAATTAGCTTCAAACAAAACTAAATACAAACTAAATTAATTGAATAAAATTTAATAGATTTCAATTCCGTTAACATAAAAATTTGCATTTTAATATGCAACTCAATTGTAAGATTTGCTTTATTTTGCACTAAAAAAATAAGATGAATGACAAAAAAATTAATTTGCATACAAATTTTATTAGAGTCGCTGTTATGAATGTATGATAATCACAGGGGAGTATAATAAAATTTTTAAAATATAATAATTTAACATTTTTAAAATTGCAATATTTAGAAACAGTTTAGTAATTTAAAGTCTTAATATCTTGTCAGGTTTATGCTGGCGTCATCAAAAATTATAAAAAGAAAGTCTTTTACGATTCGCTCATGGTTTGCTAACTGGGCTTAGTAACATTTTGCACCCTACATCAAATGCGTAAGGCATATCAATCGTGATAAATTTTGCTGGTTATTAAATTTGCAATTCTCATACTTGTGTAAAACAAATTGCGATATCGTTATTTCAGATAAGTTTTTTTTTTTCATATAATTATACAGTTATAAAAACTATTGAAATTATTGTTTACATACGTTTCAGATAAGATCTTACCGGCTTTTACGCTAATTTTTGACAACTCCATTCGATAAGCAATCTAAAACGCTTTGTTTACAAATTTTATTATCAATTGATTGCAGTCGTTCGAATCTTATTCATAGTAGACTTTATTAATTATCATGTTGTGCACTTACAAAAAAAAGTTGCGTGTAGTACTGTGAAATAGTAAAAAAAAACTTTAAATATAATTACTGTAGAAATAGGTATATTTCGTATTATTGTATATTTTAACAGGGGAATGAAAATAGATATTCATATTTGTTATTTTCACTTTCATTTTTCATTTACAAAAGTTAACAAAGTGATGAGCACAAAAAGTCATATATATCCACGTACGGTTGTTCTAATAAATGAATTCCCCTTTTTACACTCACTACCTTATGAAGTTTCGTTCTCTATATTTTTCTAGCTCCACTTATCATTTCATCCAATGTTTTTTATATCTAAATTATAAAAGAAATTTGCTTTACCTTATCATGCGAAATATGTCGAGTTCATAGCTGATTTAGTTATTTTTACCTTTGAAGCTTTTACTTTTTTTTTACTTAGATTTTTTGAAGGTTTCTATCGAAATGTATTATAATTCATTATCATATCTTCTACAGTCGGAAATCGAATCAATGATCCATTTTAAATAATTTAAAAAAAAATAAATTTTTGATAATATAACAAACCTTTAAATAAAATTATTTTATCTCTCTGTAATCAGTTTTCTTGGTGTTTGGTGTACAGCAGAAATCCATTAAATTTTTTATAGTAAAATAAACAGAACATTAGATTTTTGCAAAAAAAAAAAAAAAAATACAAAAATTGTTTATACTTTTTTTAAAATTATTTCTCCTAATTATATTTTTAGATTTGTATTGGAATTATTTCGATAAATTTGTGCGAAAGTAAGAACAACACACCAGAGAAAGACCGACCGCAAAGTAAAACTCGTGTGTGAAAAACACAATTTAGTGTTTTTCGTACGCTTCCCGACAAGAATTCGAAAAAAATCACAAAAATATTGGAAGAAATTTATCAGTGAAAGTGTTGGTCTTTTCAAAAATCCTACGGATGTGCCCAGAGACAACTATAATGAGACCATAGATACGTACTCAACAATCGGAAAAAAAAGAAAGTTACAAAATTGTTTAGTGAAAACTATTTGAGATAGTATAAATTAAAGTGCATACTAAATTAATATATATATAATATATATATATATATATATATATATATTTTCTTATATATATACAATTTTTTTTTTCTAAATAATTGTTAACGAGAAGAGAGAAAGACAAAATTTAAATAAGCACAAATTAAGTATTTAGAATGGTTAATAAAGTAGAACTGAGCAAGAAGAGTGCTAAAACTACAACAACAACAACGGAAAATACTGAATGGAATAGCTTAAGCGGTGAAGCTGATTTCGCAACTGATTCGTCTTCATCTAATAAAGTGACAATAGTTAAAACAAATACTACGACAGATAATGCAAATACTTCACAAAATGTTCCTCTTTCAGCAACTCCATCTCAACATAAATTAATACCAATAACAAGTGTTTTAAATACTGAACCAGAAAATTCAAGTAATCAAAATCAGCAATTAACCTTAAAGAGCTCAACTATAGCCCAACTGGCGCCGAATGTTTCATCTTTCCAAAAATTTCTAAATAATAATTCAAGCAGTAGTAGTCATACACAATTGCCTAGTGAATTGCCACATGAAGATGAAGAACGATTGGAGAAGCTCTTCAAGAGTCTCGATCGCGACGGCGATGGCAGAATCGATATACATGATTTGTCTGAAGCATTGCGAGAGTTTGGACTTTCGAGTGTGTACGCTGAGGTATGTAAATCCAAATAAGAAGTGATTCTATCATAAAATATTCGTAGAAGATTTTTCCAAAATTTAAAGTCTTTAAAAGTTGACTATAAAAATTTTCAAGCCTTATTTCTCTGTTTTTGTACCTGCGGACATTTTGAGATTGCTGTTATGTTGTTATTGTAACCCGCAGAAATCTGTAAAGCAGATGACATTAAAAGAATTACTTTTCGAAGATATGGGTTATGATGTGAATAGGTAATGGTTGTGTAAAAGGGGAGGGAATTATTGGAAAATCAGATTAGGGATAAGTGGGATTTCAATAAATGTCAAAGTACTGCTATTATAATCTATCTCTCTAGGAAAGACTAGTGAATAGCATCAAATTATATAGTTAAAACTTCAAAATATATCTCCCGTACTGCAGTGTATACATGAAAGGGAACAAAGAAGCAACAATACAAATGCAAAAATTATGTACAACTAAAAAACTAATTTGCAACAAAAAAGGGTAAAAGCGTATTTGCCGAAACACGTATAGAAAATATACTAAAATCCTGAAAAACCAAATAACTTTACTTTAAAAGAGGTATTGTCTTGTGTATTATAAGAATATAGTTTTCATTTAAGTTGTAAGTGTGAAATATTAATTATTCGTTGCAATGAATTCCTAAAATTTTGTTATATAATTCTGAATTTGTAACATAACGAATTTCTTTTGATTTATTATGATGTGTTAAAACTTCTAAATCATTTCCAACCCTTATTTTTCTACTAGAAATAGCGCAGTTTTAAAGTTAAAAGTTCATTTCATTTAGTGATCATATATACCTATGTCATTTTTCGTTGTAACACAGCTAGTTCCCTCGTTTGTTTTTGTTGTTTTTCGTGATAACCCATGTAGATAACCCATGGAGATCTATACTGCAATTAACAAATACGAATACATCGATTAGATTAGGATAGTCCACTCATTTGCTGTTGTTTTAGTTGTGATAAGCCATTGAGATCTATTAGGCATATAGTATATTTGAAATAACAAATGCGAACACATGGATTAGTATATAATTGGGTAAGTGTGAAAGGTAGGAGTTTGGGAACAAGAATGAATTAAAATTGTATGGGATTTTAATTAGAGCTAACCCAGATCAAGCCGGTCATTTCACTAGTCATTTCAATGACTAGGATGAAGTCAAAGCTCCCTTTTTTGTGGGAAAACCTGCTGAGTTCCCAACCTTTATAAACCAAGTAATTTTGTTGGACACAATGCAAGTAAATAGAGTAGTTAAATATATGGGAGACGACAGTAAAAGTGATTGAAGTAATATTAAAATTAGGCCATGGCATAATGTAACGAATCTTATCACTTTAATATGCAACGAGGCATGAAAACGGATTAAACCTTCCCTAGAATGAAGATTAGACCTTCATTTGAGACATACATAGGAAATTAAAGAATTGTTATATCATTAGAAACCCTTTAAAAAATATTAACTATACGTAAAATAGCATCAAGGCATAATATATGTACATTATAAGATGCGATTTAAAATTCAAAATATTATTAAAATCTTTAGAATCTTAAATCTCTAGAATAAATCTTTAGATTTATTCTTTAGAATAAAATCTTTAGAAATATAAGAATCAATTTTGTTGAAACTTATTCTAGATATTTTTTTCTTATTAGCCTTCTTTTGTCAAGTATTCCTAGTCCATGATGTTTTGTTTCTGTTATAGTTTAATGATTTTATAAACAACCGAAATATAAAAATAAAATTATTTCTTATTTTTTCTTCTTTTGCAATTATATATTTTTGAATATTTGACATCTCTAACAAAAGAGTTAAGCTATAGATAAATAATGTCGCCAAGTGGAAAATATAAGAACAATTTTTCTTCTCTTCGCAACAGGCTCAGTACGACACCCATTTCAATCAGAGCTCGTTCTTTAATAAAAGCCAGACCCATTCAAAAATCAATACGGCACCATATATATCAAGAATAGAAATATTGTAAAATTGCTATGATATATTTGTAAATCATTGAAAGATGTATAGGAATAGACTCTGTAATACGTACTCTTTATTTATTGAAGAAGAAGAATTATTGTTTGTTTATACATATCTCTGTATATAAGTTTGTTTATCTAATTATTTGTATACAAACTAGTCCATCAATTTTTGTGCGAACATTAAAAGGCTTTACACAGTTGTTGTATTTACAAAGATGAGGAACAAATATGCTCAGATATTTTCGTATGTATTGTTTATAAAGTTTTGGATTTCATTAAATATAAATATAGTTTTTGTTTTGTTTTTGCAAAAAAGCAATCTCAAATAAAGTTAAAAATACTGTCATATAGCTAATATAAATATTATTTCTAAATGAGGATTATTATTATAAATTAACAAAAAAATTACTTTGCAATTTTTATTTCACTAATTTTATTTATATACTCAGATATATAGTATGTCCAACTAACTAAGTCTGTTGATATATATTTACTTTCCTCAGCGACAATAAAATTTGCATACATAGCATATATAGTATATTGTATCGAATGTGATGCAAAGTGAACTTGACTAATGTTCTCCACGGAGCCTCAACTAAATTCGCTTAAAATGAGCACAACAAATTTGAGAAGAAAAAACAATTAATTTTTTATCTGAAAGCGCAAAGTACAAATAGAAAATTATACATTCGCTTCTCGATGTACACGTCATTTTTGTGCCTCATTCACACCAAAATCGAATATCATCGAACCAGAGAAGCCAGAAGAAGTGCCAGACAGACTTTGTACTAGAATAAAATTAACCAAATTACGTCTCGAAACTTACTCACATATATTTGCTTAATTTTATCTTTATTTAGCTAATTTTTCCTAAACTCTTTTAAATATTTTTTTATCTTCTTTTTTTTTTGTATTGAAAAATAATGCCGAATTCTTTTGAGAAATTTGGGAAAAAAATTTGTGTAGAATTTTTAAACTTTTGGCTTTTTGGCAGCTTTTGCTCGCTTAACAATTGTTATTGTAATTTCAATTTTATTTTATTTCTATTGAAATATGCTTTTGTGTCTTTTATCATTGGCTGGTATCTCATTTTGTATAATTTATTCAAATATTTTTTGACAAAATTCCTAATTAAACATAAAATAATGCGCACGTGGCGTTGCATCTCAAATCAATGCCAAGAAATGCTCGTGCTATATTTTGAATTAATAGATATTTTTAATATTTTTAAATAATCGATGATAAGTACTCAAAACTATAACCCCTCTAAAATAATGGCCTATTTAATAAATGCTTAATAAATATATCTTTTAATCTAAGAGATGGTTTCATATAAAACATTCGTAATAATAAATATTAATTTCTTCCGCTTTAATTGTTTATTCAAAAATCAAAATCAAATTAACATACAATGTGTTAGAAATAATGTTTTTGAAGTTCACTTTGTCTCTAGCAGTATGTACCAAGTCTCCAATAGTTCTTAACCCAGTCCAGTATCGGATGTTCCTCAACCAAGGCATTTGTTTTCTTCCCATGCCGCGTTTGCCTTCAATTCTCTCTACCACAATCAGTTGCAGCAATTCATATTTTAAACCTCGGATGAGATGATCAAAATACCTCGTTTTTCTTATTTTGATAGTTTTTAGAACTTCTAACTTTTAGAACTTCTTCATTTGAAATTTTGTCCATCCAGAGAATCTTCAGAATACGTCTGTAGCACAATATTACAAATGCTTCAATTTTGTACATTGTTAGAATTTTTAAAGTCCAAGATTCCAAACCATGTCTGATCCATTCTAATCAGACATAGCATTTAACGTAGCGAATGGGTAAGTTGATTTGATGTTGCTATTGCATACCACTTTTTTGAATGTGTGGAAAGAGTTTGTAGCCATCTTTATTGTTTTCTTGATCTTATGTCCACTCTTCATTTAATTAGCAACCAAGGTATTTAAACTTAGCTACACGTTCAATAGCTTCTGTTCCAATTTTAATGGTAGCATTGTTGTATGGTATTAATTTAGTATACGATCGGGTCTATGTTATATAGACCCGATTATATAGACATAATTATTATTTAATATTTTGATTTATACTTTTTAATTATATTATATTTTATTATAATATTATTTGTATAGTATAATATATAAATAATAATACAAATTAAAAATGATATCAGTACCCTGAAGATGACTCTAGACTATAGTCGAAATATCGGCACAAATTAAATATATTAATTAATTAAATATAAATATAATTAATCAATTAGCTTGTTCAAACATATAAAAATAAAATTTGGTCTATCGTATTTAAAATTTCAGATCTAATTTAATTGGTTACGTATCTAATACCAATATGTAAATAGTAATGCGTTACTCTTTCCTGCACATTATGATACGGCCTATAACCATCATCCTTATCCATTTTCTTTAAATGATATTTAAGCTTTGAGTAACTTTGAATTAGTTTAGCTAAATTCTTTAAATCTTTGTTGCTAAGAATAAAAATAGCTTTCATATTAATTCGTTTATAGTAACTTAGTTTCTTACCATTTCACATAACCTATTAAGCCTTCCTGAAGTCATTAAAGTTGTGTTCTTCCTTTCTGTAAATTAAATTATTTTTAAAATTATTGTTGCAATTACATTAAGACTGAAAAGTTTTCGGAAATTCTCATTTAAAATTCGCGCGCTGTATATTTTTCGATATTTTAAGTTTATGTAGTTTGGCAGCACTGTCCTTAATTACTATGCCAAAAATGAGCTCGATCTGTCAGACAGTTCGTTTACGGCAGCTGTTGAAACCAGTTCACCTCAGTAGTGCGTTGCGAAATGTCTTCGACGGTCGTACGACCGTCCTGGAAGGCTTTGTACCACTCATAAACTTGAGTTTTCGATAAAACTGATTCCCCATAAGCCTTTTGTAGCATTCGCAACGATTCTGCACACGAAATTTCGTTCGAAACACAAAATTTGATGCAAACTCTTTGTTCAATATTTTTTTCCATTGTTTTTTTCGCAACGCCCTACTGAGGTGAACTGGTTTCAACAGCTGCCGTAAACGAACTGTCTGACAGATCGCGCTCATTTTTGGCATAGTAATTAAGGACAGTGCTGCCAAACTACATAAACTTAAAATATCGGAAAATATACAGCGCGCGAATTTTAAATGAGAATTTCCGAAAGCTTTTCGGTCTTAATGTATGTATATAATTCTGTCATCTTAGGTAGTACAAAGAGCGTTTGTAAACAGTGTTATTTGAACTCTGCTATGGAAATAGGCTATAATGTCGTTCCATGAATAATTCGCATTATGCTGTTCTCTTCCAAGTCAGGGCCAGTTTATATAGACGACGAGTTTGACCCCAGTGATTCGCGTGCTATATTACTATTTGCTATTCTGTCCAATTTCATTTCCGTTTCTGAATTTATTTTCTTTCTCTAGCTATATTGCAATTTGATATTCTATGCAATCTCATTTCTCATCTCATTCCTGAATTCATTTTGTTGCTCTAGAGAGGCTTGTCCTAGTCCTCACATTGATATTCAATATTTTCTGCGGTTACCAGCTACGCAAGACTCTTTAAAGCTATTGATTTTTAAAAGCAAAAATATTTAACTGGACGGTAGTGGGTTGGAACTAAATAGAGATTGCCTGCGTTAAGCTTATTTTCATATTCTTTGTGAACCTCATGAGCTGATATACACGTTGAACTTACAGAGTTTTTGCTAGATAAGGGTTGAGGATTTTCAAAACATTCAACTTTGTCTAAATTGTAAATGAAATTAGATATATTAGAGCTGCTTGACTGTCTGAGAAAATATGTTTGCCGAAGTTTGAGGTACCCCTGCCGTAAACATTCTCTAAACCGTTGCCTAAATTGCGGTATTTCTCATTTCAACAGATTTTTGGAAACTTGATACTATGAATTCAGCTTCTATGGTACCGTCTGCTAGTATTTTGTCTTTTGAATTTTAATTTTAAGTATATATAAGTATGGTATATGGTTTGACCAGCTTCCTAATAGTAGGTATACAAGTACATATATTCGAAGTATGTTATTGCCTTATTCCTTATCATAACATTAACAGAGTATTTTTTAGTTAATTATCGAACATATATTTCTCTATTTTTTTATGGTTTTTGTCTTCTAGAGGTACGTATGTCCATCGAGAAATTCTATCGTTTACATATATCTTTCATTTTGATTTCGATACAAGTTTCAATTTTCTTTTGTGGTCGTTTAGATATTTTTTGGCCTTGCCTATAACTTTGATTTTAAGGAATCAAAAACATGAAACATGTTTTGAATGTATATTTCTCAGGGTAATATTTACTCCAATGCTTTTGGAGAATGATACATATCGTATAGGAAATAACGATAAAGTAGATACTGTAAGTGAAAAAAAAACTATTGCTAGATATAAAACAGGGATGGACCTACTTTACGAATAATGAGACCAATTACATTATTTAAATATTTATAACTGCATAATATCGTCGTTATGTGAACGTAATGGTTCAGCACTAATTATAATGGTAAGATGATAATGATACAAACAGTTTATAATTCATAAGGATTTTATTCATATATTCCTAATGTTTTTTTATTTCACCATTTAAATATTCAAAACTGTCTACACAAATTCCTTCCTTACAAAAATGTAGGTCAGCAAATGTAAAGCGATTATCGCCAAATAAATTTACATTTTGTAGAGACATTTTGTGCTATTTGCGTGATAATAACAATTTGAAGGCAATAAAATTATATGGTTCAAATTATTTGGCAAACACTTGAAGGACAACGCAAAAGGATTATCCTTTGAAATGCTTACACAATTGTCAATAAAAACACAGACAAATTGACGCCTGGTTTACCGAAGTTATTTAAGCTGCTTTTTAAAGTGCTATTTCTGCTATTTATAAAAATGTGAAATAAATTTTCAATTTTTAAAAATTATTTTAAAAGTTTGAAATTAAAAATTAAATTTTTTATTTTACAGAAATTTCTGGAACATTCGGACAAAACTCAAAGTGGAGACGTGGGTCTTGCGGAATTTGTACATTACGTTAGAGAACATGAAAAGAACTTACGGCTACAATTCTCCCACTTGGACAAGAATAAAGATGGTAAGTTCGACTATAAAATGGAGATTAGTAAAAAATAAATATTAATAAATAATTATTGTATCTTCCATAATAGGCAAAGTTGATTTGGAGGAGCTGATATCAGCTTTTAAGGACTTAGGTATTGAAGTTGACCAAAGTGAAGCGAAAAAACTTCTATCAAGGTTTTTTATTATCTATCTATAAGATATAAAGCATCTGATTAATGTGTTTTCTCTATTTTATAGAATGGATCAGGACGGTAGTTTAAATATTAGTTTTAACGAATGGCGAGATTTTCTGTTGTTGGCACCATCCACAAATATACACGATTTAATAGTATTTTGGCGGCACTCTACTGTAAGTAAACTCGTAAATAATATAGAGTTGGACTAGAACTAGTAATGTTATATTTTTGCTATGACATTTATTTAGTTTTGTATAAATGTTGCAATATTTTTATTACTTTACTAATACTACTTATAATAATATATATACATATATATATTTTTAAAATATTTTATTCATTCAATTAAGTTAGTTTTTAATAGACTTTAAAGATTATTTTTAACTTTATTCCATATATTTGTATTGAGCTTTTTAATCTATTGTTAATCCTGTATATATAATAAAATATTTATTATTGCATATTCATAATTACCTATATATACTTCTCCATTAAAAAAAAATAAAACCCTTTCTCAATTTATTTTTGCTAATAAATCAAGTTTTCCGCTATACACAAATTATGACTAATAGAGGAAGATTTAAAGGTACTTTTTGAGATATTTATATGCAATTGTTTAATAGCTTAGCCATTATCCTCCTTCCTCACACATTTGAAACATTAAGAATTATAATTAGAGTTTTTTGTTTTATTTATTTATTATTCATTTATGATTCCTCAAACTTCAATTGAGCAGTTTTTCACTGATTTGTTTTAAATTCAATACAATTATATGCTTTTTTAATTTGTAAGCGAAGTGTTGATAAGTATCTCAGTATAATAATGTGCGGTCTGGACAGATTTTCATATTAAATGCATATGACATTTGATGACTAAAATTGTGTTGATTGCTTTTCTGTTCCAGAAAACAGTTGCTTCTGATAATCCGAAATGTTTATTTAAATTTTTTAATTTACATTCATGTATTTAAATTTGTAGTTCAGTTTTATGTTTTAGTATCATTTTTATTTCAACTTGAAATGGTATTGTCAGAGAATATCGTGGACACGGTAATAAAAGTTAAACAATTTATTGTTGTTCTCTATTTATATTAATTTACATATAAATAAATTTTATATTAAATAAAATATAATTTAAATTTCTATAGTATTACTAAATAGAGCACTGCATATGTTTAGGTGTAAAGATTTTAAGCTCTGTTCATAATCATAATAATTTTTATAAATGAACAATTTGATTATCTTGAAATTTTTTCGATGCTGAATCATAGCGCGATTCATACTTTTATTTGATCTTATAATTGTGCTTCTGGCTTTAAGTATTTTAAAGTGATTACTAATGTATGCAAATAATTTATACAAACAATTTTTATAGTCTGTTTTCAAACTTCAAATTAAATCTTGAGTTTGTAAGTACTGTAAACACTTTATTGAACGAATGATTTCTTGCGAATAGACTACATTCGTAATATCAAAAAATTCTTTAAATCGTATGAATATATTAAACAAAGAAATAGCAAATACCCAGCGGGATACTTGTTGTTGTATCCCGTTGGGGCCTGCTTCTGAAGTTCCTTTGGAAGGTGTCGAATGGCATTTGATCGTCGATAGCGACGAGTGGCTTTGGAACATAGTCCCGACCGTTCTTAAAACCTACTTCCTAGATAATGTTTTATAGCTCATTGTATGGATATCTTAAGTGTTCTACAGCATTTTTGCATCTATTTTTTTGTGCTTTTTTTGTAGATCTTGTAAAATTATTATTTTAGTGTAATGTATATTATTTTCGAAAACCCATAATATAGAAGTCTTAAGGCTTTAACAGCATATTTGTGGAATATTTTAGATATATTTTAGTACGTAGTAGAGTAGTTCAGTTATTTTCTCTTGAAAGTTATTTTTTTCTCATTATTTTTATGTTCCCAATAGGTTTTTTATATAATGTCAAATTGTGGTTTTGGCGTGGTGTGTATTATTTCTCTAAAAGTTTAGAAGTTTTAAGCTTTCCATAGTAAATTCGTAGAGCATTTTAAGTGTTGTTTTAGGGAATCATTTTTTTCGCTTAAATTTCTTTCATTGTTTAAATATATATGCACGGCATCAATCCGTCTTCAGCCATTCTTAAAAATAAAATTTTTACAAAAAGACGTAGTTTTAGAGAACAAGCCCAATTAATATTTACAAAATCTTTACGTTAGATATTTTATCGATATTTTATATATTGTTGTTTATATATTATTATTTAAATATTATTATTTTTATATTATTATTTATATGTTATTATTTATATGTTATTATTTATATATTATTATTTTTATATTATTATTTATATGTTATTATTTTTACATTATTATTTATATATTATTATTTTTATATTATTATTTATATATTATTATTTATATGTTATTATTTATATATATTATATATTATATGTATATATTATTATTACATATATATTTAAATATTATTATTCATAATATATACAAAATAAATTTGTCTACTAATTCTGATATTCATACAAAATTTAATTTATTTATACTATTTGATGAGTCTTGTAACTGTCATTCACTTGATTTATTGATAGTAAATTTTTATTAACTTATTTACTATTTGTAAGATTATTAAAATTAACTATTTTGTTGTTTTATTATTCTAGAAAATTTACTACTATATAAACAATTTAATTTAATGTACTTAGGTGCAATGAAAGCAAATTGCCGTTTACATATTTTAAAACTGCAATATAAAGCACAACCACATTTTCATTAAATTAAATTTAATGAATATATTTTCACATAAAATTTAAATTAAACATAAAATTCTGTAGTTCACATGCTTGTAGGTATTGTTTGTATAACTGTTTTATGTGCAATGCCTGAATTTTATTTTTTTTAAACAAATAATCATTATTTTTATTAATGTTTATCAACATTTTTGAAAGTTGCAGTTATTGTAGTCCTATATATTAACAACTGGGACATTGAACTTATGCGTATATAAGGTCTATAGTTCCATGACCGCGACGAATTCATATATTATTGTATTCTCCTTAGAGTTTTTAATTATTCTTACAGAAGGTCGATACTTTTATTGTAAAAAATATTAAATAATTAATATTAAATATTTATAATGTATCTAGGTAAATTTCCGATTGTACAAAAAGACTGTAGTTCGTTGTATGAAGAGCAGATAAGACTATTTCAGAATCTAACTTTAATGTCAATGAAGTTTATTTTCTGGTCTTGTACATTTATTGAGTCCAAAAAGTAAAATATATTATAGTGGAAACAAAATTAAAGTAGTGCTTATTAATAGAGAAATGATAAAGAATGAAGAATTGGAAACTAAACTTTCGAAATACAAATTATAAAAAATTATATATATACACAATATCAATATATATAGTTCTAAATTTCGTAGTGTAATTTGGTAGTGCTATATTCATATCTTATACCCGAAAAAGATGGTAAAGACAGTAAGTAGTGGCCCATGTATAGATAGATAGATAGATAGATGTATAGATAATAGGATCTCATGTATAATCATGCTGCAATAAAAATACTGACCAGGATATTACATACCTACAACATTAGTTTGAAAAAATAATAAATAATAATAATAATAAATAATAATAATAATAAATAATAATAATAATAAATAATAATAATAATAATAATAATAAATAATAATAATAAATTTATCAAATTAGATTAGGCAACAAATATAAAGGTAGATGATTTTTAGACTGAAATTTGAATTTCTACACATTAAAATTGTCACAATGAATAGTTAAGTCCGGTCCCTTTATAAAAACTACAGAAAAAACTATAATATCAAATTCGTTATAATGTTTAAGAGAGTGGATCAAGGCATATTATAAAGTTTTTTAAATACTATTATAATATAATAACTGCCGCAGTTAAATACTATATTTATATTGTGTATGCGATTTATGTTATCACTACGGCAAATGCGATTTTATAATAAGATGTTATGCTGAAAGAAATAGATTTTTCGCACAATATAATGTAATGATTAGATGAGATTGAACTGCTACTTTTTTAATAAAATGATTGTTAATAAAATTAATAATGCAGGAAAAAACTTTTAGTTTCGCAACATATTGTTATTTCAACTCATTTCACTGATTAGCAATATTTGATCTGCTGTGTAAACGATAGACCCGGTCATACACTTACGAAACCTTCCTTACAAATGTCAAGATCGGCCTGGTCCAAACTGGTTAAAAAACTCACCGTTGTCTGCTTCAAATCGTAACTCGCTCAGCATTCAGTAATCGGTATTGACTGGTCACTGCATACTAGAAAGACATGCTTATGAGACTGGGCTTGCCATATAATAGCTTTTGTTGGAGTTGTGACTCTGTGGATGGAGCGGAAACTGTACTCCACCTTATGTGAGTGTTTATCATTTGCTAGGCGAAAATTCAAGCCCCTTTTCTTACCCATCTGTTACCCTGACAGATCTGTTATCCTGCAAAATTAGGGGTTGACTTATAAGTTTGGCTTATTTAGGAGTGGGAGAATCGTACTTTTCAGTGTTGTTTGTATGTTCAAGATTGTAATTCATTTGGGAATTCTTCTGGTTTGTGTATGGACAAAGCTGAAAGATACGACCCCCCACTCAAGTAAAAGTGAACTAACCTGACCACGTTATTACAATGGCTCATTATTTAATCTCAGCTGGAATTTGAGTAGTAGGTCGCCAATTTAACCTAGTATGTGATTGGATGAAGGTAGAGTGAGAAGAAGAAGGATTGTTCTTGCTTCGAACCAAAAAATTATGAAATTTAGGGACTTATTAACAACCTAGATTTTGATTTGAACTATGATCTACCTATATGTAATATCACATTAAGTCATATAACTTAATACATCATGCAATATCTCTAAGATTTTATCTGCTTACAATTATGGAATAAGGCTTAATAATATTTAATTGCAATATAATCAAACCATAATTTAATTATAATTTCATTATGAAAAATTTTTAATTATACGCTTTATGTAATTATGGGATATATGGGATAATAATCATATATGTTGTGTGTGTGTGTGTGTGTGTGTGTGATTATATTAAAATTATTATTTTCCTATATAATTTTTTAATATAAGTGCACTTATGTCACTTATATTAATAAAGTATATAGGAAAATACTAACTCTTTTTCTAATATAATTTTATATACAATTTAAGGGATTATAATTTAATAATGACCTTTGACCTTTGAAACATGCCTAGACAAAAGTAGCTTAAGTAGTTTATAATCGTAACAATTAATTTGAAATGTTTATTCTTCTTAAGTAATTATATACCATACATATGGAATTACAATCTGATGTTCAGACTTTTTATCTTGAAGTAGACATAATCCTAAACAAAAGTAGTTATTAATCATAACTAGTCTATTTAAATTACTTTATAGCTTCTTACTCATTTAACAAAAAGTTAAATGTCTTTTCTTCTAAAGTAATTATATATATATGGAATTAGAATCTGATGTTTAGACCTTATAGCTTAAAGTAAACATAAGTCTAGACAAAAGTAGCTTAAGTAGTTAATAATCATAACTAGTGTATTTAAATTACTTTATATCTTCTTATTCTTTTAATAATAAGTAATATATCTGTTCTTCTAAAGTAATTATATACACATAGGCTTATTATTTAATAATTACCTTAACAATGGTATTTAACTATTACCTTAACAATAATTACCATTATTACTTAGTTAACAATGGTAATTATTATATTTCAGGTACTATATATCATCCTATTTTTTTAACAAAAACTGCAATAATTAATTATACTTTTTCTATATATAATTCAACATTTTCTCTTAAGAATTTTCTCTTTTATATCATACAGAAATATTTCTCTGCTGTTAGTTCAATACTCTTCTTACTTTTCATGACTCAATGTTGGGAATAAATTTCATCATCCATAATAACGAACTTGTTGCGCTACTTAAAAAATTTATATTATCTCTTTGATACTACATTTCTTATATCGCATGTAGAATGGATATAACCCTACGCAAATATAAAAATCGGTTTAATTTTGAAAGTTTTAAAAATTTATTTAAAGTGACACTTCTCCAATTAATTCTGGAAAGTGCGTCAGAGAGCGTAGCTATACTTAATAGTAGTTAACACACCTCTTTTTTTTCAATTGACCTTAACAGACCCGCAAATTATACTCGGTGCTTTCTTCGCATTTCACTATTTTTATCAATTGAAATTTTTTGTGCGTTAAATCGTTAAATTAAATTAAGTGACCACCACTTAAGCGAGTCAAGCCCCTTTTTGACTGACATTTGATATGTTGTTGCACCTCATAATTTCCTAAACAAACAAAAAAAAAAAATAATGAAAGAAAAGAAAAAAGCATCGAAGATACACAAACAATTTAAATAAATGATGTCACATGCGACATCGGTAATTGGAATGAAATTGTTTGTTATGCTTCGTCAAGGTGCAAAGTGCAGGGGGCGTGTAATTGCACTTTAACTAATATTGATGGATTGCTTTTTGTACTTTCGTACGTAATTTATTGTTATTTTCTTATAATTTAATCATTTTGTTTACAAGTTGTTGGGAATATTTTTTGAAAATTAAATACACATTTTATTTATTTTTTCACAGTCAACAATTTTTTTAGTTTCACGGATACGGTGCAGATAATTTCTGCACGCGCTTTCACTGTCCTCTAGATTTCAACCTATGCCGACGTCATACCGAGTGAAATTTATTGACCAGTCTATGTTTTGTTTTGATTGCTTTGGTAGAGTAAAGACGGGTGCGGTGTGGACGGGTGCTGTCTAAATTGTCTAAACTTGTACGTAGTGCTGTCAGTTTGTGTGGATGCTTTGTTTTGATAGAATTATCCACAGTAAATTTCATTTCTTAACCAACCAATCAGCATCGAAACGAGCCTCCATTTTTCTGTAGTTGTATTAGTGTCTCCATTTGTGTATGTATACGTGTGAGTATCTGTGTTTTGAACACTTGTTGACAAGCGTTTAATCATGAAAATTTCAAACAAATTTTGAGCTTTTGGCCTTTATGAATTACTTTGTTTTTATTACTTCAAGTGCTGTCTTTATTAAAATTGGCTTAGAAACATCAATTTTATTGCCTTATTTACTTAATGATTGTAAATATTGTTCTCATTAAAATTATTTTCATTCAAAAATTAAAAAAAAAACCGTGTGCTTTGATAACAATTTCTTCTGAACGTCAGTTGTATTTTCCAAAAATATATTTTTAATGTAATGTCTATAGGTGTATATTGAGTCAATAATATTGCACTTGAGATAAAATTTTTTATAAAATTAAAATTTATTTAACTTTACTTTTGAACTTTTAATTCAGAAATATTTCCACTGCATTTCGCTTTTCTATTAATAAATTTTGTCAATAAAAACGATTGTCCGATAAGTTCTTTCCAAAGGTAGAAAAGTGCATTTGGAGCGTGAACTTAAACAAGATACAGAAAATAAGACTTTATTTTTATTGTAATTTATTAATGAATCGATATATTTACCATAAAAAATTAATGGAATAAAAAAAGGAAAGAATATTTTGAATTTAGTATTATAAATAATATTATTGAGGTCATTAGCTTTTTCTATAATGTAAATTTCATTATAAAGGGTAACCCAATTGAACAGCAGCTTTTCAGAACTATGTATTTTCTTATTTTATATTAGATTTAATTTCAAAATGTTCAATATGGGTCAGAGTCGATTGACAAACGAGTTATATGGCGCAAGCTTGGGAACTCGCGGAATTTTCCTCCATTTGTGAAGTAGGCCTTTCTTTATAGGGTGTTACCCTGGTATTTTTTGGCGCAAACCTTGCAAACCTTTAACATTGCGTCTAATGACCGTGAAACCCAATATGTTATTAAAATGCAGAGTAAAACTTGTTTCTCAGGCTTTGTTGGTTTGGATGACGATGAAACGTTCAATCTTTTTCTCAGAAATATTTAGTTGTCCAAGGGTTTGGAGCACCAAGCACAAGTTTTCCGCAATAGAAATTTATATTAACCTTGAGATACAAAAAAAAAACTGTAGAGCCCAACTGTAGACGTTTCCCGGTCATACGGATATTTTCGACAAATGCAAAGCAGATGAGCTAACCAGACGGGATGCTTCAGAAAACCACTCAGAGCACATAAACAATCTGGGCAGATCGTTGACATCATGCAAGCTGTCACTGAGTTCTTCCCGTGTCTTGTTTTAATAAAAGATGGGAAGACTCAACGATATGCAGGCATCTGTATGCAATTTGGTCACACTGCAATAAAAGAAAATTCCACTCTCTCATTGAGATGTCCCTTAGAGAATATTAGTCTTGTAGTAGGTTTACTTACAGTATTTTAGGTCACTGTATTTTAGGTAACTATGCGAAAAGATTAAATCTTTCTTTCAATCATAGCTGTCGCAGTTGTGGAGAGGACGACGAAAGTGCCTCCCATCTGCTTTGTTTTTGTCCACCACTTGCACGACGTCGCCTTACCACTTTAGGGACTTTCTTTTTTGAGGATCTTGGATACCTTAAATAGCATTATAAGCTTTGCCAAAGGTTTTAAATGTTTCTAATCACTGAGTTTTTAATTATATGATATGATAACACAATGGGTTTGTGGTCTAGTGGATTCTTTGGGATCGCAGGTATAACCTAACCTAACTGAACTGCAGATATTGTTGTTATAACTAAAGTTTAATCTCAAAGCAAGTTCACAAAAGACTGTATATTGGAGTGAAATGGGGGAAGTAATAAAGGATAAAGTAATAAAGGATTCGCAAGGATGGCGAAATAGTTAGGGGTGTTGAAATTACCTGGGTGCAGAATAAAGAATCTTGCCACCTACACATATTAACAGAGCTCAAGTTTGTGTGCTCACTGAGTCATAAAAACTGAATGGCTACGATGTCATGTAGAGTAGAGCTGCAGCTGGAACATACATTCGATATGGACGTGTTTATCGCAACAAGTAATTATTTAACATACTTGCAATATCCTGACTTCAATTGGGCAAGGACAGTTTCTGCTGCACACGCAAGACGTCTTTTATCTCACAGAAATATTAAGCGAGTGTCTCTTACGAACTTTTGAACGATAATCGATTGTTACTGCTATCCCAACCATTCAGGAACAGTGCTGCTTGATTTCATCTGATCGTTCGAATGTGTATAATCTTGTATATCCTCTCCGTTTTGTAAACTTGATTATTTTCTTTGATTATGAATACGAATAGTTCAATTGAAAAATTGTTTAGTGAAGTCGATATTCGGTATTTGGATGCATTTGCGTAAACGTAAAAGATTCTTCGTTATATCGGGATTAGTTTTTTTTTTGTTTCAAGAACATCGGATAAATATTGTCCTTTTTGGTATGTGTGAGATATTGAGCTCGTTTCTGAATATGTTTGTTTTGAATATATTCGTTAACAATAAAATTATCTTTAGGCAACTACCAGTTTGGAAGTTAATGCAGTTTGAAGGTCTTAACAGTTCAATTGGGTTAGACTGAAGACTGCAAATAATTTAGTTATTATAGCAAATTTTTAATTATATATTTAACCACTAATTAATATTGCTTCGTTTAAACATCAATTTTTTAAACTGGCTTTACAAATTTTTTAGAGTAATTATACTCATATGAACTGCATTGCATTAAATGACGACCTTCAGTATCAGATATTTTTAGCCTTGCCGTTGCGCTTGCCTACCGTTGAGTTCTTCAACTTTTAGTTTAACCGGTTTCTTTAAAAATATCTTAAAGACTCCGAGGTTTCTTTTTTCACGTCAATATTTAATACAATTGTTTTTAAAAATATTTTTAAAGAGTACAATTGTAAAATTATTTAATTGAAATACAGTAAAGTTATTTAAAACTTTCATGTAAGAAATTTTAAAGTTGAAAGAAGATAGATGAAAATTCATTCTTATCTTTTAAGTGGATTTTTCTGTACGTTTTGTAATTTTTAGTATTCACATTATTCACATTATAGCAACTTAAGCCAAGTACTGGTTATTAATTCAAAATAAGTACAATGCAATTTCCCTTTACCAATTCCAATTAATGCAAATGAAATATTAACAGATATAATCTTCTATTAAATATGTATAAGCGTTCGCATTTTTAATTACCCTAAAAGGTTGACCTTTTAGAGTAATTGCCTTCTGTAGGGAGTCCAGACAGTTTGACTGTTAAAGGAAACAATTTAAACTCAAATGTATATCGACATTGTTAAGTTTGGAACAAAGGTAGTCAAGAACTAATATGATAGTGAATGAGCAAAAGAAAAATGTTGTTTATGAAAAAGATGGAGTTCTCTGTCTTTGGAAAGGCATAAATATTTGATTGATCTGTTAAACTTTCTGTCCGTTCTTCGTGTACGTACTTAGAGAGGGACATTGAAATTTTTGGAAACCTTAAGTTAGGCATACTATAAAAAAAGTAGGAAAATTGCTATAGAGTCTAGGAAGTTTCTTACGCCTTTAAAAAGGCATATTCGACTAATCTGCTTATCTTTCTAACCATTCTTTATGTATATATGGGGACATTTGAATTTTTTTGAAACCTTAAGTTGGGCATACTGAACTGTAGTTGTTGGGAATTCCCATTATCTGTGTTTATCTATAGTTGTTGCTTCACCGTCAACATTTTTTTCCCTATCATATATCATATATTTTTGATACAATTATGATTATATTCCATACACAATATAGAGATTTGTTTAATTAGATTTTATAATTGGAATAAAATGTTGAAAAGAGTTATAATCCGTTTTTAGTCATCTGTGACGAGTGGTTCTGGGACGTAGATCTTATAACACCGGAATTTATCTTCGAACCATTCGATAGTAGTAAGATAACATTTATTACAATGCAATTTTCCCTTTAATAGAGTACTCTGTTTATGCATGGAAAAAACAGATTAAGTAAATTTTTTGCTAATCCAGGTTGTCACAGTCGAATATTTATACAAAATAAACTTACATAAAAATATTATTTTTTTAATATTTATTTTTATATTTTTAAATTTTTAAATTATTTTTTTTATCATTAAATCAATTTATTTTCATGTGACTTGTAAGTTCGTGTATAATAAATTAAAGTGTATAATATTCTTAAATACTTTTGATGACATTTTGTCAGTTATAATTTACAATTTTTTTTTTTAATACCTATATACTACGAAATATAGTAATCAAACACTTTTATAGATAAAATTACACATATATAGGTAATTATAGCTTTCGATCATTACCTTAATGTTTATATACACATATATATTAACATATTATTGGAATAATATATTACCAATTATTCTTGTTTATTTCAATTTTTAAATTTTATATAGTTTTTTTTTTTGACTATTTTCCACCTATATATTTTTTATTTAATTATTATATTAATATAATTATTGCTGTATGTTTTTTATAAACTGTTGAATAATTTGTTTTCATGACCAAAATTAATTTAGATGGGCTATTGGTCAATTGTATCTCTTGTTAATTAATTAGTTTAAAAAATATATATTTTTATTTCGCCGACATTTCAACTATATTCCATATAGTACGAGTACTAATACTAAGAATGACGGAAATAATATTTATTTCCTCTATAAAATACGTCACTATTTAAACTTAATGCTTAGGTGGAGTTTTGTAACAACTTTTATTTTATTTAAATTTAATAAACTGGATATTATTTAAATTTTATTTATTTAAATAAAATAGATGTCTGGAAGGAGTTGTATGCGTTTAATATCAATTTTCAATGCGGAAAACATTTCGTTCTCTAAAACCCAGTACTAACTGTGTAACGAACTTTTAATGTATTAAAATATATTAGAGATGTATTAAAATATTTATATATTTTATATATAAATAATATATTAAATTATATCAAATGTTTTGCATTTATTTTCAAGTTCGGTCTTCAGGGAAAAAATTTTAATTAGCATAAGTAAATGTCCGGTTTAAATGCTCTATATTTTTTTTATATACCACAGTACACCTAGAAGTTATGATAAACGATAATTTGATATTGTTCAGAGAAAAATTATTTGAAATATTTTAAGTAAATATTCTACTTTTCAAAAATCATATATATTATTATTTTGTCTCATAACTGGAAATTGATAGTTTCGATTTGTAACCAAGTATAATACATTATTTCTTGAAAACCTACTGTCTGTCATTGTGATATAAAATAATTATTTTTTCTTAGTCATATTGGCATTGTAGCTAAACCATAATTGACTAAATTTTCCTCCTCATACAATGCATCGGAGCCAATTATAATATTTTTTTCCTAAATAAATCCGCAGATAATATAGTTACGACCTCTGTTTTAAAGCCTATAAAAAAAGTCATAAAATAGTAAGGTAATTTACGACTACAAAAGGCAATAAAAATAAGACTTCATAACAATATTAGAGAAGAAAGAACACAATTGTTAATTTTACTAATATAAAAAAAATTTAAGGAATATGAGAGCTTGAAACGACATTCAAAACTTTAGATCTATTTGAATTACATCTATCAATTTCATAAGTAATTGAAGAACAAGAGTTATTAGTTGTTAGTGTGCTTTGAAATCATGCTTTTTTGTAAGCATATATTTATATTTATATTTATATTTATATTTATATTTATATTTATATTTATATTTATAATTATATTTATATTTATATTAATATTTATATTTATTGGCTATATGTTTAATTAACTCATAAGTAGAAAACAGTAGTTCATAATATTTTTATTACCTTTTATTTTGTTATCCCATTGAGTATAATTTTCATTCGACTGTTGTTGTAAGGCTCGTTGTAGAATTGTCGTTATAAAGGTTATGATTTTTGGTACTCAAGAGTGCGTATTTCTGGGAAGTGACCCACAAAGTACTTCCATATGCAATTTCATATGCATTGATATTCTATATTATTGTGTAGTATATTATCATTCTAACCTTCCGTAACGTATATGATCTTCCGTAGTTGGTAATTTTTTTATTTGAAGAATTTATCACCGATATTTTATCGTATATTTTTATTTGAATAAACTTGATAAAAAAGCTAAATCTCATGTGAATTGCCTATTAACACATTTTGCATAACTTATCTTTATATCTAATTTACGATAGTAATTATTTTAACAATTTTGTACTGCAATTAATCATGACTATACTTTCCTATTTATAAATATTGTATTAACTTAACTAAGCAGAAAACAGATATAATTTGTGATGACTGTCGTGCTATATACTACTATATTTTGAAAAATTATATAAATATTCAATACAACAATATAATTATCAGTTTTATTATTACAAAGAAAGTTAAAAATTAAACAACTGCTTTCAGTAGTTAATAATATATTCTGTAAAAAATTAATTGTTATGGCAATTAGTATTACGTTACGAATTGGAAATAAATTAGAAAAAAAAGAAAAACGTGTCACTAATTAAAGAACTTTTTTATTGATCTAAAATATATTTCTATATATTTCAAAGATATTAAATTACTATATATTATATGTTAAAATTTGCATAAGTTTATTATCTTTAAAAGTGCGACAAGTAACACCAGTGCATTAACAAATTTTTAAAAATCAAATATAAAACTTTTGAAGTAAAATCATCTATTAAAATTTATAATTAATTTCAATGAAAAAAAAATATAAATATAAATAAATATAAATATAAAAATATAAATTTTATACATATATATTCTATAAATATTTATATAAATTATATAAATATGAAAATATATGTAAATACAATATAAGATAGCTAATCATTAATAGACATACTCTATAGTATATAATTATAAGTTGCATTTTAAGATTATAATTTAAATTTTAAAACTAAATAACAAGTGCAATTTTTGCTTATACAATGACTGGTTTATTATATTTATTTATATGTATTTATTTATATTTATATAAATATTTATATAAATTATATATACAATATAAGATAGCTAATCATTAATAAACATACTCTATAGTATATAATTATAAGTTGCATTTTAGGATTATAATTTAAATTTTAAAACTAAATAGCTATAATATTTATTTATATTTATATAAATATTTATATAAATTATATATACAATATAGGATAGCTAATCATTAATAGACATACTCTTTAGTATATAATTATAAGTTGCATTTCAAGATTATAATTTAAATTTTAAAACTAAATAACAAGTGCAATGTTTGCTTATACAATGACTGGTTTATTATATTTATTTATATTTATATAAATATTTATATAAATTATATATACAATATAAGATAGTTAATCATTAATAGACATACTCTATAGTATATAATTATAAGTTGCATTTTAAGATTATAATTTAAATTTTAAAACTAAATAGCGTATAATATTTATTATATTTTATATAATATTTATATAATTATATATACAGTATAGGATAGCTAATTCAATTAATAACATACTCTTAGTATATAATCTATAAGTTGCCATCAAGATTATAATTTAAATTTTTAAAATCTAAAATACAAGTGGCAATGTTTGCTTATACATATGACTGGTTTATTATTATTATTAATTTATTAAAATATTATATATAAAATTATAATATACAATATAAGATAAGTTAATTCTTAATTAGACATACTCTATAGTATATATTATAAGTGCATTTTTTAAAGATTATAATTTTTTTTAAATTTTAAAACTAAATATAACAAAGTGCAATGTTTGGTTATACAGATGACTGGTTATGTATATTTATTTATATGTATTTATTATATATTTATACTAAATATTTTATATAATATTATATATTACAATATAAGATAGCTAATCATTAATAAACATACTCTATAGTATAATAATTATAAGTTGCATTTTAGGATTATAATTTAAATTTTAAACTAAAATAGCTATTATATTTATTTATATTTATATAAATATTTATATAAATTATATATACAATATAAGATAGTTAATCATTAATAGACATACTCTATAGTATATAATTATAAGTTGCATTTTAAGATTATAATTTAAATTTTAAAACTAAATAACAAGTGCAATGTTTGCTTATACAATGACTGGTTTATTATATTTATTTATATTTATATAAATATTTATATAAATTATATATACAATATAAGATAGTTAATCATTAATAGACATACTCTATAGTATATAATTATAAGTTGCATTTTAAGATTATAATTTAAATTTTAAAACTAAATAACAAGTGCAATTTTTGCTTATACAATGACTGGTTTATTATATTTATTTATATGTATTTATTTATATTTATATAAATATTTATATAAATTATATATACAATATAAGATAGCTAATCATTAATAAACATACTCTATAGTGTATAATTGTAAGTTGCATTTTAGGATTATAATTTAAATTTTAAAACTAAATAACAAGTACAATGTTCGCTTATACAATGACTGGTTTATTTGCATTTTCTCTTTAATTTACTATTATTTAAAACTCCATATTTTTTAAACATTTTCCATAGAGGTCTTTTACACTCTAATATTCCAGAAAAAGTAAGTCAGTTTTAATAAAAGAAAATACTTTTTCCCTTTGTCTGTATTTGCTATATAAACCCGCGGGTACCGATAAACACTGAAAAATCTGTTTAATTGTAAAATAATATATAGGATGCTTGTGACATATATGGGTGTTCGGGGTAAACTTAATATGAGTAATTCGAAAAATCATAAAAAAAGTTTAATATCACATTAAAATACCAGCTTTTATAATAATATAATAATCTCTGTTATAAGACCACGTTTGTCATTATATATAAGGAAAAAATAAAAATTTCCAAAAATAAAAAATAAAAAAAAAATCCCATTTTTCCAATTAGACCATTAAATTATTATATTCTTCTTCTTCTTAGTATCCGTTTCCCCTTGTGGGGCATAGAGCCGTAACGATTCTCTTAAACCAAACTCTATTAGGTGTTTCTCTGCATATATCATTCTGTGTGTATTGCGCTTCTGTCATTTCTCTTTCAATTGTCCTTCTCTAAGTTAAAGCCGATGCACCAGGGCGTCTGCTGTCTTGTTGGTTCCATGTCAAAGCTAGTCGTGGAATGTATTTAATTGTTCGTCGGATAGTATGCTCTATCCAATTCCATTTTCGCATTTTTATTTCGGTTACAACAGCTTTCTAATTTGTTTGGCGTAAAAGTTCTGCATTTGACATATGGTTAGACCACCATATTTCTAGGATTTTCCGCAGGCATTTATTTAAAAATGTTTATATCTTCCTTTCTATCTGTTTTGAATGTTTCCATTATTCGCAGCCATAATAAAGGTTAGTTATATTAGTATTCTATGCATAAATTATTTTTTTTGGAATCAAATTATATTAGTATTCTATACATAAATTATTTTTTTGACATATATGATTTTATTGTTTATAAAATCTGGTCTTGAAAAGAACGTCTTAATGTGTCTACAAGATGAGTAATGTCTAATATTCATCGAACAATTTCTTCATTAATTCGAGTGTAAAAAATAACTTCTTTATGAGTGTACTTGATGAGTAATGTCTAATTTCCATCCAGCGAACATTTTGTTCGTGAATTGGGCACTGTCGCATTTAAATCACTCCACAAAGTATAATCGACATACGAGTGAATTTGAAAGAAACAGAGGGCGTTATCTCAGTTCGCAAGCAAAAAGTTCGCTTAGTAAAGTTCGTTTACTTAAGAATGAAAAGCTAGTGTAAGTGTAGTATATAGACTAAGGGGAAAATAAATCCCTTAGTCTATATACAAAAACAATTGTTGAAGGGACGTTTAACAAAGTAGACCTTGTTCTATTAAAGTTGTCATTCTAAGAAGTAGGTGTCATTAAAGAAAAGTATTTATAGGACCCAATAAATTAACTTGTTTACTTCTTTCTTATACTTTCATCGCATTTTTAATACTTTAAACCATAATTAAACAGTTTCTTAATTATTTATTAACTCAAAAAAATTTTTCTGAATTATCTAAATTATTTTGTTTGCTAAAGTTTTAATGCCACACGTTCGTCTCACTTTTACAGATTAACATTTTGTCAAAAAATGTGGGTTCATAATCTTAAAAATCAATTAGTTTGATTATTTCAATGGAATATAAATAAAAAATAAAAATATTAATTAAATTGCGTCTTAACATTGCGAAAGTCAAATATTTGTTGTCATAAGACATGGTCTGGAGCTGATAAGAAAGTGGCATATAAAAACTCGTATGAAGTCAAATTAATTTGCTAAATGAACACTTTGATTGCCAGTTGAATAAATTTCAATAAATATTTTAATTTCAGTAATTAAGTAAAATAATTACAATTATTTAGTGCTTAAGACTTAAGACTGGTTTAAATCAGTTTGACTAGTGTTGAGCCAACTGCTGCTCCTCACATTAGCTGAATGTGAATTAAATTTTCATTAAATATAGTATTTGCCATTTGTCTTTCACTCAGATGTTCGCGTGTATGGTCTAATTTTTATTTTATTACCTTTGGTATTGCCGAATGGAACCAATAAATTCATTAGTGTTTATTAGTACCATAAGATAGGAGACATATTTCAATATAAACACAAATAAAATTCACCCATTTAGAGAGAAATATTCTGTAGACTTTGTACTTCTCTCAAGCATAACACACCCACTTTTGTTATCCAATCAGCCTTAATTAGTGGGCGATATTTTATTGACGATTCTGGCTGTCTTTTTAGTCGATGAAATGACGACTGTCAGCTGAGGATGTTTGTAGAACTTTTTGGTCTTGTGATTGCCTTATGAATTAAAAAATTTCCACATACATTAACATATACATATATGTTTAAATATGTAAAAATTTTATTAAATATATTTATGAACTAAATTTTGCTTCTCTGCATAAATAATATGTTATTATTTTTTTTGTTTCCAACTATTTGGACTTTAACGACTAGGGATCTTTCTGATATTTTTAGTAATTTTCTTTATTTGTTTTATTGCGAAGCCTTGCTACTGTTTCGAATAATTCCGAATTATATGTGCAGTGAATAGCAAACTAAGTAATGATTGTACTCATATTTTAAATGAGTGTATACTTAGATCTAAACTGGACGTATGTTATTTTGCTTGTTATTTTGCTTTTAGATACATATATAGTAAATATATGTCAAATAAGTGAATATTACGCATTGTATATACATAACTATTGTACGTTCAATTCTCACATATGGCACTGTTGTTTGGTGGCCAGCTTTAAGTAAGAGCTATATTGTTATAAATCTCAAAAGAATTCAGAAAACAATATGCAAACATGCTTGTCATAGGAGCTTTTAGGACAACCCTTTCGAAAGCCCTAAACGTGATGCTAAACCTGTTACTTTTCG
>NC_051846.1:228265784-228282504 GCF_002237135.1 Teleopsis dalmanni | reverse complement strand
GTACTGTGAAATAGTAAAAAAAACTTTAAATATAATTACTGTAGAAATAGATATATTTCGTATTATTGTATATTTTAACAGTGGAATGAAAATAGACATTCATATTTTTTATTTTCACTTTCATTTTTCATTTACAAAAGTTAATAAAGTGATGAGCACAAAAAGTCATATATATCCACGTACGGTAGTTCTAATAAATGAATTCCCCTTTTTACACTCACTACCTTATGAAGTTTCGTCCTCTATATTTTTCTAGCTCCACTTATTATTTCATCCAATGTTTTTTATATCTAAATTATAAAAGAAATTTGCTTTACCTTATCATGCGAAATATGTCGAGTTCATAGCTGATTTAGTTATTTTTACCTTTGAAGCTTTTACTTTTTTTTTACTTAGATTTTTTGAAGGTTTCTATCGAAATGTATTATAATTCATTATCATATCTTCTACAGTCGGAAATCGAATCAATGATCCATTTTAAATAATTTAAAAAAAAATAAATTTTTGATAATATAACAAACCTTTAAATAAAATTATTTTATCTCTCTGTAATCAGTTTTCTTGGTGTTTGGTGTACAGCAGAAATCCATTAAATTTTTTATAGTAAAATAAACAGAACATTAGATTTTTGCAAAAAAAAAAAAAAAAATACAAAAATTGTTTATACTTTTTTTAAAATTATTTCTCCTAATTATATTTTTAGATTTGTATTGGAATTATTTCGATAAATTTGTGCGAAAGTAAGAACAACACACCAGAGAAAGACCGACCGCAAAGTAAAACTCGTGTGTGAAAAACACAATTTAGTGTTTTTCGTACGCTTCCCGACAAGAATTCGAAAAAAATCACAAAAATATTGGAAGAAATTTATCAGTGAAAGTGTTGGTCTTTTCAAAAATCCTACGGATGTGCCCAGAGACAACTATAATGAGACCATAGATACGTACTCAACAATCGGAAAAAAAAGAAAGTTACAAAATTGTTTAGTGAAAACTATTTGAGATAGTATAAATTAAAGTGCATACTAAATTAATATATATATAATATATATATATATATATATATATATATTTTCTTATATATATACAATTTTTTTTTTCTAAATAATTGTTAACGAGAAGAGAGAAAGACAAAATTTAAATAAGCACAAATTAAGTATTTAGAATGGTTAATAAAGTAGAACTGAGCAAGAAGAGTGCTAAAACTACAACAACAACAACGGAAAATACTGAATGGAATAGCTTAAGCGGTGAAGCTGATTTCGCAACTGATTCGTCTTCATCTAATAAAGTGACAATAGTTAAAACAAATACTACGACAGATAATGCAAATACTTCACAAAATGTTCCTCTTTCAGCAACTCCATCTCAACATAAATTAATACCAATAACAAGTGTTTTAAATACTGAACCAGAAAATTCAAGTAATCAAAATCAGCAATTAACCTTAAAGAGCTCAACTATAGCCCAACTGGCGCCGAATGTTTCATCTTTCCAAAAATTTCTAAATAATAATTCAAGCAGTAGTAGTCATACACAATTGCCTAGTGAATTGCCACATGAAGATGAAGAACGATTGGAGAAGCTCTTCAAGAGTCTCGATCGCGACGGCGATGGCAGAATCGATATACATGATTTGTCTGAAGCATTGCGAGAGTTTGGACTTTCGAGTGTGTACGCTGAGGTATGTTAATCCAAAAAAGAAGTGATTTTATCATAAAATATTCGTAGAAGATTTTTCCAAAATTTAAAGTCTTTAAAAGTTGACTACAAAAATTTTCAAGCCATGTTTCTGAGCCTTTGGGCATTTTCGAGATTGCTGTTATATTGTTATTTTAGTCCGCAGAAATCTGTAAAGCAGATGACATTAAAAGAATTACTTTTCGAAGATATGGGTTATGATGTGAATAGGAAATGGTTGTGTAAAAGGGGAGGGGATTATTAGAAAATCAGATTGGGGGATCAGTAGGATTTAAACTAATGTCAAAGTACTGCTATTATAATCTATCTCTCTAAGAAAGATCAGTGAACAAAATCATATTATATAGTAAAAACTTCGAAATTTATTTTCCGTTCTGTAGTGTATGCATGAAAGGGTACAAGAAAGCAACAATACAAATGCAAAAACTATGTTCAACTAAAAAACCAATTTCCAACAAAAAAGGGTAAAAGCGTATTTGCCGAAACACGTATAGAAAATATACTAAAATCCTAAAACAACAAAATAACTTTACTTTATAAAAGGTATTGTCTTGTGTATTATAGGAATATAGTTTTAATTTAAGTTGTTAGTGTGAAATATTAATTATTCGTTGCAATGAATTTCTAAAATTTTGTTATATAATTCTTGATTTGTAACATAACGAATTTCTTCTGATTTATTATGATGTGTTAAAACTTCCAAATCATTGCCAACCCTTATTTTTATACTACAAATAGTTCATTTCACTTAACGATCATATATACCTATGTCATTTTGCGTCGTAACACTGATAGTTCCCTCGTTTGTGTTTGTTGTTGTGATAACCCATGTAGATAACCCATGGAGATCTATACTGCAATTAACAAATACGAATACATCGATTAGATTAGGATAGTCCGCTCATTTGCTGTTGTTTTAGTTGTGATTACTCATTGAGATCTATAGTATATTTGAAATAACAGATACGAACACATAGATTAGTATATAATTGGGTAAGTGTGAAAGGAAGGAGTTTGGGAACATGAATAGATTAAAATTGTATGGGATTTTAATTAAAGCTAATCCAGATCAAGCCGGTCATTTCTCTAGTCATTTCAATGACTAGGATGAAGTCAAAGCTCCCTTTTTTGTGGGAAAACCTGCTGAGTTCCCAACCTTTTTAAACCAATTAATTTTGTTGGACACAATGCAAGTAAATAGAGTAGTTACATATATGGGAGACGACAGAAAAACTGATTGAAGTAATATTAAAATTTGGCTATGGCGTAATGTAATGAATCTTATCACTTTAATATGCAACGAGGCATGAAAACGGATTAAACCTTCCGTAGAATGAAGATTAGACCTTCATTTGAGACATACATAGGAAATTAAAGAATTGTTATATCATTAGAAACCCTTTAAAAAATATTAACTATACGTAAAATAGCATCAAGGCATAATATATTTACATTATAAGATGCGATTTAAAATTCAAAATATTATTAAACGGATTACAAGGCAATTAATAAAATCTTTAGAAATATAAGAATCAGTTTTGTTGAAACTTAGATAGATATTTCTAGATATTTCTAGATATTCTTTTCTTATTACCCTTCTTTTGTCAAGTATTCCTAGTCCATGATATCTTGTTTTTGTTATAGTTTAATGATTTTATAAACAACCGGAATATAAAAATAAAATTATTTCTTATTTTTTCTTCTTTTGCAATTATATATTTTTGAATATTTGACATCTCTAACAAAAGAGTTAAGCTATAGATAAATAATGTCGCCAAGTGGAAAATATAAGAACAATTTTTCTTCTCTTCGCAACAGGCTCAGTACGACACCCATTTCAATCAGAGCTTGTTCTTTAATAAAAGCCAGACCCATTCAAAAATCAATATTGTAAAATTGTTATGATATATATGTAAATCATTGAAAGATGTATTGGAGTAGACTCTGTAATACGTACTCTTTATTTATTGAAGAAGAAGAATTGTTGTTTGTTTATACATATCTCTGTATATAAGTTTGTTTATCTGATTATTTGTATACAAACTAGTCCATCAATTTTTGTGCGAACATTAAAAGGCTTTACACAGTTGTTGTATTTACAAAGATGAGGAACAAATATGCTCAGATATTTTCGTATGTATTGTTTATAAAGTTTTGGATTTCATTAAATATAAATATAGTTTTTGTTTTGTTTTTGCGAAAAAGCAATCTCAAATAAAGTTAAAAATACTGTCATATAGCTATTATAAATATATTTTCTAAATGAGGATTATTTTTATAAATTAACAAAAATTACTTTGCAATTTTTATTTCACTAATTTTATTTATATACTCAGATATATAGTATGTCCAACTAACTAAGTCTGTTGATATATATTTACTTTCCTCAGCGACAATAAAATTTGCATACATAGCATATATAGTATATTGTATCTAATGTGATGCAAAGTGAACTTGACTAATGTTCTCCACGGAGCCTCAACTAAATTCGCTTAAAATGAGCACAACAAATTTGAGAAGAAAAAACAATTAATTTTTTATCTGAAAGCGCAAAGTACAAATAGAAAATTATACATTCGCTTCTCGATGTACACGTCATTTTTGTGCCTCATTCACACCAAAATCGAATATCATCGAACCAGAGAAGCCAGAAGAAGTGCCAGACAGACTTTGTACTAGAATAAAATTAACCAAATTACGTCTCGAAACTTACTCGAAAATTTGAGTTTTCGTAACAATTAAAAAATGTTGAGATATTCCTACTTCTTCAAGTCATGGATAATGAAAGTAGCATTACATTTTGTGTATAACTTAAAGTTTTATGTTATGGATATTGTATTTAAAATGAATGTAGGTCTGGATTATGGGCTAATATCATTACTACTGTTTGTTTATTTAAAACTAAATCTATCGTATTTAAAATTCCAGTTCAAATGTAATTGGTTACGTATCTAATACCAATATGTAAATAGTAATGCGTTACTCTTTCCTGCACATTGTGATACGGCCTATAACAATCATCCTATTATCTATTTTTGTAAATGATATTAAGAGTTTGAGTAACTTTTAATTAGTTTAGCATCATTTCACATAACCTATTAAGCCTTCCTGAAGACATTAAAGTTGTGTTCTTCCTTTCTGTAAATTAAATTATTTTTAAAACTATTGTTGCAATTATGTATATAATTCTGTCATCTTAGGTAGTACAAAGAGCGTTTGTAAACAGTTTTATTTGTACTCTGCTATGGGAATAGGCAGAGTTCAACCGGACTCTTTCAAGTCAGGGCCGGTTTATATAGACGTCTGTGCGAGTTTGACCCCAGTGATTCGCGTGCTATATTACTATTTGCTATTCTGTCCAATTTCATTTCCGTTTCTGAATTTATTTTCTTTCTCTAGCTATATTGCAATTTGATATTCTATGCAATCTCATTTCTCATCTCATTCCTGAATTCATTTTGTTGCTCTAGAGAGGCTTGTCCTAGTCCTCACATTGATATTCAATATTTTCTGCGGTTACCAGCTACGCAAGACTCTTTAAAGCTATTGATTTTTAAAAGCAAAAATATTTAACTGGACGGTAGTGGGTTGGAACTAAATAGAGATTGCCTGCGTTAAGCTTATTTTCATATTCTTTGTGAACCTCATGAGCTGATATACACGTTGAACTTACAGAGTTTTTGCTAGATAAGGGTTGAGGATTTTCAAAACATTCAACTTTGTCTAAATTGTAAATGAAATTAGATATATTAGAGCTGCTTGACTGTCTGAGAAAATATGTTTGCCGAAGTTTGAGGTACCCCTGCCGTAAACATTCTCTAAACCGTTGCCTAAATTGCGGTATTTCTCATTTCAACAGATTTTTGGAAACTTGATACTATGAATTCAGCTTCTATGGTACCGTCTGCTAGTATTTTGTCTTTTGAATTTTAATTTTAAGTATATATAAGTATGGTATATGGTTTGACCAGCTTCCTAATAGTAGGTATACAAGTACATATATTCGAAGTATGTTATTGCCTTATTCCTTATCATAACATTAACAGAGTATTTTTTAGTTAATTATCGAACATATATTTCTCTATTTTTTTATGGTTTTTGTCTTCTAGAGGTACGTATGTCCATCGAGAAATTCTATCGTTTACATATATCTTTCATTTTGATTTCGATACAAGTTTCAATTTTCTTTTGTGGTCGTTTAGATATTTTTTGGCCTTGCCTATAACTTTGATTTTAAGGAATCAAAAACATGAAACATGTTTTGAATGTATATTTCTCAGGGTAATATTTACTCCAATGCTTTTGGAGAATGATACATATCGTATAGGAAATAACGATAAAGTAGATACTGTAAGTGAAAAAAAAACTATTGCTAGATATAAAACAGGGATGGACCTACTTTACGAATAATGAGACCAATTACATTATTTAAATATTTATAACTGCATAATATCGTCGTTATGTGAACGTAATGGTTCAGCACTAATTATAATGGTAAGATGATAATGATACAAACAGTTTATAATTCATAAGGATTTTATTCATATATTCCTAATGTTTTTTTATTTCACCATTTAAATATTCAAAACTGTCTACACAAATTCCTTCCTTACAAAAATGTAGGTCAGCAAATGTAAAGCGGTTATCGCCGAATAAATTTACATTTTGTAGAGACATTTTGTGCTGTTTGCGTGATAATAACAATTTGAAGGCAATAAAATTATATGGTTCAAATTATTTGGCAAACACTTGAAGGACAACGCAAAAGGATTATCCTTTGAAATGCTTACACAATTGTCAATAAAAACACAGACAAATTGACGCCTGGTGTACCGAAATTATTTAAGCTGCTTTTTAAAGTGCTATTTCTGCTATTTATAAAAATGTGAAATAAATTTTCAATTTTTAAAAATTATTTTAAAAGTTTGAAATTAAAAATTAAATTTTTTATTTTACAGAAATTTCTGGAACATTCGGACAAAACTCAAAGTGGAGACGTGGGTCTTGCGGAATTTGTACATTACGTTAGAGAACATGAAAAGAACTTACGGCTACAATTCTCCCACTTGGACAAGAATAAAGATGGTAAGTTCGACTATAAAATGGAGATTAGTAAAAAATAAATATTAATAAATAATTATTGTATCTTCCATAATAGGCAAAGTTGATTTGGAGGAGCTGATATCAGCTTTTAAGGACTTAGGTATTGAAGTTGACCAAAGTGAAGCGAAAAAACTTCTATCAAGGTTTTTTATTATCTATCTATAAGATATAAAGCATCTGATTAATGTGTTTTCTCTATTTTATAGAATGGATCAGGACGGTAGTTTAAATATTAGTTTTAACGAATGGCGAGATTTTCTGTTGTTGGCACCATCCACAAATATACACGATTTAATAGTATTTTGGCGGCACTCTACTGTAAGTAAACTCGTAAATAATATAGAGTTGGACTAGAACTAGTAATGTTATATTTTTGCTATGACATTTATTTAGTTTTGTATAAATGTTGCAATATTTTTATTACTTTACTAATACTACTTATAATAATATATATACATATATATATTTTTAAAATATTTTATTCATTCAATTAAGTTAGTTTTTAATAGACTTTAAAGATTATTTTTAACTTTATTCCATATATTTGTATTGAGCTTTTTAATCTATTGTTAATCCTGTATATATAATAAAATATTTATTATTGCATATTCATAATTACCTATATATACTTCTCCATTAAAAAAAAATAAAACCCTTTCTCAATTTATTTTTGCTAATAAATCAAGTTTTCCGCTATACACAAATTATGACTAATAGAGGAAGATTTAAAGGTACTTTTTGAGATATTTATATGCAATTGTTTAATAGCTTAGCCATTATCCTCCTTCCTCACACATTTGAAACATTAAGAATTATAATTAGAGTTTTTTGTTTTATTTATTTATTATTCATTTATGATTCCTCAAACTTCAATTGAGCAGTTTTTCACTGATTTGTTTTAAATTCAATACAATTATATGCTTTTTTAATTTGTAAGCGAAGTGTTGATAAGTATCTCAGTATAATAATGTGCGGTCTGGACAGATTTTCATATTAAATGCATATGACATTTGATGACTAAAATTGTGTTGATTGCTTTTCTGTTCCAGAAAACAGTTGCTTCTGATAATCCGAAATGTTTATTTAAATTTTTTAATTTACATTCATGTATTTAAATTTGTAGTTCAGTTTTATGTTTTAGTATCATTTTTATTTCAACTTGAAATGGTATTGTCAGAGAATATCGTGGACACGGTAATAAAAGTTAAACAATTTATTGTTGTTCTCTATTTATATTAATTTACATATAAATAAATTTTATATTAAATAAAATATAATTTAAATTTCTATAGTATTACTAAATAGAGCACTGCATATGTTTAGGTGTAAAGATTTTAAGCTCTGTTCATAATCATAATAATTTTTATAAATGAACAATTTGATTATCTTGAAATTTTTTCGATGCTGAATCATAGCGCGATTCATACTTTTATTTGATCTTATAATTGTGCTTCTGGCTTTAAGTATTTTAAAGTGATTACTAATGTATGCAAATAATTTATACAAACAATTTTTATAGTCTGTTTTCAAACTTCAAATTAAATCTTGAGTTTGTAAGTACTGTAAACACTTTATTGAACGAATGATTTCTTGCGAATAGACTACATTCGTAATATCAAAAAATTCTTTAAATCGTATGAATATATTAAACAAAGAAATAGCAAATACCCAGCGGGATACTTGTTGTTGTATCCCGTTGGGGCCTGCTTCTGAAGTTCCTTTGGAAGGTGTCGAATGGCATTTGATCGTCGATAGCGAGTCGATAGTCGACGCTTTAGTGAAGCTTTGGAACTAGTCTCAGCTGCCACGACGTTCGCTTAAGTCTTAACTAACACATATTTGTGGAATATTTTAGATATATTTTAGTACGTAGTAGAGTAGTTCAGTTATTTTCTCTTGAAAGTTATTTTTTTCTCATTATTTTTATGTTCCCAATAGGTTTTTTATATAATGTCAAATTGTGGTTTTGGCGTGGTGTGTATTATTTCTCTAAAAGTTTAGAAGTTTTAAGCTTTCCATAGTAAATTCGTAGAGCATTTTAAGTGTTGTTTTAGGGAATCATTTTTTTCGCTTAAATTTCTTTCATTGTTTAAATATATATGCACGGCATCAATCCGTCTTCAGCCATTCTTAAAAATAAAATTTTTACAAAAAGACGTAGTTTTAGAGAACAAGCCCAATTAATATTTACAAAATCTTTACGTTAGATATTTTATCGATATTTTATATATTGTTGTTTATATATTATTATTTAAATATTATTATTTTTATATTATTATTTATATGTTATTATTTATATGTTATTATTTATATATTATTATTTTTATATTATTATTTATATGTTATTATTTTTACATTATTATTTATATATTATTATTTTTATATTATTATTTATATATTATTATTTATATGTTATTATTTATATATATTATATATTATATGTATATATTATTATTACATATATATTTAAATATTATTATTCATAATATATACAAAATAAATTTGTCTACTAATTCTGATATTCATACAAAATTTAATTTATTTATACTATTTGATGAGTCTTGTAACTGTCATTCACTTGATTTATTGATAGTAAATTTTTATTAACTTATTTACTATTTGTAAGATTATTAAAATTAACTATTTTGTTGTTTTATTATTCTAGAAAATTTACTACTATATAAACAATTTAATTTAATGTACTTAGGTGCAATGAAAGCAAATTGCCGTTTACATATTTTAAAACTGCAATATAAAGCACAACCACATTTTCATTAAATTAAATTTAATGAATATATTTTCACATAAAATTTAAATTAAACATAAAATTCTGTAGTTCACATGCTTGTAGGTATTGTTTGTATAACTGTTTTATGTGCAATGCCTGAATTTTATTTTTTTTAAACAAATAATCATTATTTTTATTAATGTTTATCAACATTTTTGAAAGTTGCAGTTATTGTAGTCCTATATATTAACAACTGGGACATTGAACTTATGCGTATATAAGGTCTATAGTTCCATGACCGCGACGAATTCATATATTATTGTATTCTCCTTAGAGTTTTTAATTATTCTTACAGAAGGTCGATACTTTTATTGTAAAAAATATTAAATAATTAATATTAAATATTTATAATGTATCTAGGTAAATTTCCGATTGTACAAAAAGACTGTAGTTCGTTGTATGAAGAGCAGATAAGACTATTTCAGAATCTAACTTTAATGTCAATGAAGTTTATTTTCTGGTCTTGTACATTTATTGAGTCCAAAAAGTAAAATATATTATAGTGGAAACAAAATTAAAGTAGTGCTTATTAATAGAGAAATGATAAAGAATGAAGAATTGGAAACTAAACTTTCGAAATACAAATTATAAAAAATTATATATATACACAATATCAATATATATAGTTCTAAATTTCGTAGTGTAATTTGGTAGTGCTATATTCATATCTTATACCCGAAAAAGATGGTAAAGACAGTAAGTAGTGGCCCATGTATAGATAGATAGATAGATAGATGTATAGATAATAGGATCTCATGTATAATCATGCTGCAATAAAAATACTGACCAGGATATTACATACCTACAACATTAGTTTGAAAAATAATAAATAATAATAATAATAAATAATAATAATAATAAATAATAATAATAATAAATAATAATAATAATAAATAATAATAATAATATAAAATTAGATAAGCAACACAAATATAGAGGAGATGGTTTTTAGAGTGAAATTTGAATTTCTACAAATTTCCCTTTATAAAAACTTTACAAAAAAAAAAACTATAATATTTAATTCGTAATAATGTTTAAGAGAGTGGATCAAGGCATATTATAAAGTTTTTTAAATACTATTATAATATAATAACTGCTGCAGTTAAATACTATATTAATATTGTGTATGCGATTTATGTAATCACTACGGCAATGCGAATTTATAATAAGAGGTTATGCTGAAAGAAATAGATTTTTCGCACAATATAATGTAATGATTAGATGAGATTGAACTGCTGCTTTTTTAATAAAATGATTGTTAATGAAATTAATAATGCAAGAAAAAACTTTTAGTTACCCAACATATTGTTATTTCAACTAATTTCACTGATTAGCAGTTTTTGATCTGCTATGTAAACGATAGACCCGGTCATACACTTATGAAACCTTCCTTACAAATGTCAAGATCGGCCTGGTCGAAACTGGTTAAAAAACTCACCGTTTTCTGCTTCAAATCGTAACTCGCTCAGCATTAAGTAATCGATATTGACTGGCCACTGCATACTAGAAAGACATGCTTATGAGACTGGGCTTGCCATATAATAGCTTTTGTTGGAGTTGTGACTCTGTGGATGAAGCGGAAACTGTATTCCACCTTATGTGAGTGTTTATCATTTGCTAGGCGAAAATTCAAGCCCTTTTTCTTACCCATCTGTTACCCTGACAGATCTGTTATCGTGCAAAGTTAGGGTTTGACTAAGTTTATAGACTTATCAGTTTGGTTTATTTTCACTTGAGTGGGAGAATCGTACTTTTCAGTGTTGTTTGTATGTTCAAGATTGTAATTCATTTGGGAATTCTTCTGGTTTGTGTATGGACAAAGCTGAAAGATACGACCCCCCACTCAAGTAAAAGTGAACTAACCTGACCACGTTATTACAATGGCTCATTATTTAATTTCAGCTGAAATTTGAGTAGAAGGTCGCCACTTTAACCTAGTATGTGATTAGATGAAGGTAGAGTGAGAAAAAGATGGATTGTTCCTGCTTCGAACCAAAAAATTATGAAATTTAGGGACTTATTAACAACCTAGATTTTGATTTGAACTATGATCTACTTATATGTAATATCACATTAAGTGATATAACTTAATACATCATGCAATATCTCTAAGCTTTTATCTGCTTATAATTATGGAATAAGGCTTAATAATATTTAATTGCAATATAATCAAACCATAATTTAATTATAATTTCATAATGAAAAATTTTTAATTATACGCTTTATGTAATTATGGTATATATGGGATAATAATCATATATGTTGTGTGTGTGTGTGATTATATTAAAATTATTATTTTCCTATATAATTTTTTAATATAAGTGCACTTATGTTACTTATATTAATAAAGTATATAGGAAAATACTAACTCTTTTTCTAATATAATTTTATATACAATTTAAGGGATTATAATTTAATAATGACCTTTGACCTTTGAAACATGCCTAGACAAAAGTAGCTTAAGTAGTTTATAATCGTAACAATTAATTTGAAATGTTTATTCTTCTTAAGTAATTATATACCATACATATGGAATTACAATCTGATGTTCAGACTTTTTATCTTGAAGTAGACATAATCCTAAACAAAAGTAGTTATTAATCATAACTAGTCTATTTAAATTACTTTATAGCTTCTTACTCATTTAACAAAAAGTTAAATGTCTTTTCTTCTAAAGTAATTATATATATATGGAATTAGAATCTGATGTTTAGACCTTATAGCTTAAAGTAAACATAAGTCTAGACAAAAGTAGCTTCAGTAATTAATAATTATAACTAGTGTATTTAAATTACTTTATAGCTTCTTACTTATTTAACAAAAAGTAAAATGTCTTTGCTTCTAAAGTAATTATATATATATGGAATTAGAATCTGATGTTCAGACCTCACACCTTAAAGTAGGCATATGCTTAGACAAAAGCAGCTTCAGTAGTTAATAATCATAACTAGTGTATTTAAATTACACTATATCTTCTTATTCTTTTAATAGTACGTAATATATCTATTCTTTTAAAGTAATTATATCTACATAGGCTTATTATTTAACAATTACCTTAACAATAATTACCATTATTACTTAGTTAACAATGGTAATTATTATATTTCAGGTACTATATATCATCCTATTTTTTTAACAAAAACTGCAATAATTAATTATACTTTTTCTATATATAATTCAACATTTTCTCTTAAGAATTTTCTCTTTTATATCATACAGAAATATTTCTCTGTTGTTAATTCAATACTCTTCTTACTTTTCATGACTCAATGTTGAGAATAAATTTCATCATCCATAATAACGAACTTGTTGCGCTACTTAAAAAATTTATATTATCTTTTTGATACTACATTTCTTATATCGCATGTAGAATGGATATAACCCTACGCAAATATAAAAATCGGTTTAATTTTGAAAGTTTTAAAAATTTATTTAAAGTGACACTTCTCCAATTAATTCTGGAAAGTGCGTCAGAGAGCGTGGCTATACTTAATAGTAGTTAACACACCTCTTTTTTTTCAATTGACCTTAACAGACCCACAAATTATACTCGGTGCTTTCTTCGCATTTCAATATTTTTATCAATTGAAATTTTTTGTGCGTTAAATCGTTAAATTAAATTAAGTGACCACCACCACTTAAGCGAGTCAAGCCCCTTTTTGACTGACATTTGATATGTTGTTGCACCTCATAATTTCCTAAACAAACAAAAAAAAAAAAAGAAAAGAAAAAAGCATCGAAGATACACAAACAATTTAAATAAATGATGTCACATGCGACATCGGTAATTGGAATGAAATTGTTTGTTATGCTTCGTCAAGGTGCAAAGTGCAGGGGGCGTGTAATTGCACTTTAACTAATATTGATGGATTGCTTTTTGTACTTTCGTACGTAATTTATTGTTATTTTCTTATAATTTAATCATTTTGTTTACAAGTTGTTGGGAATATTTTTTGAAAATTAAATACACATTTTATTTATTTTTTCACAGTCAACAATTTTTTTAGTTTCACGGATACGGTGCAGATAATTTCTGCACGCGCTTTCACTGTCCTCTAGATTTCAACCTATGCCGACGTCATACCGAGTGAAATTTATTGACCAGTCTATGTTTTGTTTTGATTGCTTTGGTAGAGTAAAGACGGGTGCGGTGTGGACGGGTGCCGTCTAAATTGTCTAAACTTGTACGTAGTGCTGTCAGTTTGTGTGGATGCTTTGTTTTGATAGAATTATCCACAGTAAATTTCATTTCTTAACCAACCAATCAGCATCGAAACGAGCCTCCATTTTTCTGTAGTTGTATTGGTGTCTCCATTTGTGTATGTATACGTGTGAGTATCTGTGTTTTGAACACTTGTTGACAAGCGTTTAATCATGAAAATTTCAAACAAAATTTTGAGCTTTTGGCCTTTATGAATTACTTTGTTTTTATTACTTCAAGTGCTGTCTTTATTAAAATTGGCTTAGAAACATCAATTTTATTGCCTTATTTACTTAATGATTGAAAATATTGTTCTTATTAAAATTATTTTCATTCAGAAATTAAAAAAAAACCGTGTGCTTTGATAACAATTTCTTCTGGACGTCAGTTGTATTTTGCAAAAATATATTTTTAATGTAATGCCCATAGGTAGGTGTATATTGAGTCAATAATATTGCACTTGAGATAAAATTTTTTTATGAAAAACATCTTTAAAAATTTCATTAAAATTTATTTAATTTTGCTTTTGAACTTTTAATTCGGAAATATTTCCACTGCATTGCGCTTTTCTATTAATAAATTTTGTCAATAAAAACGATTGTCCGATAAGTTCTTTCCAAAGGTAGAAAAGTGCATTTGGAGCGTGAACTTAAACAAGATACAGAAAATAAGACTTTATTTTTATTGTAATTTATTAATGAATCGATATATTCACCATAAAAAATTAATGGAATAAAAAAAGGAAAGAATATTTTGAATTTAGTATTATAAATAATATTATTGAGGTCATTAGCTTTTTCTATAATGTAAATTTCATTATAAAGGGTAACCCAATTAACCATCAACAGTTCTGAACTATGTATTTTCTTATTTTATATTAGATTTAATTTCCAAATTTTCTATATGACTCAGAGTCGATTAACAAACGAGTTATATGGTGCAAGCTTGGGAACTCGCGGAATTTTCCTCCATTTGTGAAGTAGGCCTTTCTTTATAGGGTGTTACCCTGGTATTTTTTAGCGCAAACCTTGATCTTCAAAGCGAGAATCGATCATTGCGTCTAATAAATGTGAAATACAGAGTGAAACTTGTTTCTCTGGCTTTGTTGGTTTACGCGTGCTTTGGATGAAGATGAAACGTTCAATATTTTTTCAGAAATATTTAGTTGCCCAGGGGTTTGGAGCACCAAGCACAGGTTTTCCGCAGTAGAAATTTATATTAACCTTGAGATACAAAAAAAAAAAAATTGTAGAGGCCAACTGTAGACGTTTCCCGGTCATACGGATATTTTCGACAAATGCAAAGCAGATGAGCTAGCCAGACGGGATGCTTCAGAAAACCACTCAGAGCACATAAACAATCTGGGCAGATCGTTGACATCATGCAAGCTGTCACTGAGTTCTTCCCGTGTCTTCTTTTAATAAAACATGGGAACTCTCAACGATATGCAGGCATCTGTATGCAATTTGGTCACACTGCAATAAAAGAAAATTCCACTCTCTCATTGAGATGTCCCTTAGAGAATATTAGTCTTGTAGTAGGTTTACTTACAGTATTTTAGGTCACTGTATTTTAGGTAACTATGCGAAAAGATTAAATCTTTCTTTCAATCATAGCTGTCGCAGTTGTGGAGAGGACGACGAAAGTGCCTCCCATCTGCTTTGTTTTTGTCCAGCACTTGCACGACGTCGCCTTACCACTTTAGGGACTTTCTTTTTTGAGGATCTTGGATACCTTAAATAGCATTATAAGCTTTGCCAAAGGTTTTAAATGTTTCTAATCACTGAGTTTTTAATTATATGATATGATAACACAATGGGTTTGTGGCCTAGTGGATTCTTTGGGATCGCAGGTATAACCTAACCTAACTTAACTGTAGATATTGTTGTTATAACTAAAGTTTAATCTGAAAGCAAGTTTACAAAAGACTATATATTAGAGTGAAATGGGGGAAGTAATAAAGGATAAAGTAATAAAGTATTCGTAAGGATGACGAAATAGTTAGGGGTGTTGAAATTACCTGGGTGCAGGATAAAGAATCTTGCCACCTACACATATTAACAGAGCTCAAGTTTGTGTACTCACTGAGTCATAAAAACTGAATGGTTACGATGTCATGTAGAGTAGAACTGCAGCTGGAACATACATTGGATATGGACGTGTTTATCGTAACAAGTAATTGTTTAACATACTTGCTATATCCTGACTTCGATTGGGCAAGGACAGTTTCTGTTACACAGGCAAGACGTCTTTTATCTCACAGAAATATTAAGCGAGTGTCTCTTACGAACTTTTGAACGATAATCGATTGTTACTGCTATCCCAACCATTCAGGAACAGTGCTGCTTGATTTCATCTGATCGTTCGAATGTGTATAATCTTGTATATCCTCTCCGTTTTGTAAACTTGATTATTTTCTTTGATTATGAATACGAATAGTTCAATTGAAAAATTGTTTAGTGAAGTCGATATTCGGTATTTGGATGCGTTTGCGTAAACGTAAAAGATTCTTCGATATATCGGGCCTATCTTTATTTTTGTTTCAAGAACATCGGATAAATATTGTCCTTTTTGGAATGTGTGAGATATTGAGCTCGTTTCTGAATATTTTGGTTTTGAATATGTTCGTTAACAATAAAATTATCTTTAGGCAACCACCAGTTTGGATTTTAGTGCAGTTTGAAGGTCTTAACAGTTCAATTGGGTTAGACGGAAAACTGTAAAGAATTTAGTTATTATAGCAAATTTTTAATTATATATTTAACCACAAATTAATATTGTTTCGTTTAAATATCAATTTTTTAAACTGGCTTTATAAATTTTTTAGAGTAATTATACTCATATGAACTGCATTGCATTAAATGACGACCTTCAGTATCAGATATTTTTAGCCTTGCCGTTGCGCTTGCCTACCGTTGAGTTCTTCAA
>NC_051846.1:228255712-228265684 GCF_002237135.1 Teleopsis dalmanni | reverse complement strand
GCACAAATAATGCACAAACCATACACAATAGAAATGCTGGATGTGGATAATGTCTCTCAACATAACATCTAACATCCAACATCAGCATTTGGCATGTTACCTATGAGCAAAGTAAATATTGGGCCCATAAACCCACTCACTCTACATTGATACCAAAATAACCGTAGATGTTGCCTGCAGCGGAAAAATATTTTATTGCTATTGCAGTTTTTCAATGCCGCTTGTATGGGGACTTTTGTGCATATTTTTTTGTACCCAATCTATATAAAATAGATACAACAATTTCAAATTTCAATAACAACAAATACACATTCGAAGTACACAGAAATGACACAGGGGAAATCAAAATACAATTGGTGACATCTTCAGTCAAAAGCCATTCACATTTTCCAAATATGTCCAAGTGCTTTCCATAAAACGTTTTACATTTTATTTTATATTACGGATGCGTGTTTCAGTAAGTACCCAGTAAGAAAAATGCTATTAATATATGTTGGTTTATATATTGTATATTAGGAAAAAGTGACTGATTCTGAACATATATAGTTTAGCACATTGATACGGAAACCTTCACCAAAGCAGTGAAACGCCATCAAGTATTTATAAACATCGTCTGGTTGATTGGTTGCAGGAACGGAACTAAATATATTCGCTCGTTACGCATAATAAGTGATTCATTTTGGTATCATATTTCAAGTAAGGAACCCAAACATACTAAAAATAGATTCTTCCATTTACGAGAGTTACTATTTGTTTTACGTGTCTAATAATAAACAAACAATAATATGTCATATCATTAAAAATAACTTTGTTTTTCGAAATATTCTCCTTTAGGTTATATATTTGGGATTTGCAAGAATCCGAAAAATGTATCACACGTTTTTTCTATACAAACCTTCTTAACATGGCTACATCCATCCATTTACGAGCGTTGCTATTTATATTACGTGTCTAATAATAAACAAACAGTAATATGTTATATCACTGAAAATAGGATTGTTTTCCAAAATATTCTCTTATAAGTTATATTGACTATTGCAAAAACTCGAATAATTTTTTACACACCTTGTTTTCTATTCACATCGTCATAACATGGTTTTCGAACACATCAACAGCTGTTTTTGCTGACAAAATTCGTGAGGACACAGTTCGTGTTTAATTTGTGAATACAAGCGAAATTGATTTGAGCTGCATTAGACCTATATGATAGATAACCCATTAATTACATCTATTGAGTGCTCAAAAAATCATTTTAAATATCAACAAACTTTTTAACGTCAATTTTTTATATATTTATAAGAACGTCAAATAGTATCAATAAAATATTAAAAAATTGTTTAAAAGTTTGTATAAAATTGTGAACAATTATATAAATTACAAAAATAAAAATATGTCAGACAAACGCGCTCTATTCAAAAATTGGCTACTGGAAAAATTAGTCGAGTGGAAGACGGATGAATCAGTTTTTGGTAATTATATACTTGGTATCTTGGAAGGCGATGATACGGATGAGGAAAAAAAAGATGCATTAACTGATTTTTTAAGTGTACTGGTGGATAATACCAATGGTTTAGTTAAAATGATATTCGAAAAATGGAAAGAATTAATGACAGAAGAAAATGTAACTGGCAATCATCGAGCCTCGTCCTCCATTGACGTTACCGATCAACTAACTAAATTACTGGAAGCACAAAAAATACAAACCATTTTCAAGGAACGTCAATATACAGAGGAAGAGCGCCAAATACGTGAACATATATTAACACAATACTCAGAAACTCCAGTTACTGATGATGAATCTTCTGATAAGCCTGAAGAAGCTACCAAGAATATCACTCCCAAAACTTTAACCGGTGTTGAACGCAATACTAACCTTCACGATGTTATAAAGTTGCAAAAAGAACGTAGAGAGCAAGCACGTCTTGATAGTGCAGCCAAAAAACGTAAAGACAAAGAAGACCGTGAAAAGCAAAAACAACAACGTGAGGAGAAGAAAGAGAAACGTAAGACAGTAAAAGGCGAACATCGTCGCTAATTTCGTTGTTAAAGTATCATGTTAAAAAAATTGACCATTTAAAAAAATTATTTCATCCTTTTTGCTAAATAATAATTTATTATAATAATACGATGGTAACATGTTATTTTTCTCGTTTATTCTTTTTCTGTAACTTACCACAATCATACAGCGTATGCCAGCTAAATGCATATTTAATCGCCTCGTTGCTGCTGATTTCCTCCGATACCAGTCATAAATTTGAAGTCCATGAGGAAGCGTAAAATTGCCTATTTCTGATATATTCAGTTCTCCACCATACTGCTTACCGGGATTCCTGTAGAAAATAAAATATATGTTTAACTAAATAAATTATACTAAATAAAATGTTTCGTGAACGAAGTAACAGCAATTAGTTAAATGGATTTTTTAGACTGAAATAAATCTGGCTAAGTATTTGTCAATAGTAACCTTTATTTAAAAATATTTAGTTTAAATTGTACCATAGATTGGACACAGCTGTAGAACAATTCTTTTCAATTGTTGTCTGAACCGTAACCAACCAAAAAATAACTCATACTAATTCCAAATCCATTAACTGATTGGATTTAAAAATTTTTAATATTATTTTGTATTGAATGGAAACAGAAATAGAACTAGAAATAGAAGTGGAAATAGAAATACAAATGCAGGATGTGAGAGCGTTATAATTAAAAATGGCACAAGCCACCCGTCGCTAATAATAATTAAAAATACAAAAAAAAATTTTAAAACACCAAGTAATATGAAGAAAACAATATGTAAGTTTTGTATGTATGCTCTTTCATTTTTTGAAATATATACTAACTGTGCGAGTAACACATCTATTAGTATTCTCCCTGAATCTATCTCTTCAATTATCCCTTTAGACAAACAAGTGTGAACTTAATTGATTTTTAGTACTGTGTCACTAAGATGATAATCTTCCTAAATCTGGGTTCAGAGTTATTTTAATTTTGGTTTCTTTGGTCTCAGACTGACTTCAGTAAAGTCAATCTCGCTTATCGTCGTTTACACTGAATCCATCTTTCCAGTTCTTAAGTCATTATTATTACATATTATACTTATTAATATAAGTATTGTATTTATTTCAATACTTTATATTTCAATACTTGGATATTTGCGACTATTACAACTACTTAGTTCTATTAGGGTTAGTCAGGGGCAAAGTCAAGGTTGAAGCGTACTTAAGCTGTTTCAAACGTAATCAAAATAATAAAGATTTTTTTCTATCATTTAGTTTTCAATATATAAGCTAAAAGACAAAAAAATTTAGTTATAGAATAATAAAAAAAGAAGTTTATTGTAGTTCCAAAATCATTTAATGCCAAAACGAGATTTTAGTTAAACTAATTAAATCAGTCAAAGAAACTACCGTACTCATTGGAATCCAAAATCTGACATCCTCAGTTCCTTCTCATGTCATTTATATTTAAGATGGCTATTTTTTTTTTGAAAAAGCAGCAAATTACTTTTGCATCACTTCAGATTAGAAACCTCATAATGCCCACTACATAAAACAAATCCGTAACTAATCATAATACCCTTTCTACATACATCCCTTTATTCAGAATCTGTATGGTAGACGATACTTAATCATAGATTATTGATTATTGAAATTATTTAAATATGCGACTTATGGACGCTCAATTCATTATTTGCATAATCCCCCATTGTCATTATATTATATCCAAGTCGTCTCAAACCCAACCATTTATACTCATTTTGCTATGTTAACTCTTAAGAAACTTAGTAGATCGATTGTTGTTTTGTGTTTTCGGGCTACCGTTTAAGTGACGGAACCTCAACTCAATGTTCAACAACATTCATTCACATATATGTCGAAAAAGCATGCTGCATCTATTTAAGCTTCCAAAATGTAATTATGTTTATTTAGATTCCACGAAACTAGTAGGATTTTAGTTCAGTATACAACAACACACCATTTCAATATCAAAGAAATATGTTTTAAATATTTCAATTTTTTTTTAAAAATGGGTTTAGCTTAAAAAAATATGGAACTAATATTTTATTTCAAAGACAACAGTTAAACTTGCTGGCATCTTTACAGGAGTAGATCTATCTTAATTTGTAAATGGTTGAGAGGTTCTCTTCTCATTCAAAGAGAAGTTGAATTTACAGGAATAGATCTATTTTAAACTCTAAATGGTTGGAAGATTCTCTTCTCACTCGATGAGAAGTTGGATTCGTTGCTGACACAGGACATTATATTATAAAAAATCTTTTATGAAGAATATGCCTATTTAAAATTAAGATTCAATTTGTAAGAAGAAAGTGCCATGTACGGTCCACGCGCTTTTCGGAGACTGATATAGCAAAGACCATATTTCTTTGCTTTTTATTCAGCATAAATTGAATGAACTTTCTATAATTGTAAAGCTTTGGAAATAGCTCAACAAGGTTTCTCAAGTTTCTCCAAATATATAAATTTTTTCTAATAAACCATTCAACTTAAGTTAATCTCCACTTTTAGGGATTGCTATTACTATTTAAGGACCATCTACAGCAGCATATACAAGAAGAGATATTTTAGGGTTCGAACCCACTTCGAAACCAATTTACACTAGATGTTAAAACTTTGTTTAGTTAAATGTTTTCTTATAAAGATTCAATTAGTTTTCGAAACTAATCCCTTAATTTCTTCCCGTAAACGTCTTTGACTGACTATGTTGTTTAAACAAGAACAGTATATAAAACTTTTCATCTTTCGATCAGATAAAATATTTAATTTGTTAAGCTTGAATTCATACTTCCTATCCAAGCACTACTTTACAGCATACTTAGGAACTCTTACATTCATTTGCTTGTGTCGTGCATCAGATTTCTTTAAAAGAAACATTAAATGATACTACAAAGCAAAAGTATTCAAATATCATTGACATTGATGCCATTCAGACTCAATTCAGACAAAACATTTACAAACTGAAATTGATTAAAAGTGCAAATAAAAACAAAATCTTCAATAGACTTCATCCAGTGCTTTCACTACTTTCTCGTCAATTTTCTTTTTTTTTTTTTTTGATTTTGTGGATGAGCATTGCAACTGCAAATGTTTTACTATTTAACTCCCATTTTTGTAATACAAAATTTACGAATAAAATTACAAATTCAGTCGAATCCATTGGAATCCAGAGGCGAATACACATTTAAGTGGGCACAAATTGCACTTTGACTTTGTGAACTTTTTGCAATTTTCGTTGGAGTAATCAACTCGTTTTTTCTACTTGTTACGAATTATTCTATTTTTTATTTCGATTTGATTTTCTCTTATTTTTATTTTTTCATTTTCAGTTAAATTTTGTATGAATTCACAATCAGCAAATATTGATGAAGTACAGAACAAAGTTTGCAGTTGAATGGTTCTTTAAGTTCCAGCTTTGGGCAAAAAGCAAACTGAAAAGTTGCAAACGACGAAATTTTGAGGTGGAAAAGTTTTTCCCAATTATTGATTGAATTGTGATTTGAAACTTGTGGTATGTCGTTGATATGTAATTATGGAAATTTACTGAAATAATTGTTTAAGTAGAAAAGTGAAAATTCAGTTAAAAAACTTTCAAAAAAAAAGCAAGTGTGAATGCTAAATAAAATCCAGTTAAACCCTTCTTTGGATCACCCATAATCAACAGATGTGCTTATTGAATAATATAATTTACTTTATGGTACATAGATTTACGAAGATTTGAAAAAGGTTTCTGTTAGAGAAATTAGCGACTACTGGTTTTCGGGAATATATATATTGTGGGACGTTGAGAACAGCGCGCCGTTCATCAAGTGGCCTTCACATTGAAGTAAAGGATTAGCCGAAGTAGACCACATAATGTTGGATACTTTTGCTTCCCTCGATTCTCGGATATCGTTATTGAGTTAAAGGCAAAATGGCTTCCGTTCGCACAGCTACATCCCTTGTAGTTTTCAGGAGTTAAAGATATTCATAGAACATTTTCAAAAGCATGTGAATGTTTGTTAAAATATAGCATACGATTAGGAAAGCGTTTCAATCAGAGTTAAATAATCGAAACTGGTTATCCGAAAGATTGGTTATCCAAAGAAATCCAAAAAGTGTTTCAAAAATCATGTAAGTATAAAATATATTCTACTTAATGGTATGAGAAGAATCAAGTTTCAATCAGAGTAGTCAATCCGGACTATCATGTTTCAAAAAGCAGTAAGTGGACTCATGAAGGGTCACCAGTTTAACCAACCTATCAGCCATTTAAATACTTAATAATTTGTAATAAGTACAAAACAAACTCTATCGACATATCTATCGCAATAGTTTCTGAGGTAGATGTACGTAAAAAAAAAGATCGAACTTTCAAAACGCTATCTACCCTCGAATGTATCTGCGAGCCGATTATGTATATATTTGCTTAGATTTTTGGTAAATAAAGAATAATTTTTTATTATTTATAATTTTGCAGTGATTTCAATTTTATACAATTATTGCTTACTTTACTTACCAAACATCGTAAATAATGTAGTAATCTTGCCTTTGAAGTGCCTGATTAGAATAATTTTTAATATTGTTGCTGCTGCCATCATCGTTGTTGTTGCTGTTGTTGTCACTGTTAACACTGTTACTATTGACTGCTATTGAAAATGAACGTTTACGCTTAGCTAATATTAATTCAGTATTTATGTTAATATTGAGCTTCTCTAAAAACGTTTCAATGCTTTCATTCTCAGCATCCTGCTCCTCACCGGCATTACTATTAGTGCTAGTACTAATATTACTAGGAGTAGAAACTAAACCTTTTTTATTTGCTAACAACTTATAATTTTGTTGTTGTTGCTGATACTGTCGTAATTGTTGCCGTTGCCGTTGTTGTTGTTGCTGTTGTTGCTGCTGTTGCTGTTGTCGCTGGTTGCCAATAAAATTTGTGTCATTATCCTGTGAGTGCTTGCCAATGGCGGATATGGAAACGTCAACATTACTTTGTTTGTACGCTTGAGATTTGTTATTTCTGTACTTTTTGTTGTAATCGTAGTTGTTGACAAGATTCTCATTTTGATTTCTGTTACTGTTGTTATAATCGACATCATCACCATCATCATCGTCGTTGTCGTCGTCGTTATTGATTTCAGTTTGTTGATTTACTGTTGCATAATCCTCCTCAATCAAAAGCCAATGATACGATGAATTGAAGAACGCTTTATTCGATGCCTTTTGATGGTAAGGTATAAGTAACGTATAAGTACCGCAAGCAATGGCAACGTAAATATAGAATTTCACATTTTTATTAAAGGAAAACATTTTTTTTAATCATTTTTTTCGTATACGTCATCATTGCAAAAGTTAATAAGTGCATATAAAAAAAAGATAATTGCAGTAAAATTGTCTGACAAAATGTTTGATTAAAGAAGTTAAAGTAGCTTTGATAGATAATGGTACATTACATAAAAAATTATTCATTTATTCAATTTATAACAACCAAGTATATGCACCCCTTAACAAAATATGAAGATGTCCAAACTGCCCACCAAAAAACTGTTCAACACTACTGAATAAACTAACTTTTATATAAAAATGAATACTAGAATGTAGAATACTAGAATACTAGAACCAATGTAACCAATATAACCATCAGCTAGATTCAAGCTCTGATACTATAAGCTTTGCCATAATTTTCGAGTATTCTGGCCGATCACAATAGCAGCGAAATTAAGTTCTAGGGAAGCACAAATTATTGAGGTAATAACCCGGTATTATAGGTACTTTCATCACATTTTAAATTTACTTTGAATTGAAGAAAATATCATTTAATAAATACTGAATTATAGTCCCTAAAACAAAGAAAGACCAGGGTGTCTACATACAAAGAAGAGAGAAGCACAATGAAGAAACAAACACAATTAAGAGATAAAGCAAAACTACCACAATATGGAAATTATGTATTCCAGAGTATTCCAGTGACCAAAGTTTAATTTCAAAAAAAAAAAAATTGATTTCTAATTTAAAAAATTTCTAATAAATTTTGAAAAAAAAATTAAAAAATATATAAAAATATATATGAATATATATATAGAAAAAATATAATTAAAAATATAAAAAAATATAATTCAAAATATTAAAAATAATGCAAAAAATAATTTTAAAAAAATAGAATTCGCTTTTAAATTTATTAAATAAATCTTTTAATAATTAATCTATTAATAATAATCGATTTTTTAAAAATTAAAAAATATATAAAAATATATATGAATATATATATAAAAGAAATATAGTTAAAAATATAAAAAAGGGAGCATTAAAAAATATAAAAAAAAAATAAAATATAATTCAAAATATTAAAAATAATGTAAAAAATAATTTAAAAAAAATAGAGTTCGCTTTTAAATTTATTAAATAAATCTTTTAATAATTAATCTATTAATAAATTAAGTACGATAGTCTAACAGAGAAACCCGAAAATGAGTTACATTATTGTAATCTAAGCATCTTGGAATCACAATGGGACATTATTTGTGCTCAAGTGGCCTTTGATGTACAAAGCCGCCACTCCAACCCAATCTAACCTAACCTATAATCTAAACATACTATTGAAACGAGTTTGCTCCTATGTTTGCACTAATAAACAACGAACCACGTAACTATATATTTGTATAGATTTTATATAGAAAATGGCACTTATTTAATATAAATGTTTATTGAATTAATTGCAATTGTGTAAACTACCTGTTTATAAGTTAAAGTTTTGTATGGAGACTTAATTACTGCAAATCAAGGTTCTTATTACATTTTGAATAAAATTGTACTGTACAATGTAGCGCCATGGTACAGTGTGCTGACGTTAACTTTCTAAATTCAATGACGACCGAAAACCTATTTTGTATGAACTTTTCAATTGCAGTTTTCAAAGACGCATTCCTGTATTTAAACTTAACAAATATAAAAGTAATAATAGACATTAATTAGAATTTCATTTCCAAATTGGATAAGAAATGCATTCAATTGTTCATTGAGTAATTAAAATTATGAATGGAACTTAAATGCAATGCACCATTAAATTTATTTCAATTATGTGAAATATATTATAGAACGCTTCCAATAACAATTAATATAACAATTACTCACAAATGTCATTAGTCTAAGTCTATATCAAAACTTAATAAAATATTTTTGTTTGCAAATTAATTTTAATAAATTAATGGAAACACATCAAAATGAAGGAGAATAGTGAATTATTTGAGCAAATAAACATCAAATGTAATTCACAATGAAATGAAAACAAACGAAATTTCCCAATATTACAAATCCATATATACTTGCTTTTATATGTTTAATATGTGTACGTGTGAATGTGCACTATTGTGAACTTACCAATTCCAATAATCGTCGACTGGCCATGCCACACGATAAATCCAACACAACAATTTGGCGACGTATATCAACACGTAAATTCTGCTCCAACCAATTTGCATTCATATATGTACTTCGAAGAGACGGACCAGCACCAATAGTACCACCAACACGTTCAACATACGGAACACCAAAACCTGAGGCACCACTTGAACGTTGTGCGTTTCTATTGTTGTTGTTGTTATTGTTGTTGCTGAAGCCACTTCTTCTGCCTGTGCTGGTGCTGCCGACAGTGGCGCTGCTTTGCTTATTGAATAATTGATCGATTTGCACAACTTTAATTAAAATACCACTTGGCAACGTATGAGCATAACGTCGTCTTTCAATATCGTCAGCATCAATTGCTGCTGCAAATGAATTATCCTTTCCTTTTGCTCCATCTAAAGTTTGCATTGTCTTTGCTGTTGTTGTCGCTATTGTTGTTGCTGCCATTGCTGCCGTTGTTGGTTTTGTTTTTCCTGTTGTTGCTGCTGCTGGTCTTGGTTTATTTGTGGTTTTTGTGTTATATGCTGGGATGTCGTACATGCGTTTTATTATTTCCATTGTATTCACATTTAAG
>NC_051846.1:228236592-228255612 GCF_002237135.1 Teleopsis dalmanni | reverse complement strand
TTATTAATATGATCTGTGATATCTTATATATGGAAAAGTCACCAAGTCGCATTCCGTGCTAAATCCGCATGTTGGGAATCGCAAACTAATGTTTAGTTAGCATTAAAATTGCTACCTGTAAAGTTAATATTTTATCTATACTGGTGAACTTATATAAGCTGAAGACCTCTTGTATCCAATAGCTTTAATCACTGTCTATCTGTCTGTGAAAATATATAGTATATTAGACCGTTAGCTTAAAATCCATATTGGCAGCGAGAAAACTGGTTTTAGGTTTGGCAAATTTTTTCCTAAAATATTGAAGTGTAATTACATTACTGATAGAACGTATATATCTGATTTATTTGCACTTGTATTCCCCATTTGGTGGACTTTTAACATTTTTACCGCAATAGCTTTTATAATGCATATCTTTCTTCCGTTTAGTTTGGCTACTGTTGTAATCCCTTCACTTACCATACTATATGACTGTAGTGTTAAATGCAACTCTGACTGGCATCCATGATGGAATGATAGTTTTTAGGACTGTTATTAGAGATATATAGTGAGTCACGCAGGCATCTCAATATAATGTAACAATTTAACAATAAAGATAGATATAACGCCTACTTGTGTCTTTTTTTCGTCGAATCTAATCCAGACAAAGATTAAGGCTATTGACTAATTTTGAGATATCTTTTAGTTCTGATTACCAGCGTTTTCTCGATTTAAAGGAAGTCAGATAACAGTAATGTTTCACTTGATAGTTAATAAAATTAATATTTTTAACGATATTTAATAGTAGTTCATAGGAGAACGTATGTAAAATATCAATATACACCCTTTACGAATGTTTTAGCCTAAATGTGTACGAAAATCAAGCTCAGCTCTTTTCCATATTAAGTAGAAATATAAGTAAAAATAATTTAAATATTTAAAATTTACTTTAACTGAAAACTTTGTGGTAATGGAGTATTGTGATTTCATATTCTGGAAATAAATTTTTCTTCTGAATATATCATAAATATTGGCGTCTGTACCCTTGCAGCACTCTTCTGTCATTACGTGCCTGCAGCAAATGGATTTTAATCAATGCAAACACTACACCAAACTAAACTACGATGAAACCCTAAACTAACCAAACAATTTACAGCTTCTTTAGGAATGGTGAAATATACACTCTCGTATAGCAAAAAAAAAAAAAGAAATAAATAAATTTAAAAATAAATAAGAATGTGAAAAAATGTTTTTTAATTCCAAAACAACAAATCCAACGAACCTGAAATTGTACATGTCCCTTACGTGTGAGAGCAGAGCAAAGTTAAAGCGATTCATTGAATCCAGATGAGTATCGTAATGTGTTGTAAGATAATGCTCCAAGGTATCCGAACGATTCTTGTGGGTAATCTAAAACAGACAAAAAAAACTGGAGTTACAATAAATTTTTCACAAAAACAAAAAAAAACAAAGAATAATACTAAATAACAAAAGAGTAAAGGGGAAATATTATTCAAAAAAGAAAACAAAAAGAAGATTGTAAAATGATGCAAAATGTTAAGCAATTTGGCACAAATAATGCACAAACCATACACAATAGAAATGCTGGATGTGGATAATGTCTCTCAACATAACATCTAACATCCAACATCAGCATTTGGCATGTTACCTATGAGCAAAGTAAATATTGGGCCCATAAACCCACTCACTCTACATTGATACCAAAATAACCGTAGATGTTGCCTGCAGCAGAAAAATATTTTATTGCTATTGCAGTTTTCAATGCCGCTTGTATGGGGACTTTTGTGCATATTTTTTTTGTACCCAATCTATATAAAATAGATACAACAATTTCAAATTTCAATAACAACAAATACACATTCGAAGTACACAGAAATGACACAGGGGAAATCAAAATACAATTGGTGACATCTTCAGTCAAAAGCCATTCACATTTTCCAAATATGTCCAAGTGCTTTCCATAAAACGTTTTACATTTTATTTTATATTACGGATGCGTGTTTCAGTAAGTACCCAGTAAGAAAAATGCCATTGAAATATGTTGGTTTATATATTGTATATTAAGAAAAAGTGACTGATTCTGAACATATATAGTTTAGCACATTGATACGGAAACCTTCACCAAAGCAGTGAAACACCATCAAGTAATTATAAGTGTCGACTGGTTGGTTGGTTATAGGGAAGGATTTATATATATGCTCACGTTTTGCGTAATTGGTGAGTATTCACCATTTTGCTATCATGTTTCAAGTAAGGAACCAAACATACTAAAAGTAGGTCTATCCATTTACGCGAGTTACTATTTGTATTACGTGTCTAATAATAAACAAGCAATAATATGTTATATTATTAAAAATAGCTTTGTTTTCCATAATATTCTCCTATGGGTTATATGTATGAGATCTGCAAGAATCCGAAAAATGTATCACACCATTTTTTCTATATGTTACAAACCTTCTCAACATGACTACATCCATCCATTTACGAGTAATATGTTATATCACTGAAAATAGGTTTGTTTTCCAAAATATTCTCTTATAAGTTATATTGACTATTGCAAAAATTCGAACAATTTTTTACACACCTTGTTTTCTATTCACATCGTCATAACATGGTTTTCGAACACATCAACAGCTGTTTTTGCTGACAAAATTCGTGAGGACACAGTTCGTGTTTAATTTGTGAATACAAGAGAAATTTATTTGAACTGCATTAGACCTATATGATAGATAACCCATTAATTACATCTATTGAGTGCTCAAAAAATCATTTTAAATATCAAACGTCAATTTTTTATATATATGAAATATTAAAAAATTGTTTAAAAGTTTGTATAAAATTGTGAACAATTATATAAATTACAAAAATAAAAATATGACAGACAAACGCGCTCTATTCAAAAATTGGCTACTGGAAAAATTAGTCGAGTGGAAGACGGATGAATCAGTTTTTGGTAATTATATACTTGGTATCTTGGAAGGCGATGATACGGATGAGGAAAAAAAAGATGCATTAACTGATTTTTTGAGTGTACTGGTCGATAATACCAATTATTTAGTTAAAATGATATTCGAAAAATGGAAAGAATTAATGACAGAAGATAATGCAACTGACAAACATCCAGCCTCGTCCTCCATTGACGTTACCGATCAACTAACTAAATTACTGGAAGCACAAAAAATACGAACCGTTTCCAAAGAACGTCAATATACAGAGGAAGAGCGCCAAATACGTGAACATATATTAACACAATACTCAGAAACTCCAGTTACTGATGATGAATCTTCTGATAAGCCTGAAGAAGCTACTAAGAATATCACTCCCAAAACTTTAACCGGTGTTGAACGCAATACTAACGTTCACGATGTTATAAAGTTGCAAAAAGAACGTAGAGAACAAGCACGTCTTGATAGTGCAGCCAAAAAACGTAAAGACAAAGAAGACCGTGAAAAGCAAAAACAACAACGTGAGGAGAAGAAAGAGAAACGTAAGACAGTAAAGGGCGAACATCGTCGCTAATTTCGTTGTTAAACTATCCATGTTAAAAAAATTGATCATTTAATAAAATTATTTCATCTTTTTTGCTAAATAATAATTTATTATAATAATACGATGGTAACATGAATTTTTTCCCGTTTACACTTTTTCTGTAACTTACCACAATCATACAGCGTATGCCAGCTAAATGCATATTTAATCGCCTCGTTGCTGCTGATTTCCTCCGATACCAGTCAAAAATTTGAAGTCCATGAGGAAGCGTAAAATTGCCTATTTCTGATATATTCAGTTCTCCACCATACTGTTTACCGGGATTCCTGTAGAAAATAAAATATGTGTTTAACTAAATAAATTATACTAAATAAAATGTTTCGTGAACGAAGTAACAGCAATTAGTTAAATGGATTTTTTAGACTGAAATAAATCTGGCTAAGTATTTGTCAACAGTAACCTTTATTTAAAAATATTTAGTTTAAATTGTACCATAGATTGGACACAGCTGTAGAACAATTCTTTTCAATTGTTGTCTGAACCCTAACCAACCAAAAAATAACTCATACTAATTCCAAATCCATTAACTGATTGGATTTAAAAATTTTTTATATTATTTTGTATTGAATGGAAACAGAAATAGAACTAGAAATAGAAGTGGAAATAGAAATACAAATGCAGGATGTGAGAGCGTTATAATTAAAAATGGCATAAGCCACCCGTCGCTAATAATAAATAAATATACAAAAAAAATTTTAACAAATCATGTATGCTCTTTCATTTTCTGAAATATATACTAACTGTGCGAGTAACGCATCTATTAGTATTCTCCCTGAATCCATCTCTTCAATTATCCCTTTAGACAAACAAGTGTGAACCTAATTGATTAATAATGCTGTGTTACTAAGATGATAATCTTCCTGAATCTGGATTCAGAGTTATTTTAATTTTGGTTTCTTTGGTCTCAGACTGACTTCAGTAAAGACGATCTCGCTTATCGTCGTTTACACTGAATCCATCTTTCAAGTTCTTAAGTCATTATTACCACATATTATACTTATTAATATAAGTATTGTATTTATTTCAATACTTTATATTTCATTACTTGAATATTTGACACTATTACAACCACTTAGTTCTATTAGGGTTAATCAGGGTCAAGGTCAAGGTTGAAGCGTACTTAAGCTGTCTCAAACGTAATCAAAATAATAAAGATCTTTTTCTATCATTTAGTTTTCAATATATAAGCTAAAAGACAAAAAAAATTTAGTTATAGAATAATAAAAAAGAAGTTTATTGTAGTTCCAAAATCATTTAATGCCAAAACGAGATTTTAGTTAAACTAACTAAATCAGTCAAAGAAACTACCGTACTCATTAGAATCCAAAATCTGACATCCTCAGTTTCTTCTCATGTCATTTATATTTAAGATGGCTATTTTTTTTTTGAAAAAGCAGCAAATTACTTTTGCATCACTTCTGATTAGAAACCCTTCTAATGCCCACTACATAAAACAAATTCGATAACTAATCATAATACCCTTTCTACATACATCCCTTTGTTCAGAATCTGTATGGTGGACGATACTTAATCATAGATTTCAACAATCAATTAAGTCTGCGACTTATGGATGCTCAATTCATTGTTTTCATAATCCCCCATTGTCATTATATTATATCCAAGTCGTCTCAAACCCAACCATTTATACTCATTTTGCCATGTTAACTCTTAAGTACTTAGTAGACCGATTGTTGTTTTGTGTTTTCGGGCTACCGTTTAAGTGACCGAACCTCAGCTCAATGTTCAACAACATTCATTCACATACATGTCGAAAAAGCATGCTGCATCTATTTAAAGCTTCCTTAATTTCTTCACTGTTAAATCTTCATTAACTTAGTAGTCCAAAATGTAATTATGTTTACTTAGATTCCACGAAACTAGTAGGATTTTAGTTAAGTATACAACAACATACCATTTCAATATCAAAGAAATATGTTTTAAATATTTCAAGTTTTTTCAAAAATGGGTTTACCATAAAAAAATATGGAACTAATATTTTATTTTAAAGACAACAGTTAAACATGCTGGCATCTTTACAGGAGTAGATCTATCTTAAGTTGTGAATAGTTGAGAGGTTCTCTTCTCACTCAAAGAGAAGTTGGATTTACAGGAATAGATCTATTTTAAATTCTGAATGGTTGGAAGGTTCTTTTCTCACACGATGAAAAGTTGGATTTGTTGTTGACACAGGACATTATATTATAAAAAATCTTTTATGAAGGATATGCCTATTTATAACTAAGATTCAATTTGTATAGTAAAGACAATATTTTTTTGCTTTTTATTTAGCTTAAATTAAATGAACTTTCTATAATTGTAAAGCTTTGGGAATAGCTCAACAAGGTTTCTCAAGTTTCTCCAAATATATAAATTTTTTCTAATAAACCATTCAACTTAAGTTAATCTCCACTTTTAGGGATTGCTATTACTATTTAAGGACCATCTACAGCAGCGTATACAAGAAGAAATATTTTAGGGTTCGAACCCACTTGGAAACCAATTTACACTAGATGTTAAAACTTTGTTTAGTTAAATGTTTTCTTATAAAGATTCAATTAGTTTTCGAAACTAATCCCTTAATTTCTTCCCGTAAACGTCTTTGACTGACTATGTTGTTTAAACAAGAACAGTATATAAAACTTTTCATCTTTCGATCAGATAAAATATTTAATTTGTTAAGCTTGAATTCATACTTCCTATCCAAGCACTACTTTACAGCATACTTAGGAACTCTTACATTCATTTGCTTGTGTCGTGCATCAGATTTCTTTAAAAGAAACATTAAATGATACTACAAAGCAAAAGTATTCAAATATCATTGACATTGATGCCATTCAGACTCAATTCAGACAAAACATTTACAAACTGAAATTGATTAAAAGTGCAAATAAAAACAAAATCTTCAATAGACTTCATCCAGTGCTTTCACTACTTTCTCGTCAATTTTCTTTTTTTTTTTTTTTGATTTTGTGGATGAGCATTGCAACTGCAAATGTTTTACTATTTAACTCCCATTTTTGTAATACAAAATTTACGAATAAAATTACAAATTCAGTCGAATCCATTGGAATCCAGAGGCGAATACACATTTAAGTGGGCACAAATTGCACTTTGACTTTGTGAACTTTTTGCAATTTTCGTTGGAGTAATCAACTCGTTTTTTCTACTTGTTACGAATTATTCTATTTTTTATTTCGATTTGATTTTCTCTTATTTTTATTTTTTCATTTTCAGTTAAATTTTGTATGAATTCACAATCAGCAAATATTGATGAAGTACAGAACAAAGTTTGCAGTTGAATGGTTCTTTAAGTTCCAGCTTTGGGCAAAAAGCAAACTGAAAAGTTGCAAACGACGAAATTTTGAGGTGGAAAAGTTTTTCCCAATTATTGATTGAATTGTGATTTGAAACTTGTGGTATGTCGTTGATATGTAATTATGGAAATTTACTGAAATAATTGTTTAAGTAGAAAAGTGAAAATTCAGTTAAAAAACTTTCAAAAAAAAAGCAAGTGTGAATGCTAAATAAAATCCAGTTAAACCCTTCTTTGGATCACCCATAATCAACAGATGTGCTTATTGAATAATATAATTTACTTTATGGTACATAGATTTACGAAGATTTGAAAAAGGTTTCTGTTAGAGAAATTAGCGACTACTGGTTTTCGGGAATATATATATTGTGGGACGTTGAGAACAGCGCGCCGTTCATCAAGTGGCCTTCACATTGAAGTAAAGGATTAGCCGAAGTAGACCACATAATGTTGGATACTTTTGCTTCCCTCGATTCTCGGATATCGTTATTGAGTTAAAGGCAAAATGGCTTCCGTTCGCACAGCTACATCCCTTGTAGTTTTCAGGAGTTAAAGATATTCATAGAACATTTTCAAAAGCATGTGAATGTTTGTTAAAATATAGCATACGATTAGGAAAGCGTTTCAATCAGAGTTAAATAATCGAAACTGGTTATCCGAAAGATTGGTTATCCAAAGAAATCCAAAAAGTGTTTCAAAAATCATGTAAGTATAAAATATATTCTACTTAATGGTATGAGAAGAATCAAGTTTCAATCAGAGTAGTCAATCCGGACTATCATGTTTCAAAAAGCAGTAAGTGGACTCATGAAGGGTCACCAGTTTAACCAACCTATCAGCCATTTAAATACTTAATAATTTGTAATAAGTACAAAACAAACTCTATCGACATATCTATCGCAATAGTTTCTGAGGTAGATGTACGTAAAAAAAAAGATCGAACTTTCAAAACGCTATCTACCCTCGAATGTATCTGCGAGCCGATTATGTATATATTTGCTTAGATTTTTGGTAAATAAAGAATAATTTTTTATTATTTATAATTTTGCAGTGATTTCAATTTTATACAATTATTGCTTACTTTACTTACCAAACATCGTAAATAATGTAGTAATCTTGCCTTTGAAGTGCCTGATTAGAATAATTTTTAATATTGTTGCTGCTGCCATCATCGTTGTTGTTGCTGTTGTTGTCACTGTTAACACTGTTACTATTGACTGCTATTGAAAATGAACGTTTACGCTTAGCTAATATTAATTCAGTATTTATGTTAATATTGAGCTTCTCTAAAAACGTTTCAATGCTTTCATTCTCAGCATCCTGCTCCTCACCGGCATTACTATTAGTGCTAGTACTAATATTACTAGGAGTAGAAACTAAACCTTTTTTATTTGCTAACAACTTATAATTTTGTTGTTGTTGCTGATACTGTCGTAATTGTTGCCGTTGCCGTTGTTGTTGTTGCTGTTGTTGCTGCTGTTGCTGTTGTCGCTGGTTGCCAATAAAATTTGTGTCATTATCCTGTGAGTGCTTGCCAATGGCGGATATGGAAACGTCAACATTACTTTGTTTGTACGCTTGAGATTTGTTATTTCTGTACTTTTTGTTGTAATCGTAGTTGTTGACAAGATTCTCATTTTGATTTCTGTTACTGTTGTTATAATCGACATCATCACCATCATCATCGTCGTTGTCGTCGTCGTTATTGATTTCAGTTTGTTGATTTACTGTTGCATAATCCTCCTCAATCAAAAGCCAATGATACGATGAATTGAAGAACGCTTTATTCGATGCCTTTTGATGGTAAGGTATAAGTAACGTATAAGTACCGCAAGCAATGGCAACGTAAATATAGAATTTCACATTTTTATTAAAGGAAAACATTTTTTTTAATCATTTTTTTCGTATACGTCATCATTGCAAAAGTTAATAAGTGCATATAAAAAAAAGATAATTGCAGTAAAATTGTCTGACAAAATGTTTGATTAAAGAAGTTAAAGTAGCTTTGATAGATAATGGTACATTACATAAAAAATTATTCATTTATTCAATTTATAACAACCAAGTATATGCACCCCTTAACAAAATATGAAGATGTCCAAACTGCCCACCAAAAAACTGTTCAACACTACTGAATAAACTAACTTTTATATAAAAATGAATACTAGAATGTAGAATACTAGAATACTAGAACCAATGTAACCAATATAACCATCAGCTAGATTCAAGCTCTGATACTATAAGCTTTGCCATAATTTTCGAGTATTCTGGCCGATCACAATAGCAGCGAAATTAAGTTCTAGGGAAGCACAAATTATTGAGGTAATAACCCGGTATTATAGGTACTTTCATCACATTTTAAATTTACTTTGAATTGAAGAAAATATCATTTAATAAATACTGAATTATAGTCCCTAAAACAAAGAAAGACCAGGGTGTCTACATACAAAGAAGAGAGAAGCACAATGAAGAAACAAACACAATTAAGAGATAAAGCAAAACTACCACAATATGGAAATTATGTATTCCAGAGTATTCCAGTGACCAAAGTTTAATTTCAAAAAAAAAAAAATTGATTTCTAATTTAAAAAATTTCTAATAAATTTTGAAAAAAAAATTAAAAAATATATAAAAATATATATGAATATATATATAGAAAAAATATAATTAAAAATATAAAAAAATATAATTCAAAATATTAAAAATAATGCAAAAAATAATTTTAAAAAAATAGAATTCGCTTTTAAATTTATTAAATAAATCTTTTAATAATTAATCTATTAATAATAATCGATTTTTTAAAAATTAAAAAATATATAAAAATATATATGAATATATATATAAAAGAAATATAGTTAAAAATATAAAAAAGGGAGCATTAAAAAATATAAAAAAAAAATAAAATATAATTCAAAATATTAAAAATAATGTAAAAAATAATTTAAAAAAAATAGAGTTCGCTTTTAAATTTATTAAATAAATCTTTTAATAATTAATCTATTAATAAATTAAGTACGATAGTCTAACAGAGAAACCCGAAAATGAGTTACATTATTGTAATCTAAGCATCTTGGAATCACAATGGGACATTATTTGTGCTCAAGTGGCCTTTGATGTACAAAGCCGCCACTCCAACCCAATCTAACCTAACCTATAATCTAAACATACTATTGAAACGAGTTTGCTCCTATGTTTGCACTAATAAACAACGAACCACGTAACTATATATTTGTATAGATTTTATATAGAAAATGGCACTTATTTAATATAAATGTTTATTGAATTAATTGCAATTGTGTAAACTACCTGTTTATAAGTTAAAGTTTTGTATGGAGACTTAATTACTGCAAATCAAGGTTCTTATTACATTTTGAATAAAATTGTACTGTACAATGTAGCGCCATGGTACAGTGTGCTGACGTTAACTTTCTAAATTCAATGACGACCGAAAACCTATTTTGTATGAACTTTTCAATTGCAGTTTTCAAAGACGCATTCCTGTATTTAAACTTAACAAATATAAAAGTAATAATAGACATTAATTAGAATTTCATTTCCAAATTGGATAAGAAATGCATTCAATTGTTCATTGAGTAATTAAAATTATGAATGGAACTTAAATGCAATGCACCATTAAATTTATTTCAATTATGTGAAATATATTATAGAACGCTTCCAATAACAATTAATATAACAATTACTCACAAATGTCATTAGTCTAAGTCTATATCAAAACTTAATAAAATATTTTTGTTTGCAAATTAATTTTAATAAATTAATGGAAACACATCAAAATGAAGGAGAATAGTGAATTATTTGAGCAAATAAACATCAAATGTAATTCACAATGAAATGAAAACAAACGAAATTTCCCAATATTACAAATCCATATATACTTGCTTTTATATGTTTAATATGTGTACGTGTGAATGTGCACTATTGTGAACTTACCAATTCCAATAATCGTCGACTGGCCATGCCACACGATAAATCCAACACAACAATTTGGCGACGTATATCAACACGTAAATTCTGCTCCAACCAATTTGCATTCATATATGTACTTCGAAGAGACGGACCAGCACCAATAGTACCACCAACACGTTCAACATACGGAACACCAAAACCTGAGGCACCACTTGAACGTTGTGCGTTTCTATTGTTGTTGTTGTTATTGTTGTTGCTGAAGCCACTTCTTCTGCCTGTGCTGGTGCTGCCGACAGTGGCGCTGCTTTGCTTATTGAATAATTGATCGATTTGCACAACTTTAATTAAAATACCACTTGGCAACGTATGAGCATAACGTCGTCTTTCAATATCGTCAGCATCAATTGCTGCTGCAAATGAATTATCCTTTCCTTTTGCTCCATCTAAAGTTTGCATTGTCTTTGCTGTTGTTGTCGCTATTGTTGTTGCTGCCATTGCTGCCGTTGTTGGTTTTGTTTTTCCTGTTGTTGCTGCTGCTGGTCTTGGTTTATTTGTGGTTTTTGTGTTATATGCTGGGATGTCGTACATGCGTTTTATTATTTCCATTGTATTCACATTTAAGTAGGATTCTTCTGTATTATCTTTATTGCTGTTGGCAGTGTCTGTAGTAGCAGTACCAGTACCAGTTGTTGTTGTTGTTGTTGTTGTTGTTGTCATGCGGCATGTAAAAAATGTTACCCTTGGTATCTGTTTGTATTTAATTGCAAATTTATAAATTAATTGTTGTTGCAATATTGCTGTCACATGCAATCGTTGCGCTGAGTACTGCTGCTCATTCGTATCTGCCCTGTTATCCCCGTTAATATGCGTACCGTTTTGAAGTTCCTTTGTAGTATCCTTCATCATATTATTATCAGCATAAATTTTGAAGTTACCATTGTTGTTGGAATTATTATTGTTACCATCGTCAAGCTCATTTGCATTTTCAATATACTTTTTACTCTCATTATCATTATTATTACTTACGTATCCTTTATCAGTGTCAACATCATATATCGAATTCACTTTTGTGGTTGTCACTGTTCCTACTTCTGCTTCTGCTTTGGGTGCTGCCATTGCTGCCACTGCTGCCACTGCTGCTCTGTTATTTCTCGTACTTACACTTGACATTATTTCAGTGGCTCCTTCTGCTATAGCAAGAAGTAGCTCCTTCCTTTTTCCTTTATTATATTTATCTTTGATGCTTTTGTTGTCATTTCGTTTGCCATATGATATGCCTATTTCATTATTTTTATTATTATATTTATTATTTACGCCCAATCGATCCTTTGCTATGACAGCAAATTCTTTGTAACTCCTTAATACTTGCTCATCATCAACTGAGCCATTATCATTTTTTGTATAATAAATCGCTATGCTGTCATTATTGTTGCCAGCACCATTTGCTGCAACGTTCACTACAGCTCCACCAGCAACGACAGTGGTACCACTGGTACCACTAGTAGCACTCGTATCACTCGTTTCACTGCCAGCAACAACAGCCATAGCACTACCGTGTTTCCATATTAATGCCCAAATTAAAATTAAAAACATAATTTTTATTTTGTTATTAAAAAATTTCTCAATTGCGCACGTCATCATAAATTTTACTTATTTGTGGTGTAAGCCAAAATAAGTAAAACTAACCAAAATATAAAAAAATTCATATACAATAAATAAATATTAAATCAAAAAATAAATCTTTTATGCTTTGTTGTTTGGAACTGTCCCAGTATCTGTGTCGGCGCGATAACGTCCTTTCCGTACTGATGCACTTCGGACGGTTGTGGCTTTTTTTATATGCAACCAAAACAATTTCACTTTTATAGCGAATTTTTAAACCCAAAATGACGAGTACCAAAGCCATAGCCAAAGCCAAAAACAAAAAGAAAGTAAAATTAAATTAATTAAATCTGTACGCCATTTTGAAAAATATACTTAACAAGCTGACATTGATATTTTAAGTACATAAGCTAACAGTACCAAGATTGCACGAGTGTCCTGTTTTATTTAAATGCAAGCGTAAGTTTGGTCCTAAATGTCGCTCCGTTATTTATGACATTAAACCAAATTTCAATAAATATTTTATTTAAGTTAAATCAGTTTATTTTATCGTTGCTAATGTCCGTTGAAACTTTGTCCTCTTCCTTATTAATAATGTTTCAATAACAAAGGACACTCAAAAAAATGTTTAAGAAAAGTTTTATGTCCCTAATATATAACATTTATATATGATAATTTCAGGTAGAGAAAATTCGACAGTTTATGAGGGTTTCCCAATATAGCAACATGAAGAACAGTGCCCCGATAGCGGATTGACTATCCGAGTATATGCATAGTTTACTTTCTGAAAACTTAACATGTTTCAGTAAGAATACTACCTTCTCAATAGTAAGCACTTCCGCTTGCAATACAAAACAATGACCCAACAGCCGGAAAGACTTTTAAATATATAGGCTATGAGAATAGACTCCTCCCCACACATTATAGTTCAGTTTGGATCCTTCAATCATATTAATGTGGAAGCTATTCATCTGCTGGATATTACCAATGAACTAAGGCTAAAGCGAACAAAGCCTCATTAGTTAACATAGGTAATAATGTATTATATATTATTTGTGTAGAAGCTGAATACTGGTTCAGTAAACCCGCACACATATTACCTAATATCTATTAAGTACAATTCAGCAATAGCAATAAATTAACAAATAGTTAAGATTGTGCTACTCATATCCTATAAAGGATATTTTTTAAGAAAAACGTTTGGATCCATTCGTATATATACATAAAATTGCCTAATCTGATTAAAATTGCCAAAATAAACTTGTCCACTATTTTGATGTTAACGAGGGACTATTGGTTATGCGGAAAACGATGTGAGAATTTTTAAATGGGATTTGGTGGTATCATAACGCATCAGTAGGACTATATAAGTCGCAATGGGTGGTTGCCACTTTATCTAAATACTATGTGTAGCATATCATATAAGTGAACTTTATGTCAAATTTATTTTCTTATACGGTTCCACAATTATACAATTGGAAATATTTTGAAACGAAACTTAGTTCATAATGACAAAAACTTTTGAAATTCATCTGTATACTCTTATTGCAGTAAAATATAGAGGCTCTACAATTATCTATGGGAAGCTTTAAAACTATTTCTGTATGCTCTTCTTGTAGTAAAATATAGAGGCTCTACAATTATCTATGGGAAGCTTTCTTAAAATTTTTCTGTAATTGAACGCAGAAATACTACGATTTTTCTATATAGAAACGTCTCTCTTATTTCTCCTTTAATGCGCCACTAAGAATAATTGGTACCTCTAACAACTGTTATTATCTTGCTTCCAACTATGAGTCCTGCACCTTGCTGGTTCTTCTTCACTGCCTAAGTCATAATATTTTCGTAAGATCTGGGATTTAGTCATCAATAAAGTAGGAAATTGTCAGGTATGTCTGCAGATTGCAATGATAGCATATAATTACCTTGTGATATTCACAAGATTTGTAGTGCCATTAACTATATATTTATTTACAATTTAAAAAACATGTAATTTTCTATCAATTGCTTTATATCACTTCCATATCTCATGTGCTTAGAAACGTATAGACTTTACATTGGAGTTATAGCTGTTGAAATCTGAATTATAGCTGAGTTATATGGGTGCGATTGAAAATTATTATACAATATACTACAAAGGTTTTTGTCTTTGTTGTTCCTGACAAGATGTTTTCATCAGCTAATTTGTTATCATATCATAATAAGAGCTGTAATTATAAAAAAAAATGTCATACGGCGGCTTAAACAAATAGATAAAAATATGTAAATCTAGTCAAAACATTTTCTAATATTCTTAACACTGTTACAATAATCAAGCAGATACTTGTCATGCATAAATAAAATCCGATTAGTCGGTATTTCGTAAAGAGACCCTCCAGAGCACGAAGCTCAAACGTCTGTTTTTCGTTGGCGTTTAGTCTATTGACTATATTCTTCGCCTGTGTTTATCTGTCATCTTTGCTGTTGAATTACCATAGCTGCTCTTATTGAAAAATCTTTTTAATTGTGATAGCGATTTGCGCTCTTCCTCCAGGGGTCTATGATGCCATGATTTGAGTTACTAACGTTTATACCTACTGTATTTTACTTGAGAGGCTCAGTGTATCTTAAGACCCTTTGACTTCGCTCAATTGTTATAATAGATTGAGTTCTATTGACATCTGATATATAACAACTAACTTGGTTCAAATTTCTTCTCTTTTTATTATCACTCTTAAGGTGCATCCACACCAAAGCGAACCTACAAAAGTTCGTTCGTTTGCAAGCGTTCGCTTTGATGTAGATGCACCTTTATGTTCACTCTTTTCTCAATATAGTCACAATAATCCTCCAAAGATGCAGTGACTTGGTAATATAGTTCACAGCCTTTCAAAATCTATCTGTCTATCTATAACTCTTTCCTAATCTTTTCAGTTTCTTTTTCTAAGAAGATTGAGTATGGTACTTTCTTTTTATGTTTGTGTACAAAAATGGTTAAGCTATAGCAACAGCTTCAATTATCCTTTTTAATGTAACATGAAATCTCATAGATACTTAAGCTGATATAATTTTTATCTCCTAAACTTTTCAGTGTACTTGGCAATTTAAATTAAAATTGAAAATAGAGTTGAATACACATAATGTAATGTGCCAGATACATACCACCATTATAAAATTTATTTATTAAGAGCACATATGCATGTACAACCTTTTTTAAGTGCATGTATATTCTTTGAATTTGATTTATCAACAAATGACATAATTATTCAATTATCTATAATCACCAAGAATAATAATAACTCATTGTCAAAAGTGATTTCTGAGATTCTTTTGTAACGTCGTCAGGGTCTTTGTATTTTTTCCCACATCAAACCATTTGACAGGATGTCATTTTTATTGAAAGCAAATTTGCTGTAATGAGAAGCTTTAGGGTATATGTAATGCAATGCTATTGTTCTTAATATTATTATAAAAATGATGTAGTGGAACAATTTTGGAATTTAGTAAAGTGTTTAAGAGCGTTTTTTAAAAGCGTTTTTTAAGTCACAAAAGACTGGATAAATCAGAAAAACTGATTTGAATGACTTGGAGGGATGACGATTGTTCAATTAAATTTAATTTACTAATTGCTATTATTGGAGTAATGATAATATAACAAATATTATTTTAAATAATTTTTTAATAAATAATAATAATTATAATAATAATATAACTCATAAAGGAGTTTTTCGAACAGTAGTGAACCACAACAACAAAAATTTATTTTATATTATTTTAATTAATTGAATTTTTGGGTGACTATAGAGCTGTTTCGAGTATTGCCAAATACCCATCATCGGTGGTCTTGAAAATAATTACCAGGAATCGAACTCGGGTCCTGTCAAATTTGAAGCTCAAATTTTATTAATCGCTTCAACCTCAAAAATTGAAAGTTATTATATACTCAAATAATTAGGGCAGCACTACTGTACGGATGTGTAACATACAGCAAAGCCTCAAATACTGCCATAAAGCTAATAAAGCTAATGCCATAAAGCACTAATTAAGATTCCTTGGTATATTAGAACAACAGATATGCATAGAGATCTAAGGATCGAATCAGTGAAAAAATATATCAAGGACAGAGCAAAAGTATAGTATATATCAAGGACAGAGTAAAAGAGTAAAAGTGCGCAATAGCACTAACTCAAATCACAACAACAATAACAACAACAATATACTAATTAATAATACAATAATCAATATAGTAGTTTAAAACAATTTGACGTTAATATTTTCGAACTGTATTTTATATCTTTTTAAAAGTGTTTTCAAAATAATTTTTTTTGCTCTAATTACATTTTATGACAAAACTTTAATAAATAGATAAAGAGATAGAATTAAAAAAAAATTGATTAATTCACTTTCAGGCATTCTTCAATGCAATCAACAATTTCTTTAAAAATAGTATTACGATTTGATTTGGTTATACAAAATAGTTTAGTATTTGGTGAACTACGTAAACGCTCCAACATGGGTATTGAATAGATTAGAGGTATGGTTGCTAATAACAGAGTGTGGTCAATTACGTCATTTACAGTAGAACGAAAAGATTTACTCATTAATTCCATTTTGCCAATTTCATCAAGGACAAGTAATTTATTCATGGGAGCATTACGTATGGCCAATGCAACAGCGTCAACATTTTCGACATATACTGAATATTTCCCGATCTTAGGCCGACGTACATCATCAAATGTAAATGTCCTATATAAATAAATAAGCAGTAAATAATAGTTAAGCAATAAATATTTTAGAACATTTTAAATCCACCCACTTGGCTAGTGTCGATTCTTTTCCATCAAGAGTGATAATTTCAAAACCGGTGCGTTCGTTTGCAGTATCTCTCGTTTCGTTGGTATAAAAGCCACAGCAACCAATCGTTCCACATTGCTGTAAGTGATCAATTATGCTTTTGATTAATGTAGTTTTCCCAACTCCTTTAAATAAAAGAAAATATATTTTTACTGTTAATTTTTCTTGCCAAGAGTGACGCGTCTTTATGACGAAAACGAATTTTTTAAAAGTTAGACGAATTTGCATAGCAAAGAAAAGACAAGAACAAAAAATTTAGTTAATTTATTGAAATTTGGCTAATCATACAACACTATTTCGAGTATTACCACGTACTCATCATCAGATATATTATTCAAATTATTTAAATTTCGTTATTGCAATATAATAATTACCTGGTTTTCCTGTTAAAACTATATTTGTTGGTTCAAATGTTATAGGTAAGTGAGTTTCACTTTTTACAGGTTCAGACTTAATTTTAAGTTTATTCTTTTTGATTAAACGAGCTTTGGAATCCATTTTAAATTACTGTTATTATCTAGAAAAAATAAATAAAAATTAATACAAAACATACATACAATATAATATATTAAAATAAAAAAATTGAAGACAATAATCATAATAAAAAATATATAACAGATAAAAAGACGGAAAGAATAGAGTGCATGTTCACGTGCGAAGCTATTGATATAAGATGTAGGCAAAGGAACCTTACCATATCAATTGTACAAAGTCATAAATCAATGAACTGCTAAAGTTTGTGTGTGTAGTGAGACATTTATGAATAGTAACTCAGTAGTTGGGACATATATTTAGCACATATGTATATGTTTATGTCTGACAAGAAACTGCTTAACACATAGCTATTCCTTGCTCTGCTTTTTATTAAAACAGTACTTACTGCATGCACAATTCGTCTTTCATTCACATAAATTAAAAATCTTTTTATGCTATAGAGCTAGTATCGAATCAGATACCAGCTTGTTAAGAAGCGCTGTTGGCCATTGTCGGTACTCGACCGTACTGTTGTGTCCGTTGCAAGACAATACAGGAAAGTGACGGCAGTTTTAAAGCGGAACAATGACACCATTGTCCATTTGTGTGCACTTTAATATTGACTTCTTAATAGTTACTAATAGTTACTAACTAATAATTACTAACTTAAAAAGTTATGTCTTTTAATCATTCTTATATACTATACAAAAGCATATGTTGTCGTTATAATGTGATACACAATTATTTTAAAAGTATTCCGTACTACATTTTAAATGTACAATTATTTGACTAAATTGTAATACCAAACTAAAACCATCAATAAAACATTAACATATCCTTGAACACATACATCAATATATGTTGATATTCAGCATAAATTAATGGTTCCAAATAATCAAATATAAAAGCTCTTGTAGTGAAATAGAGTACTTCAAAACTTACATATGATAAATAAGATGATTTCTTTATATTATAATCTTAAAAATCTATTACGATACTCGCTGCACTGCTAGGAGAAGAGCACGACAGAAGACAATCAAATTCCAAACACTTACTCCGGTCAGCTCTTTTTTGGGTAAACGATTATTACCTGCTTAAACAACAAAAAGAATTAGCAAAGATAAAATAAAAACAAAATCTTATTTATGTACTTAAGTAATTTATGTTAATATCTACCTTCTAAGTTACCGTCGATATTCTAAGGTGAATTGAGAATAGCCGCACTGGACACCAGTTACAATAAAAACAGCGTTAGTATTAAAAATGAATATATTGTATCACATGTGCAACGAAAAAGATATAAAAAAGAAAGAAGATACGAAAAA
>NC_051846.1:228185131-228236492 GCF_002237135.1 Teleopsis dalmanni | reverse complement strand
ACAATGTCACTTAACAGTAGACTAAATTAAATATTAGTAGACTAACGTAAATAAAAGTTGAGATAAAATATATATTTTATGATTTTGATCTTATAAGAAATGTGCAAAATTTATCTCAAAACCAAACCTATGGCAGAAGAAACCAAACATAATGTTTATGAAACCATACAAAACTAAAATAGAGGAACAGATGTTAATATTATTTTAATAAAAATATGTTTCAGAAATGCGTCATGTACAGTGAACACTCTCTTGAGATAACACTTATCTTTTCTCAACATATGTTATCTCAAGAGTTGTTTGCACACAAAGGTGCAAGTTGTTCCAAATAATGATAGAAACAGAATTTACTTTAAGAAGTATTGTTCACTCAAGAGAGGTGTCAATAACTATTAGGAGCATATTCTCCATACAAATGGACACCCCAACGGTATCATATTCAGTAGAGTTCTTCCTGTCGATAAACCCTTTCTTCATATCATAGATACAAAGAATACCTATTGCAATAGAACTAACATCACTGAGATCAAATAAAAATAACAGCCCTCCACACAGATACAGAATCCTATTTGAGACCACGATGGTACTACAAAAAAGTTCTCAACAGGCGTCCGCTTAAAATTTTCGGGAGAGAACGATCCTTCCCACATGCAACAAGAACTGTTCCAGTCACGCAACAGTGTGTAAGTTGTGTGTAATCTTTGCAGCTCTACCCTTCAAGATATCGTCCACCTGTTTTCCTATCCCAAAGCACACAGTAATTTGAGTCCAATCGATTCATTGGAACTCACCCTATTGAAGGGGCTAGGTTTTTCTGCCTCGACCCAGGTTGACTTTAATTAAAATCCCTATCCAACCTCAATTCGTTTCTACTCTTAAAAATTCCCCACTCACATTACTACTATATAACTCATCTACATCCTAATCCGTGTTTAAGTCTTTGTAATTGCTTTGTTGTCGTTGTCGTAACCCGCTGGGACCTAACAGCAGATAACATGAAAAGTTTACAAGACGAATATATGGATTAGAATGTGAAGAGGTGATGGTAGGGTGGAGGGGAATAAGGGAGAAGGGGTTGATTGGACCAGCCCCATTAAAGTGGTTAGGTTTAACCACCTTGCTTTCTCCGCTCATACTACTAGCGCCCACGTCTGCGGGTTACAACAACAACAAGAGAATTTTAATAATTAAAATACCGAGTCTTAATTCATGGTAATTCATATAATATAGATTTGATACTATTTCAACTCTTATTTAGGATTAGTTCTAACAAAACTTAAGTTAAAATATGTATTATTTACAGGAAATTCCACCAGTGTAGTTAACACATAATATTTATATAAAGTACTAATATGTAAATATATTTTATTTATATATAAAACAAATAAAACATGTTTATATACATTTTAATAAGATAAGATATATATAACTTATAAAGAATACACTTACTTCACATATATAGAAAATGTAATGTCATATACACATAACTATATAATTTGAAGTAGGGTATGTGAAAATCGTTGTTGATCGATTAATAATAACAGACAATTTTAAAATAAACAACAAAAACACAAAATATTAATTCAAAGCCAGAAACAGCAAATAAACAAACTACCAGAGACAAACGTGAACTGCTCTGTGACCTTGAATGAATGGGTTTGATGTGAAGATTTTGAAGTTGGTAACAAGCAGAAAAACTACTTTTTTACAGCGCAAAACAATAAATATACATACAATTTTTAATATACAATAAATAATTAAAAGTTAAACTAAATATATCAGCAGCGAGTGTGCTTACCTTGGAAGAAGCTAAATTGACTGTGGTGACAGCTTTTTCTTTAGCAGTGACAGCAATTTTGGAGGCACTAGCTGATAAGAGACTCCAACCCTGCAAATGGAAATAAATTAATTAAAAATTAAATTGATAAAATTTACATTGCAATGCTTACAGATGCCAGTGACGATAGTGTGGAGTCAAGAATTTCTTGTGATTGGGTTTTCGGTGGTGGATCTCTTGTGAAACCAAATCCTGCATATTTACCACCTTGATTGGGCGGCAAATGACTAAATAAATCAAAAAATACATATTTAAAGATTTATTTTTAAAACATCATATCATCACTGATGGGTTGTTAACTTACTCTGGACGTGTGGCATTTTCTGCTTGTCGACGTGTAAAGAATTCCTCTTTCTGATCCTTAAATTCTGGTGTATTGTATTGTTGATAATTGTTGTCGGTGTAGTTGCCAACTCCATTCTGATAACCATTATTACTGCTGCTGTTGCTATTATATTGTTGTGCTGAAGTTGATCTGCTGCCACCCAAATTACTACTACTACTGCTACTGTAGTTGGAATTGTTACTGTTCGAAATACGTCTTTGCGCTTCACTTAAATCCCAGGATTTACCTTGTGCTAGTGTATTGATTTTATCGCGATATAGAGCTGCAGCTTTTGAATTGTATTTTTGTGCAAATGGTGCACGTTCATTCCAATCGGGTTGATCCTCTAAGAATTCATGTGCATTACGATTTCCACCCACTCTCATTTTTTCCAATTCAATATCTTTCCATTTGTCCATTGTGACCGAACGTACAAACGAAATGTGCACACCAAGGCCACGATGTTTTCCAGAGCACTCTAAACAAATCCATATGCCATAAGTAACGGATACCCATTGAGGATTGTGTGTACCACATTCGAAGCATTTCTGCAAGTATTATAAATTTTATTATTTTATTTATTAAGTATTAAATAGAGAATTGTTTAAAACACACTGAATTATCATCTTGTGGTTTAAGTTCCTGCAATACGCGTCGTGTTCTTGGACTTGCCATCTTTTGTTATAAATTGAAATTAATTTGTGTTGTAACTTTTTGAAATTAGTAATAGAAGTTGTAACTTTTTTTAAATGCAAATATCAAAGGTATATCAAAAGCACGTAAGCAAGTGATGTTTTCCACAAATCCAACTGCAATTGAAGCTGACGTGCATTAGTAGTTAAATATGAATTCATTAAAATTTTAAAGAATGTGCGCGAAGTGTTATAATAAACAAGTATTTATTTTATTGGTTTGTTAGCACTGTGCACTTTTCAAAAATTTTTTCTCCTAAATTTCATAATTTTATTTGTTAAATTTTTTTCTTTACTAAACCAAGCGCACAGTCACACGAATTTTGCACACACAAAAAAGATAAATCAGTGTTTTGTTGACGTGTGTACTGTCAAAATTATAAAGTAATGTCAGATGGCACTGTTGCTTTTTTCTTTCAAGTATATAAATTAACGATAGAGGGAGTTGTAGCAAACAGCTGTTATGACATGTGCAGGAATTTTATAGAAAATAAATAAATATAAAGTTTTATTTTTACAAAGTGTGTGACTGTCTTATTTAAATCTAAAAAATAACAAATATTTATTTGAAAAACTTTTTTAAGTTGTTATTTTCTCTAAATTTATCGTTTATAGGAAAAAGAGCAACAGCTGGAAGAAAACTGGTGGCAGCGCTTGCAGGAATAGCGAGTAAGAATTTGAAATTAATAATTGGTGTGATTTTTAAATAAATTTATTATTGCTTCAAAATTTATGTTATGCAAATTTAAATTAAATTTTTCGTATCTTCTTTCTTTTTTATATCTTTTTCGTTGCACATGTGATACAATATATTCATTTTTAATACTAACGCTCTTTTTATTGTAACTGGTGTCCAGTGTGGCTATTCTCAATTCACCTTAGAATATCGACGCTAACTTAGAAGGTAGATATTAAAATAAATTACTTAAATACATAAATAAGAGTTTGTTTTTAAATTATCTTTGCTAATTCTTGTTGTTATTTAAGCAGGTAATAATCGTTTACCCAAAAAAGAGCTGACCGGAGTAAGTGTTTGGAATTTGATTGTCTTCTGTCGTGCTCTTCTCCTAGCAGTGCAGCGAGTATCGTAATAGATTTTTAAGATTATAATATAAAGAAATCATCTTATTTATCATATGTAAGTTTTGAAGTACTCTATTTCACTACAAGAGCTTTTATATTTGATTATTTGGAACCATTAATTTATGCTGAATATCAACATATATTGATGTATGTGTTCAAGGATATGTTAATGTTTTATTGATGGTTTTAGTTTGGTATTACAATTTAGTCAAATAATTGTACATTTAAAATGTAGTACGGAATACTTTTAAAATAATTGTGTATCACATTATAACGACAACATATGCTTTTGTATAGTATATAAGAATGATTAAAAGACATAACTTTTTAAGTTAGTAATTATTAGTTAGTAACTATTAGTAACTATTAAGAAGTCAATATTAAAGTGCACACAAATGGACAATGGTGTCATTGTTCCGCTTTAAAACTGCCGTCACTTTCCTGTATTGTCTTGCAACGGACACAACAGTACGGTCGAGTACCGACAATGGCCAACAGCGCTTCTTAACAAGCTGGTATCTGATTCGATACTAGCTCTATAGCATAAAAAGATTTTTAATTTATGTGAATGAAAGACGAATTGTGCATGCAGTAAGTACTGTTTTAATAAAAAGCAGAGCAAGGAATAGCTATGTGTTAAGCAGTTTCTTGTCAGACATAAACATATACATATGTGCTAAATATATGTCCCAACTACTGAGTTACTATTCATAAATGTCTCACTACACACACAAACTTTAGCAGTTCATTGATTTATGACTTTGTACAATTGATATGGTAAGGTTCCTTTGCCTACATCTTATATCAATAGCTTCGCACGTGAACATGCACTCTATTCTTTCCGTCTTTTTATCTGTTATATATTTTTTATTATGATTATTGTCTTCAATTTTTTTATTTTAATATATTATACTGCTTATATGTATATATATTAATTTTTATTTATTTTTTCTAGATAATAACAGTAATTTAAAATGGATTCCAAAGCTCGTTTAATCAAAAATAAAAAACTTAAAATTAAGTCTGAACCTGTAAAAAGTGAAACTCACTTACCTATAACATTTGAACCAACAAATATAGTTTTAACAGGAAAACCAGGTAATTATTATATTGCAATAACGAAATTTAAATAATTTGAATAATATATCTGATGATGAGTACGTGGTAATACTCGAAATAGTGTTGTATGGTTAGCCAAATTTTAATAAATTAATTAAATTTTTTATTCTTGTCTTTTCTTTGCTATGCAAATTCGTCTAACTTTTAAATAGTTCGTTTTCGTCATAAAGGCGCGTCACTCTTGCCAAGAAAAATTAACAGTAAAAATATATTTTCTTTTATTTAAAGGAGTTGGGAAAACTACATTAATCAAAAGCATAATTGATCACTTACAGCAATGTGGAACGATTGGTTGCTGTGGCTTTTATACCAACGAAACGAGAGATACTGCAAATGAACGCACCGGTTTTGAAATTATCACTCTTGATGGAAAAGAATCGACACTAGCCAAGTGGGTGGATTTAAAATGTTCTAAAATAATTATTGCTTAACTATTATTTACTGCTTATTTATTTATATAGGACATTTACATTTGATGATGTACGTCGGCCTAAGATCGGGAAATATTCAGTATATGTCGAAAATGTTGACGCTGTTGCATTGGCCATACGTAATGCTCCCATGAATAAATTACTTGTCCTTGATGAAATTGGCAAAATGGAATTAATGAGTAAATCTTTTCGTTCTACTGTAAATGACGTAATTGACCACACTCTGTTATTAGCAACCATACCTCTAATCTATTCAATACCCATGTTGGAGCGTTTACGTAGTTCACCAAATACTAAACTATTTTGTATAACCAAATCAAATCGTAATACTATTTTTAAAGAAATTGTTGATTGCATTGAAGAATGCCTGAAAGTGAATTAATCAATTTTTTTTTAATTCTATCTCTTTATCTATTTATTAAAGTTTTGTCATAAAATGTAATTAGAGCAAAAAAAATTATTTTGAAAACACTTTTAAAAAGATATAAAATACAGTTCGAAAATATTAACGTCAAATTGTTTTAAACTACTATATTGATTATTGTATTATTAATTAGTATATTGTTGTTGTTATTGTTGTTGTGATTTGAGTTAGTGCTATTGCGCACTTTTACTCTTTTACTCTGTCCTTGATATATACTATACTTTTACTCTGTCCTTGATATATTTTTTCACTGATTCGATCCTTAGATCTCTATGCATATCTGTTGTTCTAATATACCAAGGAATCTTAATTAGTGCTTTATGGCATTAGCTTTATTAGCTTTATGGCAGTATTTGAGGCTTTGCTGTATGTTACACATCCGTACAGTAGTGCTGCCCTAATTATTTGAGTATATAATAACTTTCAATTTTTGAGGTTGAAGCGATTAATAAAATTTGAGCTTCAAATTTGACAGGACCCGAGTTCGATTCCTGGTAATTATTTTCAAGACCACCGATGATGGGTATTTGGCAATACTCGAAACAGCTCTATAGTCACCCAAAAATTCAATTAATTAAAATAATATAAAATAAATTTTTGTTGTTGTGGTTCACTACTGTTCGAAAAACTCCTTTATGAGTTATATTATTATTATAATTATTATTATTTATTAAAAAATTATTTAAAATAATATTTGTTATATTATCATTACTCCAATAATAGCAATTAGTAAATTAAATTTAATTGAACAATCGTCATCCCTCCAAGTCATTCAAATCAGTTTTTCTGATTTATCCAGTCTTTTGTGACTTAAAAAACGCTTTTAAAAAACGCTCTTAAACACTTTACTAAATTCCAAAATTGTTCCACTACATCATTTTTATAATAATATTAAGAACAATAGCATTGCATTACATATACCCTAAAGCTTCTCATTACAGCAAATTTGCTTTCAATAAAAATGACATCCTGTCAAATGGTTTGATGTGGGAAAAAATACAAAGACCCTGACGACGTTACAAAAGAATCTCAGAAATCACTTTTGACAATGAGTTATTATTATTCTTGGTGATTATAGATAATTGAATAATTATGTCATTTGTTGATAAATCAAATTCAAAGAATATACATGCACTTAAAAAAGGTTGTACATGCATATGTGCTCTTAATAAATAAATTTTATAATGGTGGTATGTATCTGGCACATTACATTATGTGTATTCAACTCTATTTTCAATTTTAATTTAAATTGCCAAGTACACTGAAAAGTTTAGGAGATAAAAATTATATCAGCTTAAGTATCTATGAGATTTCATGTTACATTAAAAAGGATAATTGAAGCTGTTGCTATAGCTTAACCATTTTTGTACACAAACATAAAAAGAAAGTACCATACTCAATCTTCTTAGAAAAAGAAACTGAAAAGATTAGGAAAGAGTTATAGATAGACAGATAGATTTTGAAAGGCTGTGAACTATATTACCAAGTCACTGCATCTTTGGAGGATTATTGTGACTATATTGAGAAAAGAGTGAACATAAAGGTGCATCTACATCAAAGCGAACGCTTGCAAACGAACGAACTTTTGTAGGTTCGCTTTGGTGTGGATGCACCTTAAGAGTGATAATAAAAAGAGAAGAAATTTGAACCAAGTTAGTTGTTATATATCAGATGTCAATAGAACTCAATCTATTATAACAATTGAGCGAAGTCAAAGGGTCTTAAGATACACTGAGCCTCTCAAGTAAAATACAGTAGGTATAAACGTTAGTAACTCAAATCATGGCATCATAGACCCCTGGAGGAAGAGCGCAAAGCGCTATCACAATTAAAAAGATTTTTCAATAAGAGCAGCTATGGTAATTCAACAGCAAAGATGACAGATAAACACAGGCGAAGAATATAGTCAATAGACTAAACGCCAACGAAAAACAGACGTTTGAGCTTCGTGCTCTGGAGGGTCTCTTTACGAAATACCGACTAATCGGATTTTATTTATGCATGACAAGTATCTGCTTGATTATTGTAACAGTGTTAAGAATATTAGAAAATGTTTTGACTAGATTTACATATTTTTTATCTATTTGTTTAAGCCGCCGTATGACCTTTTCTTTATAATTACAGCTCTTATTATGATATGATAACAAATTAGCTGATGAAAACATCTTGTCAGGAACAACAAAGACAAAAACCTTTGTAGTATATTATATAATAATTTACAATCGCACCCATATAACTCAGCTATAACTCAGATTTCAACAGCTACAACTCCAATATAAAGTCTATACGTTTCTAAGCACGTGAGATATGGAAGTGATATAAAGCAGTTGATAGAAAATTACATGTTTTTGTAAATAAATATATAGTTAATGGTACTACAAATCTTGTGAATATCACAAGGCAATTATATGCTATCATCGCAATCTGCAGACATACCTGACAACTTCCTACTTTATTGGTGACTAACTCTACAGATCTTACGAAAATATTATGACTTAGGCAGTAAAGAAGAACCAGCAAGGTGCAGGACTTATAGTTGGAAGCGGGATAATAACAATTGTTAGAGATACCAATTATTCTTAGTGGCGCATTAAAGGAGAAATAAGAGACAGGTTTCTATATAGAAAAATCGTAGTATTTCTGCGTTCAATTACAGAAAAATTTTAAGAAAGCTTCCCATAGATAATTGTAGAGCCTCTATATTTTACTACAAGAAAAGCATACAGAAAAAGTTTTAAAGCTTCCCATAGATAATTGTAGAGCCTCTATATTTTACTGCAATAAGAGTATACAGATGAATTTCAAAAGTTTTTGTCATTATGAACTAAGTTTCGTCTTCCAATTGTATAGCATTATTCTCAATTCGTTATAGGATATGAGCGTTTCTCTGCTTATCGCTATTAGGTCAAGTTCTAATTCTCCTTTACTGAGGATTCCATTCGAGTCCTGTATATTAAATAAATTGGCATTTAGAAATAACTAAGCCAAACGTGTTTTTGGCGAAGAATTTTTTCACCAATTATGGCCTTTAAACATCTATTGCTAACAGTTCCTGGATAATCTATCCTTATAATCTGACACAAGCATCCACTGGTAAATATTTAGTTCTTCTACAAGATCGCAGCAGTTACAAACTACGTTTTGGCACCATATAAGTAAACAAATTCGACATAAAGTTCACTTCTATGATATGCTACACAGTATTTAGATAAATTGGCAACCACCCATTGCGACTTACATAGTCCTACTGATGCGTTATGACACCACCAAATCCCATTTCAAAATTCTCACATCGTTTTCCGCATAACCAGTACTCCCTCGTTAACATCAAAATAGTGGACAAGTTTATTTTGGCAATTTTAATCAGATTAGGCAATTTTATGTACATATATGGTACTAATGGATCCAAACTTTTTCATAGGATATGAGTAGCACAATCTTAACTATTTGTTAATTTATTACTATTGCTGAATTGTACTTAATAGATATTAAGTAATACGTGTGCGTGTTTACTGAACCAGTATTCAGCTTCTATACAAATAATTTATAATACAATATTATCTATGTTAACTAATGAGTCTTTGTTTGCTTCAGCCTTAGTTCATTGGTAATATCCAGCAGATGAATAGCTTCCACATTGATATGATTGAAGGATCCAAACTAAACTATAATGTGTGGGGAGGAGTCTATTCTCATAGTCTATATATTTAAAAGTCTTTCCGGCTGTTGGGTCATTGTTTTGTATTGCAAGGTAGTATTCTCACTGAAACATGTTAAGTTTTCCGGATAGTCAATCCGGTATCGGGGCACTGTTCTTCATGTTGCTAAATTGGGAAACCCTCATAAACTGTCGAAATTTCTCTACCTGAAATTATCATATATATAATAAATGCTATATATTATGGACATAAAACTTTTCTTAAACATTTTTTTGAGTGTCCTTTGTTATTGAAACATTATTAATAAGGAAGAGGACAAAGTTTCAACGGACATTAGCAACGATAAAATAAACTGATTTAACTTAAATAAAATATTTATTGAAATTTGGTTTAATGTCATAAATAACGGAGCGACATTTAGGACCAAACTTACGCTTGCATTTACATAAAGCAGGACACTCGTGCAATCTTGGTACTGTTAGCTTATGTACTTAAAATATCAATGTCAGCTTGTTAAGTATATTTTTCAAAATGGCGTGCAGATTTAATTAATTTAATTTTACTTTCTTTTTGTTTTTGGCTTTGGCTTTGGTACTCGTCATTTTGGGTTTAAAAATTCGCTATAAAAGTGAAATTGTTTTGGTTGCATATAAAAAAAGCCACAACCGTCCGAAGTGCATCAGTACGGAAAGGACGTTATCGCGCCGACACAGATACTGGGACAGTTCCAAACAACAAAGCATAAAAGATTTATTTTTTGATTTAATATTTATTTATTGTATATGAATTTTTTTATATTTTGGTTAGTTTTACTTATTTTGGCTTACACCACAAATAAGTAAAATTTATGATGACGTGCGCAATTGAGAAATTTTTTAATAACAAAATAAAAATTATGTTTTTAATTTTAATTTGGGCATTAATATGGAAACACGGTAGTGCTATGGCTGTTGTTGCTGGCAGTGAAACGAGTGATACGAGTGCTACTAGTGGTACCAGTGGTACCACTGTCGTTGCTGGTGGAGCTGTAGTGAACGTTGCAGCAAATGGTGCTGGCAACAATAATGACAGCATAGCGATTTATTATACAAAAAATGATAATGGTTCAGTTGATGATGAGCAAGTATTAAGGAGTTACAAAGAATTTGCTGTCATAGCAAAGGATCGATTGGGCGTAAATAATAAATATAATAATAAAAATAATGAAATAGGCATATCATATGGCAAACGAAATGACAACAAAAGCATCAAAGATAAATATAATGAAGGAAAAAGGAAGGAGCTACTTCTTGCTATAGCAGAAGGAGCCAATGAAATAATGTCAAGTGTAAGTACGAGAAATAACAGAGCAGCAGTGGCAGCAGTGGCAACAATGGCAGCACCCAAAGCAGAAGCAGAAGTAGGAACAGTGACAACCACAAAAGTGAATTCGATATATGATGTTGACACTGATAAAGGATACGTAAGTAATAATAATGATAATGAGAGTAAAAAGTATATTGAAAATGCAAATGAGCTTGACGATGGTAACAATAATAATTCCAACAACAACGGTAACTTCAAAATTTATGCTGATAATAATATGATGAAGGATACTACAAAGAAACTTCAAAACGGTACGCATATTAACGGGGATAACAGGGCAGATACGAATGAGCAGCAGTACTCAGCGCAACGATTGCATGTGACAGCAATATTGCAACAACAATTAATTTATAAATTTGCAATTAAATACAAACAGATACCAAGGGTAACATTTTTTACATGCCGCATGACAACAACAACAACTACTACTGGCACTACTGGTACTGGCACAGACACTGCCAACAGCAATAAAGATAATACAGAAGAATACTACTTAAATGTGAATACAATGGAAATAATAAAACGCATGTACGACATCCCAGCATATAACACAAAAACCACAAATAAACCAAGACCAGCAGCAGCAACAACAGCAAAAACAAAACCAACAACGGCAGCAATGGCAGCAACAACAATAGCGACAACAACAGCAAAGACAATGCAAACTTTAGATGGAGCAAAAGGAAAGGATAATTCATTTGCAGCAGCAATTGATGCTGACGATATTGAAAGACGACGTTATGCTCATACGTTGCCAAGTGGTATTTTAATTAAAGTTGTGCAAATCGATCAATTATTCAATAAGCAAAGCAGCGCCACTGTCGGCAGCACCAGCACAGGCAGAAGAAGTGGCTTCAGCAACAACAATAACAACAACAACAATAGAAACGCACAACGTTCAAGTGGTGCCTCAGGTTTTGGTGTTCCGTATGTTGAACGTGTTGGTGGTACTATTGGTGCTGGTCCGTCTCTTCGAAGTACATATATGAATGCAAATTGGTTGGAGCAGAATTTACGTGTTGATATACGTCGCCAAATTGTTGTGTTGGATTTATCGTGTGGCATGGCCAGTCGACGATTATTGGAATTGGTAAGTTCACAATAGTGCACATTCACACGTACACATGCATATAAATGCAAGTATATATGGATTTGTAATATTGAGTAATTTCGTTTGTTTTCCTTTCATTGTGAATTACATTTGATGTTTATTTGCTCAAATAATTTACTATTCTCCTTCATTTTGATGTGTTTCCATTAATTTATTAAAATTAATTTGCAAACAAAAATATTTTATTAAGTTTTGATATAGACTTAGACTAATGACATTTGTGAATAATTGTTATATTAATTGTTATTGGAAGCGTTCTATAATATATTTCACATAATTGAAGTAAATTTAATGGTGCATTGCATTTAAGTTCCATTAATAATTTTAATTACTCAAAGAAGAATTGAATGCATTTCTTATTCAATTTGGGAATGAAATTCTAATTAATGTATATTATTACTTTTATATTTGTTTAGTTTAAATACAGGAATGCGTCTTTGAAAACTGCAATTGAAAAGTTCATACAAAATAGGTTTTCGGTCGTCATTGAATTTCGAAAGTTAACGTCAGCATACTGTACCATGGCGCTACATTGTACAGTACGATTTTATTCAAAATGTAATAAGAACCTTGATTTGCAGTAATTAAGTCTCCATACAAAACTTTAACTTATAAACAGGTGCCATTTTCTATATAAAATCTATACAAATATATAGTTACGTGGTTCGTTGTTTATTAGTGTAAACATAGCAGCAAACTCGTTTCAATAGTATGTTTAGATTATAGGTTAGGTTAGATTGGGTTGGAGTGGTGGCTTTGTACATCAAAGGCCACTTGAGCACAAATAATGTCCCATTGTGATACCAAGATGCTTAGATTACAATAATGTAACTTATTTTCGAGTTTCTCTGTTAGACTATCGTACTAAATTTATTAATAGATTAATTATTAAAAGATTTATTTAATAAATTTGAAAGCGAACTCTATTTTTTTTAAATTATTTTTTACATTATTTTTCATATTTTGAATTATATTTTTTATATTTTTTTTTTATATTTTTTAATGCTCCCTTTTTTATATTTTTAATTATATTTTTTTATATACATATATATTCATATATATTTTTATATATTTTTTAATTTTTTTTTCAAAATTTATTAAAAATTTTTTAAATTAGAAATCAATTTTTTTTTTTGAAATTAAACTCTGGTCACTGGAATACTCAGTATTCACATAATTTCCATACTCTAGTATCTCTTAATTGTGTTTCTTTCTTCTTATATGTAGACACCCGGGTCTTTCTCTGTTTTGGGGATTATAATTCAGTATTTATTTAATGATATTTTCTTCAATTCAAAGTAAATTTCAAATGTGATGAAAGTACCTATAATACCAGGTTATTATCTCAATAATTTGTGCTTCCCTAGAACTTTAATTCGCTGCTATTGTGTTCGGCCAGAATACTCGAAAATTATGGCAAAGCTTATAGTATCAGAGCTTGAATCTAGCTGATGGTTATATTGGTTACATTCTAGTATTCATTTTTATATAAAAGTTAGTTTATTCAGTAGTGTTGAACGGTTTTTTTTGGTGGGGAGTTTGGACATCTTCATATTTTGGTAAGGGGTGCATATACTTGGTTGTTATAAATTGAATAATTGATCAGTTTTTATGTAATGCACCATTATCTATCAAAGCTTTTTAACTTCTTTAATCAAAAATTTACTGCAATTATCTTTTTTTTTATATGCACTTATTAACTTTTGCAATGATGACGTATGCGAAAAAAATGATCAAAAAAAATGTTTTCCTTTAATAAAAATGTGAAATTCTATATTTACGTTGCCATTGCTTGCGGTACTTATACGTTACTTATACCTTACCATCAAAAGGCATCGAATAAAGCGTTCTTCAATTCATCGTATCATTGGCTTTTGATTGAGGAGGATTATGCAACAGTAAATCAACAAACTGAAATCAATAACGACGACGACGACGACAATGATGATGGTGATGATGTCGATTATAACAACAGTAACAGAAATCAAAATGAGAATCTTGTCAACAACTACGATTACAACAAAACGTACAAAAATAACAAATCTCAAGCGTACAAACAAAGTAATGTTGACGTTTCCATATCCGCCATTGGCAAGCACTCACAGGATAATGACACAAATTTTATTGGCAACCAGCGACAACAGCAACAGCAGCAACAACAGCAACAACAGCAACAACAACAACGACAACGGCAACAATTACGACAGTATCAGCAACAACAACAAAATTATAAGTTGTTAGCAAATAAAAAAGGTTTAGTTTCTACTTCTAGTAATATTAGTACTAGCACTAATAGTAATGCCGGTGAGGAGCAGGATGCTGAGAATGAAAGCATTGAAACGTTTTTAGAGAAGCTCAATATTAACATAAATACTGAATTAATATTAGCTAAGCGTAAACGTTCATTTTCAATAGCAGTCAATACTAACAGTGTTCACAGCGACAGCGACAACAACAGCAACAACAACGACGATGGCAGCAGCAACAATATTAAAAATTATTCTAATCAGGCACTTCAAAGGCAAGATTACTACATTATTTATGATGTTTGGTAAGTAAAGTAAGCAATAATTGTATAAAATTGAAATCACTGCAAAATTATAAATAATAAAAAATTATTTTTTATTTACCAACAATCTAAGCAAATATATATACAACCGGCTCGCAGATACATTCGAGGGTAAATAGCGTTTTGAAAGTTCGATCTTTTTTTTTACGTACATCTAGCTCAGAAACTGTTGCGATAGATATGTCGATAGAGTTTGTTTTGTACTTATTACAAATTATTAAGTATTTAAATGGCTGATAGGTTGGTTAAACTGGTGACCCTTCATGAGTCCACTTACTGCTTTTTGAAACATGATAGTCCGGATTGACTACTCTGATTGAAACTTGATTCTTCTCATACCATTAAGTAGAATATATTTTATACTTACACGATTTTTAAAACACTTTTTGGATTTCTTTGGTTTCTTTCGGATAACCAGTTTCGATTATTTAACTCTGATTGAAACGCTTTCCTCATCGTATTATTTCGAATATAATCGAATATACTTTAACAAACATTCACATGCTTTTGAAAATGTTCTATGAATATCTTTTAGTACTGAAAACTACAAGGGATGTAGCTGTGCGAACGGAAGCCATTTTGCCTTTAACTCAATAACGATATCCGAGAATCGAGAGAAGCAAATCTAAGGCTAATCCTTCACTTCAATGTGAAGGCCACTTGATGAAGGTTCTCAACGTCCCACAATATATATAGTCCCGAAAACCAGTAGTCGATAATTTCTCTAACAGAAACCTTTTCCAAATCTTCGTAAATCTATGTACCATAAAGTAAAGTATATTATTCAATAAGCACAACTGTTGATTAAGGGGCATCCAAAGAAGAGTTTAACTGGATTTTATTTAGCATTCACATTTGCTTTTTTTTTGAAACTTTTTTAACTGAATTTTCACTTTTCTACTTAAACAATTATTTCAGTAAATTTCCATAATTACATATCAACGACATACCACAAGTTTCTAATCACAATTCAATCAATAATTGGGAAAAACTTTTCCACCTTAAAATTTCGTCGTTTGCAACTTTTCAGTTTGCTTTTTGCCCAAAGCTGAAACTTAAAGAACCATTCAACTGCAAACTTTGTTCTGTACTTCATCAATATTTGCTGATTGTGAATTCATACAAAATTTAACTGAAAATAAAAAAATAAAAATAAGAGAAAATCAAATAGAAATAAAAAATAGAATAATTCGTAACAAGTAGAAAAAACGAGTTGATTACTCCAACGAAAATTGCAAAAAGTTCACAAAGTCAAAGTGCAATTTGTGCCCACTTAAATGTGTATTCGCCTCTGGATTCCAATGGATTCGACTGAATTTGTAATTTTATTCGTAAATTTTGTATTACAAAAATGGGAATTAAATAGTAAAACATTTGCAGTTGCAATGCTCATCCACAAAATCAAAAAAAAAAAAAAGAAAATTGACGAGAAAGTAGTGAAAGCATTGGATGAAGTCTATTGAAGATTTTGTTTTTATTTGCACTTTTAATCAATTTCAGTTTGTAAATGTTTTGTCTGAATTGAGTCTGAATGGCATCAATGTCAATGATATTTGAATACTTTTGCTTTGTAGTATCATTTAATGTTTCTTTTAAAGAAATCTGATGCACGACACAAGCAAATGAATGTAAGAGTTCCTAAGTATGCTGTAAAGTAGTGCTTGGATAGGAAGTATGAATTCAAGCTTAACAAATTAAATATTTTATCTGATCGAAAGATGAAAAGTTTTATATACTGTTCTAGTTTAAACAACATAGTCAGTCAAAGACGTTTACGGGAAGAAATTAAGGGATTAGTTTCGAAAACTAATTGAATCTTTATAAGAAAACATTTAACTAAACAAAGTTTTAACATCTAGTGTAAATTGGTTTCGAAGTGGGTTCGAACCCTAAAATATCTCTTCTTGTATACGCTGCTGTAGATGGTCCTTAAATAATAGGTCTGTTCCACGAACTACTCATAGTAACTTTGAGTAAACACTGTGTATACACAAGCGCGTTTCACCAGCAAATTTTCATTTTACTTCTGTTTTACTCATGTTTTACTATGAGTAGCTCGTGGAACAGTCTTAATAATAGCAATTCCTAAAAGTGGAGATTAACTTAAGTTGAATGATTTATTAGAAAAAATTTATATATTTGGGAAACTCGAGAAACCTTGTTGAGCTATTCCCAAAGCTTTACAATTATAGAAAGTTCATTCAATTTATAGTGAATAAAAAGCAAAGAAATATGGTCTTTGCTATGTCAGTCTCCGAAAAGCACGTGGACCGTACATGGCACTTTCTTCTTACAAATTGAATCTTAATTTTAAATAGGCATATTCTTCATAAAAGATTTTTTATAATATAATGTCCTGTGTCAGCAACGAATCTAACATCTCATCGAGTGAGAAGAGAATCTTCCAACCATTTAGAGTTTAAAATAGATCTATTCCTGTAAATCCAACTTCTCTTTGAGAAGAGAACCTCTCAACTATTCACAACTTAAGATAGATCTACTCCTGTAAAGATGCCAGCAAGTTTAACTGTTGTCTTTAAAATAAAATATTAGTTCCATATTTTTTTTATGCTAAACCCATTTTTAAAAAAAACTTGAAATATTTAAAACATATTTCTTTGTTATTGAAATGGTATGTTGTTGTATACTGAACTAAAATCCTATTAGTATCGTGGAATCTAAGTAAACATAATTACATTTTGGACTACCAAGTTAATGAAGATTTAACGGCGAAGAAATAAAGGAAGGTTAAATAGATGCAGCATACTTTTTCGACATGTATGTGAATGAATGTTGTTCAAAATTGAGCTGAGGTTCCGTCACTTAAACGGTAGCCGGTAGCCCGAAAACACAAAACAACAATCGGTCTACTAAGTTACTTAAGAGGATTTCAGACGGCTTGGGTATAATATAATGACAATGGGGGATTATGTAAATAATGAATTGAGCGTTCATAAGTCGCAGATTTAATTGATTATTGAAATCTATGATTAAGTATCGTCCACCATACAGATTCTGAACAAAGGGATGTATGTAGAAAGGGTATTATGATTAGTTATCGGATTTGTTTTATGTAGTGGGCATTATGAGGTTTCTAATCAGAAGTGATGCAAAAGTAATTTGCTGTTTCTTTAAAAAAAAAAATTAGCCATCTTAAATATAAATGTCATGAGATGGAACTGAGATTTTGGATTCCAATGAGTACGATAGTTTCTTTGACTGATTTAGTTAGTTTAACTAACATCTCGTTTTGGCATTAAATGATTTTGGAACTACAATAAACTTCTTTTTTATTATGTTATTCTATAACTAAACTTTTTTTGTCTTTTAGCTTATATATTGAAAACTAAATTATAGAAAAAGATCTTTATTATTTTGATTACGTTTGAGACAGCTTAAGTACGCTTCAACCTAATAGAACTAAGTGGTTGTAATAGTCCCAAATAATCAAGTAATGAAATATAAAGTATTGAAATAAATACAATACTTATATTAATAAGTATAATATGTAATAATAATGATTTAAGAACTTGAAAGATGGATTCAGTGTAAACGACGATAAGCGAGATCTATTTTACTGAAGTCAGTCTGAGACCAAAGAAACCAAAATTAAAATAACTCTGAACCCAGATTCAGGAAGATTATCATCTTAGTAACACAGCATTATTAATCAATTAGGTTCACACTTGTTTTTCTAAACGGATAATTGAAGATATAGATTCAGGGAGAATACTAATAGATGCGTTACTCGCACAGTTACTATATACATCAGAAAAAGAGCATACATACCTATAAAACTTACATATTGTTTTCTTCATATTATTTGGTGTTTTAAAATTTTTTTTGTATTCTATTTATTTTATTTTATTTATTTATTTTATTTATTGTTAGCGACGGCTGGCTTATGCCATTTTTAATTATAACGCTCTCAGATCCTGCATTTGTATTTCTATTTCCACTTATATTTCTAGTTCTATTTCTGTCTCCATTCAATACAAAATAATATAAAAAATTTTTAAATCCAATCAGTTAATGGATTTGGAATTAGTATGAGTTATTTTTTGGTTGGTTACGGTTCAGACAACAATTGAAAAGAATTGTTCTACAGCTGTGTCCAATCTATGGTACAATTTAAACTAAATATTTTTAAATAAAGGTTACTGTTGACAAATACTTAGCCAGATTTATTTCAGTTTAAAAAATCCATTTAACTAATTGCTGTTACTTCGTTCACGAAACATTTTATTTAGTATAATTTATTTAGTTAAACACATATTTTATTTTCTACAGGAATCCCGGTAAGCAGTATGGTGGAGAACTGAATATATCAGAAATAGGCAATTTTACGCTTCCTCATGGACTTCAAATTTTTGACTGGTATCGGAGGAAATCAGCAGCAACGAGGCGATTAAATATGCATTTAGCTGGCATACGCTGTATGATTGTGGTAAGTTACAGAAAAAGAGTAAACGGGAAAAATATCATGTTACCATCGTATTATTATAATAAATTATTATTTAGCAAAAAAAATGAAATAATTTTATTAAATGGTCAATTTTTTTAACACGGATAGTTTAACAACGAAATTAGCGACGATGTTCGCCTTTTACTGTCTTACGTTTCTCTTTCTTCTCCTCACGTTGTTGTTTTTGCTTTTCACGGTCTTCTTTGTCTTTACGTTTTTTGGCTGCACTATCAAGACGTGCTTGCTCTCTACGTTCTTTTTGCAACTTTATAACATCGTGAAGGTTAGTATTGCGTTCAACACCGGTTAAAGTTTTGGGAGTGATATTCTTGGTAGCTTCTTCAGGCTTATCAGAAGATTCATCATCAGTAACTGGAGTTTCTGAGTATTGTGTTAATATATGTTTACGTATTTGGCGCTCTTCCTCTGTATATTGACGTTCCTTGGAAACGGTTTGTATTTTTTGTGCTTCCAGTAATTTAGTTAGTTGATCGGTAACGTCAATGGAGGACGAGGCTGGATGTTTGTCAGTTGCATTATCTTCTGTCATTAATTCTTTCCATTTTTCGAATATCATTTTAACTAAACAATTGGTATTATCGACCAGTACACTCAAGAAATCAGTTAATGCATCTTTTTTTTCCTCATCCGTATCATCGCCTTCCAAGATACCAAGTATATAATTACCAAAAACTGATTCATCCGTCTTCCACTCGACTAATTTTTCCAGTAGCCAATTTTTGAATAGAGCGCGTTTGTCTGTCATATTTTTATTTTTGTAATTTATATAATTGTTCACAATTTTATACAAACTTTTAAACAATTTTTTAATATTTTATTGACACTATTTGACGTTCTTATATATATATAAAAAATTGACGTTAAAAAGTTTGTTGATATTTAAAATGATTTTTTGAGCACTTAATTGGAATGATTAATGGGTTATCTATCGTATAGGTTTAATGCAGTTCAAATCAATTTCCCTTGTATTCACAAATTAAACACGAATTGTGTCCTCTCGAATTTTGTCGGCAAAAACAGCTGTTTATGTGTTCGAAAACCATGTTATGAAGGTGTGAATAGAAAACATGGTGTGTAAAAAATTGTTCGAATTTTTGCAATAGTCAATACAACTTATAAGAGAATATTTTGGAAAACAAACCTATTTTTAATGATATAACATATTACTCGTAAATGGATGGATGTAGCCATCTTGAGAAGGTGTGTATAGAAAAAATGGTGTGATACATTTTTCGGATTCTCGCAGATCTCATACATATAACCCATAGGAGAATATTATGGAAAACAAAGCTATTTTTAATAATATAACATATTATTGCTTTATTATTATTAGACACGTAATACAAATAGTAACTCGCGTAAATGGATAGATCTACTTTTAGTATGTTTGGTTCCTTACTTGAAACATGATAGCAAAATGGTGAATACTCACCAATTACGCGAAACGTGAGGATATATATATATCCTTCCTTACAACCAACCAACCAGTCGACACTTATAATTACTTGATGGTGTTTCACTGCTTTGGTGAAGGTTTCCGTATCAATGTGCTAAACTATGTATGTTCAGAATCAGTCACTTTTTCTTAATATACAATATACCATATAAACCAACATATTTCAATGGCATTTTTCTTACTGGGTACTTACTGAAACACGCATCCGTAATATAAAATAAAATGTAAAACGTTTTATGGAAAGCACTTGGACATATTTGGAAAATGTGAATGGCTTTTGACTGAAGATGTCACCAATTGTATTTTGATTTCCCCTGTGTCATTTCTGTGTACTTCGAATGTGTATTTGTTGTTATTGAAATTTGAAATTGTTGTATCTATTTTATATAGATTGGGTACAAAAAAAATATGCACAAAAGTCCCCATACAAGCGGCATTGAAAACTGCAATAGCAATAAAATATTTTTCCGCTGCAGGCAACATCTACGGTTATTTTGGTATCAATGTAGAGTGAGTGGGTTTATGGGCCCAATATTTACTTTGCTCATAGGTAACATGCCAAATGCTGATGTTGGATGTTAGATGTTAGATGTTATGTTGAGAGACATTATCCACATCCAGCATTTCTATTGTGTATGGTTTGTGCATTATTTGTGCCAAATTGCTTAACATTTTGCATCATTTTACAATCTTCTTTTTGTTTTCTTTTTTGAATAATATTTCCCCTTTACTCTTTTGTTATTTAGTATTATTCTTTGTTTTTTTTTGTTTTTGTGAAAAATTTATTGTAACTCCAGTTTTTTTTGTCTGTTTTAGATTACCCACAAGAATCGTTCGGATACCTTGGAGCATTATCTTACAACACATTACGATACTCATCTGGATTCAATGAATCGCTTTAACTTTGCTCTGCTCTCACACGTAAGGGACATGTACAATTTCAGGTTCGTTGGATTTGTTGTTTTGGAATTAAAAAACATTTTTTCACATTCTTATTTATTTTTAAATTTATTTATTTCTTTTTTTTTTTGTTATACGAGAGTTTATATTTCACCATTCCTAAAGAAGCTGTAAATTGTTTGGTTAGTTTAGGGTTTCATCGTAGTTTAGTTTGGTGTAGTGTTTGCATTGATTAAAATCCATTTGCTGCAGGCACGTAATGACAGAAGAGTGCTGCAAGGGTACAAACGCCAATATTTATGATATATTCAGAAGAAAAATTTATTTCCAGAATATGAAATCACAATACTCCATTACCACAAAGTTTTCAGTTAAAGTAAATTTTAAATATTTAAAATATTTTTCCTTATATTTCTACATAATATGGAAAAGAGCTGTGCTTGATTTTCGTACACGTTTAGGCTAAAACATTCGTAAAAGGTGTATATTGATATTTTACATACGTTCTCCTATGAACTACTATTAAATATCATTAAAAATTGGAATTTTATTAAATATCAATTGAAACATTACTATTATCTGACTTCCTTTAAATCGAAAAAACGCTGATACACAGAACTAAAAGATATCCCAAAATTTGTCAATACCCTTAATCTGTGTCTGGATTAGATTCGACGAAAAAAAGACACAAGTATAGGCATTATATCTATCTTTATTGTTAAATTGTTACATTATATTGAGATGCCTGCGTGACTCACTATATATCTCTAATAACAGTCCTAAAAACTATCATTCCATCATGGATGCCAGTCAGAGTTGCATTTAACACTACAGTCATATAGTATGGTAAGTGAAGGGATTACAACAGTAGCCAAACTAAACGGAAGAAAGATATGCATTATAAAAGCTATTGCGGTAAAAATGTTAAACGTCAACCAAATGGGGAATACAAGTGCAAATAAATCAGATATATACGTTCTATCAGTAATGTAATTACGCTTCAATATTTTAGAAAAAATTTTCCAAACTAAAACCTGTTTTCTCGCTGCCAATATAGATTTTAAGCTAACGGTCTAATATACTATATATTTTCACAGACAGATAGACAGTGATTAAAGCTTTCGGATATAAGAGGTCTTCAGCTTATATAAGTTTACCAGTATAGATAAAATATTAACTTTACAGGTAGCAATTTTAATGCTAACTAAACATTAGTTTGCGATTCCCACCATGCGGATTTAGCACGGAATGCGACTTGGTGACTTTTCCATATATAAGATATCACAGATCATATTAATAAAAAATGTGACGTTACGAATATTCTGGCGTAACTTACTTAGCTTAAAATGAGAATCAATTGAAAATTAGTAAGCATTTAGTAGGCATTTAAAATTTGATTAAAGTAAAATTAAATAGAAATTCTTTCTTATATAAATTTCATTCTGTTTGAAAATTGTCCAGTATAAGTTACACATTTTGATCCGTTCAAAATTTGTTGTTAATTCTATATTTTGTTGTGTTTTGTGATTAAATTTCTTTGTAACAAAATTCAAATTTAATTTTTGGCAAAATTGAACCAATTTTTGCTTTAGACAATGAAGGGAATTAAAATCATGCCTTTAGTGATTACCAGTAGTTCAGATGAAAGCGAAGGCGAAGAAGTGATCATTACTCCTATTACCAAAAAACCTGACTTTTCGGAATATATGTGGATGGAAGGTGAAGATGATTTTGATAAAAAGGAATTGCAAAAACTTAGCGATGAATATACCATAATGCAGTGTATTAAGTCTGCATTGGAAGATGATTTAGAGGTGGAACTAATCAAATGGCGCAATTCAGAAGCTTTAGATAATGGTAGTGCCAATGTCGAAGTCTTAATATCTGCGCTTTACACTTTGGGAAAGCGTGACTTTAATGTTTTCACCTCAAGTTTAAATCCTAAGGCTCAGGAATTTATTCCTCGTGGCCCAAAATACTAAAAAAATCGTAAGTTTTTATATTAAATGAAGAAAATCTTTATAAGACAATTAAGAAATGATGTCATTCAGTTTTAAAGAAATGATTATTAGATAAGATAGTGTTGCAATTTTAAGGAGAAGTTCGGGGATTTGATTGATTTCTCTGTTAGAGATGTTGTGAATCTCCAGTTTTTGGATTTATTCAGATCCAGACTTAAGTAGTAGAATGCTTAAAACTTTTGTGACATAAAAATCAACTAAATAGTAGTTTTAAATAAATATGTTCTGGTTATAAAACACTCTTTTCCGCTTATAATTCTAGGAATGCGAGATGAAAAAGACTAATTGAGGAATCTTAACCCGCTTTCAATGCACCTATTTAAAGATATAATATTATTGGTGAAATTATTTCACTTTCAATTATTATAGTGAAACCTATTTGGTTTGTTCTTCTTGTGAACGGTGGAATGTCGGCTAGGGTTGAGAATTGGATGAAAACCGGCTTCGTTATGTAGTGTTAGCAGCTCTTGAAATCAGTTGCTTAAAAAATGGAATATTACAGGGGCTTGTGGAAATAATTTTGAAATGAATACAAAGAAAAGATTTCATAGAATCTATAGAAGAGATTTCGTAGAATACTCGTATAGTTTGTAGAAACTATTTTGTAGATAAGAATTTGTAGAACAGATTTCGTAGAAAATTTTGATGTAATATGTTGTGCGAGAGTCTTTCGTAAAATGAAAATGTTGTTTTGTAAGGATAGATAAAATTATATTTTTTGACATTTCATAAAAAATGACAAATAAATTTTTTTTCCTAAATTAGTATTTGGATTCATTATAATGTCATAAATTAGTATGAATCCTTTTATACGAGTACCTAGTTATCTAGTTTGTTACCTTTAATTTCGTGATTTTGAGTGATTGTAATTGTTTATAACCTCAATAATTTGTTATTAGTTTGATGTTCCTTAATCTAAACAACAAATTAAAAAACCATTAATTTTCATTAAACTTTCTTAACAAATTTTTGCAAAATTTCTACAATTTCTGCAATCCTACAATATATTCAATAATTCCATATCAATTATTATTACATTTTGCAGCTTTATAATGTCGAAAACAACCACCTGGGGATACTTAAAAAATGGTAAGTTCGATGGAATGATTGGAGCCCTAACACGAAATCAAGTGGATATTGGTGGTTCCCCGATCTATTTCCGCATCGAACGTGCCAAAGTGATTGATTACACAACTAGAACATGGGCTGCCAGGTAAGTTAGAAAAAAAACACAAAATCCGTTGAAAAATTGTTGACTTTAATAGCGGAACGAAAGAAATGTATTGAATGTATGTGTAATAATCGAGTGAAACGAGAGGAAAAGGATATTTTTAAAAATACATGAAAATTTTAAAATTTTTTTCTTCCCGTTTGCTTGTTAAGAAATGTTTTTACAATTACGCAAAAACCAAAATAAAACAAAACAAAGATTACACAATATAAAATGAGGTACTCGCGTTGCTTATGTTGGTACTCCTGCATATCCTTCCTGCTCCCTTGAACCTTTATGGTTTGTTTAATTTGGCGTATTGTGTTACCTGTCAATAACATGAAAAATGATGCAATGTACGCTGGCATGAATTTGTTGTTATTGTTGACATAGCTTACCTTATGTGGCATAAATCTTCCTGCAGCGCTATTTTGGCCGTGTCTGTGTGTATGTGTGCGAGTAAACCTATTTGTGTGCGTATTAAATTCCAATTTTTCTTATTTAGATATACATTTACATGTGTGTGTACGTCCTGTGGTGTTAATGGCAATTTTATACTTTTTATTTATGTGGCGTTTCCCCAGAGTTGTGGTCCTGTTGACTTTCGTTTAAGTTACCGGCATTAAATTTGACATATTAATTGAAACTAAATCCTGTTGTGTAGTCGCTATTCAATTTAATTTTATTGCTTTTTAAATAATTCGGTTGTATGTGTGATTTTTCAAACAAATTTGTTGTTATTGTTTGTAGGTAAAAAGTATCTCTTCTATTGGTTTTTTTGTTTAAAGAATATTTATTCGTATTTATTTTTGGTATAGACCGTGTTTCATCTTTAGACATCCACGTAGCACCAAAAAGGATCGCATTGTCTTTTTGCAACCCTTCTCAAATGATGTTTGGATATTTGTGGCAGTTTGTGGCATATTTACCATATTACTACTTTGGTTACTTACCAATATGGAGAGGAAACTTAAGCCACAGCAAGGAAATATGGAAGTATTCACAGGCAAAGGAAAGTTTTATAGTCATTGGATTATTCCATTTGAACGCAATAATTTGTTAGCATGTTGGGCTTAGTTGTTAGAGAATTCTGGCTGAATTTGTGCGGTAGATTTTATCGGTGTTCAGAATTAAACAATATATTTCCTATCCTAGAAGCTTTATTTAATAATATATTTTTTAGTCAAAGTAAGTTCCCATAAATATATCTAACCTAAATTTACGATATTTAGGGACCGATTTGATAGTTGCAGTTTAGTCATAGAATTTTAAGTAAAAATCAGCTGATAATAGAAAAAGTTGAGAAAATTTATAATCAATTTGATTTTTTTCTAAATTAAATTTGATGATTTTAAAAATTTTTACAAAAATATCGGTTTGTGACTCTGATTGTAAAAGCCATTTTGATATTGAAAAAATTTATAATGTTATTTTATTCAACCAAAGGAAACTCAGACCGACGTGATTGCTTCTAGTTCTAGGTATAAGCTTTATAATTTTGAACTTACTAAGCAAGTAAAAATTTCCATAATCAATCGTAAAACAATATAGAAGTAAATATGATATTTCCAATGTTGCACTATTTTTCATCATTTTGATCTTCTTAATTCTTTGGATTGTAAAAACTATCAACAGTTAACTTTAGGGTTCTTAATTAGACCTTGATGTGTATATCAATAACTGATTTGTAACTGTGTATAGCTTTTACGTAGATATGTGTAGAGTTGAGCACTTGCTATTTTTAAAGTATTATTATAAAATAGGAAATAATGATTGCTATCAGTTACACCAAAAAAAAAAAATTGATATTTTTATTATTTGCCCTTTGTACGGAATGACTTTGAAACAAGACAATATATTTTATACAAAGAAACATATTGTTTTTATATATCTATCTCACTCAAACTACTATTATGAACTATAGACAACTATCATAAACTATAGACTGCAACCATTAACCATAGATAACTAACATAAACCATAGACTACAATCATAAATCACAGACTACCAGCACTGTTGGAGCAACATTTACTCTGCTCAGAGTACCGATATATCAAAAATTTGATAGAACTATGCGCTGTAAAAAAGCAATGGGGCGCCGGTCATTTGCATACTATTTATTAATGACATTTATCACAAATAATATAAATTCTTAGTAAATTGTCTCATATTAGCAGTACTTTCCTAATATAAATAATAAATCATAACTGCATGGTAATATTTATAAAAAAAATATTAGATCTGGACGTAAAATTGTTCAGTACTTAAATTGCCATGTTTAGTAAAATGATAAACTATTTTTAATATTAAATTCAATATAAATTAATCAAATATGGATGAGTTTTTATCAATTCTTTTTTTATATTAAGATCTACATAAAATTTTATGAAAAGATAAGTTTTTAAACTGCGTTCCATTACATTACACTTAAAGGTTCATAGCTATAAAATTTGTCCTTTATGAGCACTAAAATACACTGAAAAAAAAAACCGAAAAATTATGAAAAACTTTGTGACGTAATAGCTCAAAACTCTTAAATTTTTACAATTTTTTTCCGTTTCGATGCGGAAACATGGTATGAAGTTCATTTTTTCATCAAAATTTGTAAAACTTCGAAATGTCGGAAGATGAAATAAAGTATGTTTTGACTAGACAATACCGAAATCGTCTTTGATGTTAAAATATTTCCCAATAACTTTTACTTTAAGTCTCAATTATTGTTTTTAATTTCTTCTTTTCCTTTCAATTCTTTTTGGCAGGTGTGACAAAAATAATAAAAAATGATATGGATATGCGACAAATTAATAATGGACTTGACGGTGAGGTTACAAAACCAGTTACAAAACAGTTAAGAGTAACAGGCAACGTAACTTGGTTTAAACGTTATTTCCTTAACTGTGGAACTGTTTTTTGTAGCCCCCAACAGGATGACGCATCGCGTCGACGTGTTGGACTTTTCTTAGAATCTACTTTGTTTTACATTGGTTCGATATGCCAACAAGGTAAGTATTTACCATATATATTTCTTTACTAATCTAAATAACATTTTCTGAAAGCTCATATTTTATGTAATATTATACTATTCTAAACAGTGTGGATTATACTATTCTTTGAGTTGAAGATAGTAAACTGCCTATATATGCATTAAACAAAGGAATTTATAAAGTTTATTCAATATACATATAATAGAGATCGTAATGTTACGTTAAGTTCTTATTGGCCCAGTTCTATGTAAATAACTGCAATAAATTAATGAAAAAATGAAACCGTAATCACTTATTAAACCAAAATATTTGCATAAAAAGACTTTCAGACCATAGGCTTCTCCATTGTAGGGATTATAAACTTGTATCTGCTTTAAGAACAATTATTTCTGATGTAGTTTGGAAATCTTAGTTTTGATGTTATGTTTAGATAATAGGTGGCTAATGTTTCGTATAGGCTTACGTACTTTCCTATTGATCGATATCAAAAAAACAGAAATCTATTACATTGAAATAATTTCTCTTAAATTAGTATCTTAAAGATAACTATAGATTATAGTCGAAGTGTCGGTAACAATAAAATGTATTTTTATTTTTTTTTTTATTTATTTTTTTCATTAACCAGTTGCCCGTTCAAAAATATTTATACTATAATAATACAAGTCTGTAATGAATGAAATTGTACTTAATAGATATTAAGTAATACGTGTACGGGTTTACTGAACCAGTGTTCAGCTCCCATAAAATTTCTTGTAATATGTGGATTTAAAATATTTATCCGGTGTATATAAACCATATTATTATTCGTTATACACTTTTTTAATATTCATAGTTCCACATTTCACTTACTCATGTTAATTTCTAGATCTCTTCAAAATAAGTCCCTAATTACCCGGAGTACCCTTTTAAGGTTTGCGAACAGATAGCATTTACTAGACGTCTAGTTTTAAAGTACAAGAGGGTTTTCAAAACAATTTGAAGTGGTGCTCCGTTTTGTAAGTTATCAATCCCTTGTGATATGGGTCGTTATCTTGATAACAGAATTACTTTTTTCTCTCGATTTTTTTTCATGATTTTGTATTTGTAAGTAATTGATGAAATTTACAATATGCGCTTTCTAAAATGTAAATGTTATTACATTTTCGGCTCCCAATTCTTGTAGTTTTATTTTGTACCATATGTAGATGAAGACTGTCCACAGAAATAATTCTGACGTATAGTCTTTGATTATTTACCCGCTTTGAGTGACTGTTGTCTATCGCTATTTACTTAGGTGATTACCGATTTGCTAAGAAACTATGATACAAATCATTTCTAACATATATCTTCATACTACTCAGAACTACCAACTCTTCACTGGTTTTACTTGAACTAACGCGGTACTAATTCTGTAAATAGTTGTCTTCTGTTTAAATATTCACGTAAAATCTAGTTCGCACACATTTTTCTGGTATTTCTGCCTCATCTATCTCTTTTATATCTTTTTAGTCTTTCTTTTTTTCTTTCCACAAAAGCTCTTTTCAATTGTTAAATTTATGACACTTTTTCTTAATTATGAAGTACTTCAAGGAGTAAATTTCTTCCGAACAAAAATTTGTCACTGCTTATTTCTTGTGTTAAACATGCTGCTAATAATTTTATTTTACTTTTACAAAAGGTTTGGCATTTTCGACAACTTTCTTTTCCGGACGCTGCATTGTCATAACAAGTCTCTTCTTCTCGTTCTCCATTTACCAGTTTTATTCGGCGAGTATTGTCGGAACTCTATTAATGGAGAAACCGAAAACAATACGCACATTGCGCGACTTGGTGCATAGTTCATTGGAAATTGGCATCGAAGACTTACCCTACAATCGAGACTTCTTTTTGGTGAGTAAAAGCTTTTAGTTTCAAACTATTTATGATTTCAATTTTTACAATTTTTTATTTTCATTGCACAGCGTACCAAAGATCCTGATGCGATTGAATTGTATGCAAAGAAAGTAACTAATATACCGCCTGCACCTGAATTTGCAGAGTCCAATGGGGAGAGTATGCCACCGACACCTGCAACAGAACTAAGTGCAGCGGCCAAGGCAAAATCGTATCGTGACATTTTGCACAGTCATGAGACTGGAGCACATGCCAAGACTAATGAAGCATCAAATTGGTATGAACCGGAATATGGAGTGGCGAAAATAAGGAAAGGGAGTGAGTAACATAAAAAATTTAAATTAATTTATTTTGGCAGTTAAAAAAATTGGCAAAATTTATGCGCTGTTTTTAATTACGTACAACATAAATCGAAAAATAAGTTTTTAGTAACTGAATCTGTACAGTTTTGGCTGAAGAAGAAAAAAAAAAATTAAATATGAAAATGAATTGCTACAATTTATAAACAAAATTTGTTGCCTGCCGTCTCCGTTTACAGTATTTTTTTCATATCTTTATGAAGTTTGCTGCTTTATGTTGCCAGTAGTGCCATGACCACAAATGTTAAATAAACCAAAGGCATCCATTATTACCTTTTGTGTTGGAAAATTGCATGCTGCAGCTAAAATGTGTCCTGCGTTTTGGTTGCAATGCAGCCAGTGTTAGTGCCAGGGTCCTAGTCACTCAACTCATACCGCTCACGTTTATACGTTATTCTTGCTGCGGCTTTTGCTTTAGTTTTGTGCTCTTCATTTCGTGCTATTTTTGCTGGCTTGCATTATCGCAACCTCATATTGGTTACCGGAAAATACAACTTTTGCGTCCGGCAGATCGCCTACAACTCAAAACTCAACAAAAAAAAAATAGATTAAAAAATTATATAATCATTGGTACAACAATGCAGCACTGTGTCCTTGTGTGTGTCCCTATTAGCAGTTTTGTCTCTATTTCCTCTTTTTGTGCATATTTTGCAGGATTTGAAATTCGGTTTCATTTTCGCTTATTTCCCAACGCTTTTTAAAGCGCCTTGCTTTAGTTAACAAGCTCAGCTTTGTCACATTGCCAATACGACCACACACAACCATTAGAGGCTTACCACCCACTGAACACAGCCCACCACCCAACCGACATACTAGAGTTTTTACAAAGGCATGCATAAATTTCGTTCTCTGAGTTTTGCATATAAAAGTCGGAAATCGTAACTCCATTGTTATGTGCATTTTCGAATCCGTATTTTATTTTATTAGCTGGAATATTTTCTATTTTAACCTTGTTTTACTGACCTTAATTCCACGTTGAGTGAATTTTCATAAATAAATTTTTCATTTTTTATGTTTCATGTTTTCACGCAAAAAAAAAAAAATAGTGTAAACGTTGGCTCGATTTCATTAAGTTTGTCCTTTGTTGGGCTATATTTTTGGGCACAAATTGGACATTAAAATTTCAGTTAAAATATTTTTCGATGTAAAAGGAGTGCGAAGCTCGCTTCAGTTTTTAATGAGATAATAATGAGAGAAAGTGCCATTAAAATTATTTGGATTACTAAATTAAAATGAATGAAGTTTAAAGTAATGTGGTTAAAAACTTTACTTGAGTATTTATTAAAGTAATACAGTAGCTTTTTATTATCATAATTATCATAGCATAAAAACATACTAGAGTATATTGCAATGCACTTTTATTATATTGAAATGCACTTTCACTATATTGCAATGCACTTTCACCAGTGGCGGAGCTAGACCGAGGCCCCCTTTATAACCCAGTTGTAAAAGTAAATAAGTTACATTCACTAATACGACAAAGCATGATTGAAAGTTTTATTGCTAATCAATTTAAAATAAACTCAAATTAAAATAAATGAATTTTCCTACTTTTAGTATCACCCTATTTTTTTTTAAATTATATCATAATGAAGATAGTCTCTCTTGGACCATCATACTTTTCTAGTACGTCTTAAACAATTTTAACTTTGCTTCTTGCTTTTCGTCGAAGTTATACTGACTGGAACTGTGAACATGAATCTGATTACTATATAAACATTAGGAAATACTTCGAATATAGTTAATGCCATTATCAAACCAAATTACTCAAAATATTTATTAAGTGCTTAGAATCCACAGTTGGTAACTTATTGCGAGGCCCCTGCGGGCGCGAGGCCGACATCGCTGACGCCTAGCGACGCCACTGACTTTCACTTGCACATTACTGACACTTCCGAACTGATCATGAATTTTTTTAGGAAAATTACTAAATTTTGTTTTTGTCTGCTCACACCATCGATTATCTTTGTCGACGTAAAGTAAATACTTAGTGAATGTTTCTTTATGTTTTGATAAAACACACAGAAACTGATGACTTACCTTTAAGGACAGCTATGAATTTTGTATCTGCACATGGAACGCCCAAACAGGCATGCAACGGTCAAAAAGATTAATTGATCCTGAACACATCAAAGTTGATGCTATCCCTGACATTAAAATCTACACTGAACTTCTTACAGGACATTGTAGACTTAATTACCACATAAAGATTATAGGTGCGGCAGAAAGTGACTCCTGTTGACTCAGTCATAAGGAGATGGAAACATCAGAACATATTCTATGCAATTGCCCAGCAGCAGCAAAACGCAGACTCGACTACCTTGGAAGCGGATTCTTAGTTCCTAATCAAATAGGTAAAATTAAGCCCAAAGCAATTACAAGATTTATAGTCTAGAATTGTCTTAGTTGGGCCTTTAGGCGCACAATAGCTCTTTTAAGTCGGGGTGCATTCATAGCCTATTATTTAATAACTTGTATCTTCACAACATTTTTTGCTTATATTTATGCAATTTTAGAATGCAATGGGATGCATTTATATAAAATAAGGGTTTATGAAGATAAATGTACTCGTACATATGTATATACGGCAGAGACCTAATTTTGTATACTTTGTTGGTTGTGATGCAAAAAAGATTACATCTTCGCTAGAAAGGGGGTTCTGATCTGGTTGTAAATCTAGATTAGATTTAATATACCCTTTTATTTTTTTATGTGTCTAGATATTTAAAAGTATCTAGGCATATATTGAGACATACATTTTCAAAAGGATAGCGAATGTGTACATATACTGCCTGTAGAAATTAAACTATTCCGATAAGTAAAATTGTCAAGTGTTCCAGAATCTTGAGAATCGATTTCATCTATGGATTAGTTGACATTGTTTAAAGTGTGCATCTTAATCGTCGTTTTGTATTTATTTTAAAATTATATTTTTCCGACTCAGTATTGTTATAATTAATTTGTTTTGAACACATATTAGTGCGATTGGTTGACAGTAGTTACACATTATCCATATATGAAAAATTAATTACAGATTCGAATGTCTTTATTATGGTAATTTTTTGTTAGATAATAAATGATTTGGCATTACATTGACAATTATTTTTAATTATAGAGTCGAACTTATCTAATACACAGCTGTTTCATACTCCTGTACTCCTGTTGGTATGGTAACCCTGACTGTTCCGTTCTTTAGAATTCAGTTCGGTGAGTTGGTTTTTCTTTGTCTTTTGCTCAGTTGTTTTCGAGGGCGTATCATAGATATATATTGAGATTCAAAATTCAAGTAATGTTAGATTTTAATTAATCTTAAAACTGCTGCAAGTACTTTGTGCTCACAAAGTATTTACTATTCTGATGCCATCCAACTAAAGTTCATTTTATTTAGTTTTAGTTTAATTATCCTATTTAATCCAAACATAATTAAATTAGTTAATTATCCTATAAAGTTTCTTACAACCAACGGCAAATCAGCCTCAACTTACAATTCTAATTAGTATGAATACTATTCTTAAGCACATACTAGTGTTATTGTTTTCTATGCACTTTTAATGTACATATTTTTCTTGGTTTTATTCATATATTTAAATTTCCTTTAAAATATATCGAATCACTAAATTGAATTTTCATATTGCCTTGCACCTTAAGGATGTGTTCTATTCAAGCCCCTTGCAATGCTGCTTTCTCATCCTGTCATACACAGTAACCTTTAAATTTTCATATACTTATATATCAACTTTACAATGCATAGCAGTTGAATTGATATACGAACTTCTCTATATATTTATATGCAATGATGTGCATAAAGGATTTGCATTTCATGTTGATGTGGCAACCGCTTATAAAATCATTGCGGACACATTTACCGAAAAGGAAATATGCGATCTAACAGAAATACATTTATTCCAGCCGCAGAAAATGGTTGCCATCGTACAAAAAGGATCGCCACTGAGGAAAATTATAACATATGGGTAAGCTAACATATTCTTCTACACATACATATATGTATATATTTCACTGCACTGTATGTATAGATACATTGTAGTATCTCATAGATGCGATTTTAGTTTCGTAATAAGAAAATGAGGAAAAAAACAGTTGCGTGGCTTGCATGCAACATTTCCAGTTATGAGAAAATTTTTGTAATTGAAGCGCTAATAGCAAAATTATTTGCAAAAAATTTTAATTATGGAAAATGAAAAAATAGAAAAATACACAGAAAAAAAAGAAGCGATAATGAAAGAAAAGCAGCAGTGACTTGCTATAATTGCAAAAATAAAATTTTTCTTAAATATTTATTAATGTGCTACATTCATAATTTAAAAGTTGTTTTTTCTTAAATTTTTGTAGCTTTGAACAAAATGTATATTCTCCTTATATATGAAATTAGTTAAAATAACGTCAGTCCATTTATATAAACATTTTTTAAATTAAATGATATAAATGTCCCTGAGTTCCTGACCCAATAAATAAAGAAATTATAAGATAGGAAGGGGGAGGCAGTTCACATATTTCTAACACTTTTACTTAAGATGCAGAGCGACAAAAATAACTTCTTCGTATTAATCACGACTATAATAAGATATTTCCTTAAATGCCTCTAACTTGTTTTGCGTAACACACCAGTTACCGCGAATAGAATAAAGTTCTTTGATACAAGATTTATACCCCAACTTCAATATTAAATATTTGAAAAAAACCTAATGACTTATGGATAGGTTGATACCTAATTTTATAGATATTTTCTTTTAAAATAGCAGCCCATCTAAATTGAAGAAGTGTATTTTAAGGGCTGCTTACTGTAGACTAAGGGTATGTCGTGGTTCATCAAATATCTTGTGAATATTTCACTCATTAGTTGCCCTAAACGTTTGGATGTCCAGAAACTATACTATAGTTTCTATAATCAATACTAATATTGATTATTTATTGATAAATAAAAAGATTTTAATATTATTTGATTCTCCAATAAGATGAATGTGGTTCGAATATAAATACTATTTCACAGATTTTCTCATAATATAATCGTGAGAATGAATTTAAACATTGTTTTAGCGATAAGTTTAAAGAAATGCTTTACTCCCCAATAAATTGAGTGCAGTCTTACTAATATGTCTACTTAATATAATATTGTAGTGTAAACGTTTAAAGTAATTGGGTAGATTTGATTTCTCAGAAAATATAGGACCTTCCATCATGTTGTTCTTTTTTAATTTATCTATGTGTATTATAAGACTGAAGTCGTTTCTTAAATTTATATTCAAAATAAAAATTTCCATGTAAGTCCGTGATTTTTCTCAAATGTTTGTCTATGTTTTCTCAAGCATAATATATTAAGTAGCTTAAAGTAAAATCATACGGATATTATATGGTTTGTAGACTGGAAAGAATTTTAATTTAACTGCTTAAACGTGAACAGCTGCTTATTTATAAGATTAAACTGCAGATGATCATTATGACAGTAAACAACTGACTGTTAAACACATCTAATATCACTGTCAGCTCGTACCTGCTAAGACTACCTACATTTTACCAAATTCTTGTAATTGGGATTAGCTTCTAAGCCTATTTGTTATTGAGACCAGTAGATGGCAGTAGTAGAACTGCCATTATAATAACACTAGTAACAGAATGATAGCCAAGCAATGCAGCAGGAGGAAATGGTAGAACGCATCGTCTTGGGTTATGTTAATTGAACTATCGTTTCAGATTTTCGTTTCAGCTCTGGTCTGACATTAGTTTAGAAGTTAGAATGGCGAAATTCTGTACTGATTCATGACATGCTTACGGTCTGCATTTTTTACATATCGATAACCTTGGGGACATGACATATAATTCTGTTATGAAAATGGTAGAACCTTTTAGAAATGACTTTCAGACTAAAATCATATTGGAAGTAGTTAAAAACATGGCTAGATCAGGTACGTAGTGCTGACATTACATAGCGTGTAATGTAACTTTCGTAGCCGTTCAGTTGATTATGAAGTTCAGAAAATTTCTGACTTAAATTGTATCTGGCAGGAGGTTAGGCTCCTGCCCAAATGTAGCAATATTATTAAAGTACTATTATACTACTACAATAGGACTATTATACTATTATGACTATTATAGTGTCAGTCGTAGTTATCATTATGTGTAAAACAAAGCTGAGCGTACTGCTAGTTACATATTTAAAATTTTTAAAAGTAGTTCGGAAAATTTTTTTTCTGCAAAATGTTACAAAAACAAAAATGTTGAATGTAACTAAAAATTATTATTAAATGTGGTTCAACGAAGCAAAATTTTGTACTGCAGGGCAACTGTTCCCATATAAAAATTACTAAAATGAAATGTAAGTAACAAAAATTATGGCAAGAATGAAAATTTGCAACATTTTTACAACAAAAACGAAAAAAACTTTGTACATCAAAAAAAATTTTATTTTTAAGGGACACTAAATTTACAGGTTAAATACAGTATATGTAACTTACAAAACTTAAAATTAGAAGTAATGAAAATGAAAATAAATGAATTAAAAAATAACAAAACTGTAGGTAACTTTTGGCTAAAAAATTATGTTAAAGTTGCAATGTTAAGCAAAAGTTGTGTGATATCTACTCTGCACTGAAGCAAGGATATTGGTTGGTATCCATTAAAGGATTTGTCAAATGCAAAAAAGTACTTTCATTTCATACACCACAGCACAGTATAAAATTTATGTTACATGCTTGGCTGCGCTATATGTAAGCCTCGACTAATGGTCTGGCGTTTATAAAAAGTATTGGAATAGGAGTTGACCATCGAGTTTTTTAAGAGCCTAAATAGTTTTATCTTTGCTAAAGCCTCTGTCTATAGAACATAGTTCAACTATGTGCTATAAATGTTTTATTGAATGGGTTTCTTTTTAAATAGCAAATATTTCTATCTTTTCTAACATAATTAAATTAGTTTTAATAAATTTGTTTAACTAAACCTTTTCATTTGGTAGTAATTTGAAGAACTGAAATAACAATATAATTGAATTTAATAATGTTTATTAAACTATGTCTATAATAACTATTTGAAAATATAAATACTAATCAATAGGCTTTTGTAAGAATGTTTCTTTTACGTGTTTGATTTTAATAATGTGATTAAACATATTAGATCATAGTAAAGTCCTTTAAATTATCTTTATTGGAAAGTTAATTGTATGCCTTTAATGTTTAGTTATGATTTCTGGTTAATATTCCCTGCAGCTGATACCCATGAAACCCCACAACTCAAACAGTGTTGGTTTCCAAGTGGTTAAACTTAGTCTCTTTCACATATCTCGATAAAAAAAATATCTTAAGAGGTAAGATTACATGATCGGGGAAGTGATGTTCTAGGACTATAGCGTTCATCGAATGTTTGCTGCAGAAATCTGATTATTCCGTAATATCTAAATAGGTTTTAACATTGTATCCATTTTCATTCTTTTAATTCTTTCATTTAATTAGGCAAGAAAAAGTCATTAATGATGAATCTGTAGCTCTTTTAACTGATAGTTAACCATTTAAGCGAGTTTACAAGGTATTAGAAGTGTGATTAGTTCACAGCTCAAGAAATTTTTTTTATTGTATGAATACTCATACCCAGTGTTTTTCGAAAAGCTTCTCCAACCTGATAACTACTTCTTATTTGTTTTATATATTAGTTTATTCTATCAGTTCTTCTACTTAATGGTTTTCTGCCTTATTAAATAGATGGTAGAATTAGAGTTAGCAGTTTAAGTATTGTTAGTCCTGCTGCCTGTTCTGTTCTGTTTCCTTAAAGCTTAACACAATCCTGCTTAAAGTGTTAACATTTTTAAATAAAATACATATTGAGTTGGATTTATTAGCTTCTTGTTGTTGGAATGTTGTTGAAAAATAAACATATAAGAAATCTCGTATTTATATAAGTACATGAATAAGCTATTTACTATAGGGAAATCATGTAGGCACGTGTCATATTCGTGACAAGGGTAACAACACCCTTACAATATAAATATATCTAAAACAATAGCGGGGAATGGTGTGGAGGAAAAGCCAGTGCAATATATCCTTGTTTAACATATACCTGTTATAAATGTTACATACGTCTATGTAAAATATGTAATTTTATTGCTGATGTGGAGCCGCTGTTACAGGCTACAGTCGCGATTCCAATTTCAACCTAACCAAATATGAAAACAATTTAGTAAAAATGAAAAAAAGTATAAAACTGACATGAAATACGAGCAGTTTTTGAATTAATGGTAAAATGATTCGTAGTAACATACAAAATTTAGGTATTCAAAAATTTTGTTGTGAATATCATAGGTTTCACAGAAATTTAAGTGAACAATTTCTGTTAGAATTTTAATATGAATTCACCATAAAATAAATTATTTTAATTTATTTTATTTTAATTTTTTAGGCTGCTGCGTGTTACTGAAAGTGGCCTCTTGACTTATCAGAATAACATTTGGCATTCGCCAAAACCACGCTGCGTTAAGCAACTACACACGGATGATTTGCGAGTAAGTAATAATATCTGTTTTTTATAGTTGGCACTAAACTCCAACTTCAGTAGGAATATTGACTATAGTAAAATTTTAAAAATGTATCAAATATATTTCTAAGCTCGGTACTGCTTTTCTAACGCTTAAGATTTAAATCCTTGAGAATAACGTTGAAATATGTGATATCAACTGTTAGTGTTATTAGCACACCTTAATTGGAAAGAAGGGTTTCCTTTTGATTTTAAAATTTGAAAAAATCCAATTAAATTCGTTGCCAGGCTCCTCTATTTAGCAACACATCACTGCTATCAACTATAGGACGAGTTAAAAGCATTTTTTCTTAACAATAGGGATTGCCATATAGGCATCGACTAAATCATTGATATTTCCATCATACGGGAATAGGCCTTTTTTACCTTAAATGTTTTAAAGGGTTAAAACATTTGTAAAAAATTTAGCATTTCACGTTTTTAAAATGCTTTTAAGGATACAAATTGATTTAACGTGAAACATTGAGTTCTTAGAAAAAGTTAAAATTGTTGCATATTATTTGAATTTATATTTACATTTTTTTTTAAATATTAAAATAGAACAATCAAACATTTAATTGTGATTAATTTTTTTTTTATTAATAAAGGTGGATATGCAAACATTTACCTCCGCTCTTTTGGTGTTGTTATTCGGATTTGCAGTTAGTCTATTTACATTGCTTTTGGAAAATCTTCACTACCGGATGTGGCATAAATTTATGATGGAGTAATTGATTACATTAAAAGTTCTTTGTTTATTCAAAAAAAAAACTGTCTTGATGCAAAAACAAAATTTTAAGTAAATAAACACATTTTTATATAGTTTTGGAAAAATAAATAAATATATACAATAGCTACAAACATAAAAAAATCACATTTTTTGCATTAAAGTAATTAATCAGTGGTGGTAAATATAGGGTTCTCCAGCGTGGAAAGATTTTTTAACATTTTTTTTGAGCAAATCAAATAATATATAATCATATAGCAAGGGTTACTCATTACGTGGTTCTGAATTCGCAGCACTGTTTCGTGGTATATGACAAACAGAACTAACACTCAATGCATCCCATGTTTGGTTTACGGTTTTCCATATTCAATAAGAAACTTTTAGCAACCATCGAACATCTTCCAAATTGACCACACAACTTGTGATTCGACAGGCAGTAAGTATTCTGCATTTCGTGTATTATGAAATAACGGACGAATTTATCATTCATTTAAGCGCACTAAAGGAAAAACAGTGAAAAAATTTGAGGAAACTGGATACATAATAGATCTGGATATTATCTAAACGTTGATAATTACATTTGTTGGAGAAATTGTCAAAAAAAAATCAATTTCACTATGCTGCGCATAGCATTTGAGGAGTAATTTACAGCACACTATAGCGTACTTTGTATTTGATTTCGGGTTCCTGTCCTTATGAAAGTCAGCTAAAACATTAACTAATGCAAGCTCAGAATAAAATACATAGAGCATATTTTTGTTGGATAATTGACACTAACACTAGATGAGCTTCATTTATCGCTTGACGGATATGTCTATAAAAAAAATTGTCACATCTGTACCAGTAAAATCCAAAAAAAATGAATGTATGATATACTATTTCGTCTGGAAGTTATTGCACAGACTCTGAATGCGGTAATCACAATGATTACCAATTTTTTATGGCGTGAAATTGAAACTGACAATTTTACTGATATGAATTAAGTGGATAATACTCAAACTCTTGACGTTTTGGAAACGATATCCGTCAAACTATACCACCCTGTGCTCCAATTGGAGCGATAGTTAAACACACATCTGTGTATTTGTTATCATATAGGATAACAACGGTCAGCATGGACTGCGTTGTCACCTTAACAAAATGAGTCTACCCGAAATGATAGATTGTCGACTCTGCTTAGAAGCAGACGAGACTTTCAATCATATTCTCTGTGACTGTTCAGCCTTAATCTGCGCCAGGAGAACGTGACTAGGTGGGGAATTACTTCTCCTGACATTATGAGGTCCTCAACGGCTGACATTTTGGCTTCCATTCGAAAGGCGGAATGCCTTTTGTTCGGGTAGGGTTTGTAGCAGCATAAAGGATTAACTATAGTCGCGGTGATTTACTCCATTAGGAGCCGGTACTCTGTTTATTTCAACTCTATTCCATTCAATCATCAAGAAATTGAGAAAAAATTCTATCAAATTAAAGTTAAGCTATTTTGTTACAAGATATATGCTGACAGGACATCGAGAATAATGTCAAAATATCGTATGATGTCATATGGAAAACATTAGAATGGTATGGTATTTCACATTTAATACAAACCCCAAACGATATATTGAAATGTAAATTTTAATCAAGTATTTTTTTTTTCGTTTAGTTTTGGAAATATAAAATGAATAACTCTGGATATAAAAATAAGTAGGAATATAAAAATAAATAGCGATAAAATATATTAATATTTAGTGAAAGTAAATGTTCTTTCAATTTTTTATTTTTAGCCCGGGGTCTATTTTAAACTCTTTGAAATTAATATTTTTGGTAAAACAAACATTTCTTTCATCTTTATTAAATAAAACACTAAAAATTGAAATTTAAAATTTATAAATAAAATAAAATTATACCTTTTATCTTTCTGATATGGTATCATTTTGACCATTCATATATTTATATTTGTATAATCGCAAATTTATGTAGGCGTAATATTTGCAAACATTTGCATATTTTGAAGTCCTTTTGAACGCAACACATTTTATGGCCTGCATCCTTTTAGCATAAATTTCCGTTTACCTATTCACTTTAGACTAATGTATTGAACCGTGAAAAGGACATTTTTATTTTGATCAGCAAAGCGTATTAATTTTTGCTTATATTATTTAACTTTTAAATATTTTGCATTAAGCTATAATCTATTGTAAGCTATAAAAAACAATATTATATTATAATCAGGACATAACACATAGTATCACACATAAGAAGAGTTTTATTATCCTAAATTTATCCTAAAAGTATTTTTTTTAATGTTTTTTATTAAATTGTAATCTGTTGCATATATAAATAAAATTTAAGAAAAAATTAAACTAATTTAAATTGCTAACAAAATTGACTACATTTGATTTAAATTAAGTATTTTTTTAATACTTTAATGAGTATTTATTTAATAAAAAATGTACATCAGTTTTTAAACTATATCAAATTGTATTTAAAATACCTGGCATTTGTATTAGAACAATTATATACGGTTAACAGATGAAAAAAAAAAATTCTAAAAATATTGAACTGAATATAAAATCAATACTTATACTTATATTTCTTCAGATATATATCACCTTTAAATTATTGTAGTTTATTCTTTAAAATATTGAAACAGTTTATTCAATTTATTTAAATTTGCATAAGAATCAAAACTAAACCATTTCTTCATTAAAAATTGGACCATATAATCGTGAAATTTCGTCTTAACTTAATTTAATCAACTTTTTAGAATTTGTTTGTATCGCACGACACTCTTAGTTAGTACTTTTGGGTCTCTCTAATATTCAATAAGAACCATATTGTATTTATTGTTTGCAACCATGCATTTTTTACACTCAGAAGGAAGTTTTATCAAACATAAAGCGCGGTGCAGACTATCATTTTTGAGTGTCATTCAAGAGAGAATATCCATAAATGACACTCAAAAATAATAGTCTGCACCTTTGAATGACACTCAATCAACATGTTGGTGTGTTTATAAAAATTTTAGTGAGTATATTATTCAGCTTCTCATATTCGTCATTCAAGAGAATATTTTTGCGTGGTTGCATTAACAGACTTCCAATGTGCGAAATACACTTACAGCGTTCGCAAACACCCTTATTTTTCAAAAATTTTGTTTGAACGACAACTCTTGAATGTGAACATGTTTCAGTTCGGTCGCTAGAATAAATTTGAGCAAGAGAGACCGCAACTTGAATGATATTCAAAAATGATAGTCTGCATCGCGCTTAAGTAATTTTGTTTTTAAAAGAACTCGGTTGAGTTCTGGACTTGATATAGTCTATAGTTTCAAATCATATGATGATTTATTATTTTCTGCGTTTTTTCATGATATTTAGAATTCAATTTTTTTATTAACACATATATTATTTTTAATAAAACTGTGTCTAGCGTTTAATTTTAATTACTTTACTTATATCAAATATAATTTCCTGTTGTGGTATTATTAAATTTAAATTTTCGATTATCGAGTTTTTGTAATTTTTTATATAAAAAAAATAAAATTTGATTTAAATAGAATTAGTCATGCGAAATTTTAAATTTAGGATGCAATTAAGTATTTATTTTCGGTTGTTAAATTTTAAATATTTGGTAGCATTTAATTACATATTTCGTATTCATTGAACATTTGCTTTGTTTAATAAAATATTTAAATATTTTTAATATTACATATTTAGTAATAATTGTTTAAACTAAAATATGTGGCTTTTCGGTTATTTACGTAATTTTGTAATATTTAAGGAACTCAATAAATCTCAGATTTCAGATAATATATTTTTATGTGATTAAAATATTTCATTTATTGTTTGTTTTACTTAACTGAGTATCACATATTTACGTAATTTAATAAATTAAATATCTCAGCGCAATAATCATAAACTGTTTCAGACTCATATTACCTGTAATTCAATAAATGCTGGAGGCCATTTTGATATAAAAGTAGCTTCGTATATAAATTGAATTTGTTTATTAATATTAAAATAATTGTGCAAAAATAAAACTCATTTTTAATGAAAAGATATCGATATCCCTAATATACTGAGTAATTGATATGATGATATTTAGTATCAATACAAACATTAGGAATATTATTCGGAGAGGTGACCGTTGCATCTAACAAATTTAATTCGAAAAATTATATTTGTTCTGAAACGAAAAATGAGGCGAATTTTTAAATAATATTGACACAGTTGGCAATTCCTTCTGGAAGTTAAGCAAATACTTGCGATTAAAGACAATTTCTGTAATATCTGCAATGCGTTATAATATCGGTTGATGCTACACTATAAAGGAAAAAGCAGATGTTTTTGCAAAATCTTTGAAGAGCCAATTTACGCTCAATTCTGAATTAGTTGAAAATAAACCAAATGAAGAGCAAATTAATAGAATCGTGATGAATATTTTATTAATTAGGGAAGTTGGAACTTTATCTTCAACAAATGAGGCAAATATCAGCACTTTTCTTAGGAATTTAGAAAAAAAAGAAATTCCTACATGCATGTGTATCAGTATAATAACAATCAGAGCTATCATTAATGCAGTCTTTCTGTGAATCTGTAGTTACAGTGTTCTTTTCAGGACATGGAAAGAATTTTATTTCGCAAGATTCAAATATAAGATATAATTTCTAAAGAAAAGTTTGGATATCATTTCTACTAATCTAAACCTGGCAAGAGTTTCTCAAACTAAGAAAAAGGTCTCAGCCAAATGATATCTATTGGATCAATTGTGTTTGATATCGCCACGACGTTTAATAAGGCATGGCATAACAGTTTGATCGGCAAACTGGAAAAGAATGATAGAAGTTGAAATAATTAAACTTTTGCCTTACTTTTAATCACATAACAAGTTCTTGGTAAAAGTTCAAAACTATTTTTCATCAATAAAGATTTTTAAGGCGGATGTCTAATAAGTATCCCCATCATCTCCTTTATTTTCTTTTGCAATCAATGAACGTAATTTCGCTCTTTGCTGACGACACATGTATTATTTATACTGACAAAAATACTAATTTGGCTGTAAATAATTTACAACGATAATGAAATTAAGATTATTAAAAAGTTGGAAAACTAGAGTAAATGCTGAAAAATGTTATATTTTTATATTATATATATACAAATATATATAATATATATATATGTATATATTTGTATTTATGTTGCAAGATGTAAAAATCAAAATCCAATAAAATAAAAGTGAATTATGTGGAAAGATAATGTAATATAATGTAAAATGGTAGATCTAACTTTTGACAGAAGATATATTTGGTTAGAGAGTATATAGGTCAAAAACCATGATAATATAACTGTGAATGTGAACATGAATTTGGTTAGGGAGTATATAGGCCAATAACGCTTGTAATATAAGTGTGAATGCTCTGAATTCAATAATACCATAAAAGGTGTTAAGTGTAATTTAAGTGTGAAAAATGGAACTCTGTTTTATAAATAAGTAATTAAATCCAAACTAAATTTTGGCTGTGAGTTTATTGTAATATTGCTCTATCCATCACAAGAAGATTTCAAAAATGGAACTCTGTTTTATAAATAAGTAATTAAATCTAAACTAAATTTTGGTTGTGAGTTTATTGTAATATTGCTCTATCCATCACAAGAAGACTTCAAAGTTGTAAAAAAAATCAATTGAGGCGTATTCTAAGAGTTCAATGTTATGTGAGGAATACAGATAAATATATTGACTTAAGAGTCGAGAGCGTCCAAAAGTATTTCAAAGACAGAGCGCTCTAATTGTTGTATTCTGAGGATGCTTAAACAAATTCTGAATTAAATTATCTTAAATTAAATGCATTATATATTCCACAAGAAAGATATAGTAAGTTTTAAACTAGAGAGAAAATTCAACTGAATAAGTTATTATCAGAATTCAACGAAGCTCTATTATAGTGGATCACCTAAGTGGTCACAGATACTATTAAGCAAAAGTGCTTTAGACTCTATCTCACATTTCAATAAACAAAGAAGAAAAAGAGTTTCAATATATTGCTAAATAAATACATTTGGATTCGTATTTATTATCTTGTATTTTTAAAATACAAGTTCATTAAAATTAGGAACTCATTGCAAGTTTTATATTATCAATACTTTAAAATTCAACATTAAAGAATCTGTTTGGAAAAATCAGTTTTGTCTATTTATTATTACCGTAGTTACTTTTTCATTTGCCTAAGCTTCGCCCTTAAGTAATTTTTTTACCTCAAAATGAAATCATTTATATACTTTTGGTTAAAGCCTCTTGACATACCGATAAATAAACATCACCAATATTGAACTATTAAATCGACAAACCGATTTTATTAAAGTATTTAGTTGTTTTCGTATTTAAAATTTTTTGTTTAAAGTTTAAAAATATCTTACGTTATCCCTTTAGTGCAATATATGCCATTGTTTAATGCATACAAGAGACTTGAAAACATTCACTTAAGCCATGTTATGCTTTTGCTCGATAAAAGTACGGTACACACATCCATAAGCTAGTAAGCTTGTATAATATCCTTTCTGAGCCACAACATTTCTCCTTCATTTTATTTAAGTTTATCCTTTTAAACATGTACGTGTATACGCATACATTTTAAAACGTTTGATTATATGTTGCAGCTTACCACAAGTGATCCTTTTTTATCCTTTGCTATGAAGTGCTCTTTTTTTTTTTTGGTGTATGTGTGTGTGTGCACATATATATATATTTTCATCAATACACAAATGCATTACAGGATACTTTTGAGTATGTGTGTGTGTGTCGTTGTGGTGTGACTTTTCTTTCATCTTTCCTTTTATATTTGTTTTTTATTTTGTTGTAATATTGATGAAGCAACAATGGGGGTTGACAAACATGTTGATGAAGATGGCGATAGTGTACACAAGGACGATATTGTTCAATTTTATGGTTTTTATGGTGTCACTTTATAATCAGGATAAAAGTTGTATTAAATTGTTGGTTGGCGTGAACAAAGGAAAGCATAAACCTTTACATCGATAGCTTTAAACGTATTTTTGATTGGGTTTTGTCAAATAAAAAATTTAAATGCTAAAAAGATTAATTTTTTGTTAAACGTATTTTTGTTTTCATTTAATACAACAATGACTATACCACCTAACATAAATAGAATGTATAAGTTCAGGCTAAAAACAATGCTTTTCAAATGAAACAATGCCACAAAAAGCATCAATAATATGTGTTTATTTTACATATGCAATTATATACTGCATACAATACATTTACATATATATATATAATAAATACAAGAATTGTACACAATACTGATTACAGCAATTCTGTTTTAACTAAAAAAATGTCACTCATACCACACGTGACACATTGTTCTGCAGTGCATGGCTTTTTTAAACTAAAAGGTTTAGTATTGTAATTAAGCTACTTGCAAATATTTTAAAAGTTTTAATTGTTTTAACTTTAATTTTAAGCTGTTGCATTATATAGAAGTGTACAAATGAATTTGTTACACATCAACCAGAAGTGCAAACTAAACTTTTTCTAGCACCAAAATTTCCAACAGAGCCTCAACATTAGCGTAAAAAACCCTTTTTTTCTAAATGTGCAAATTTTTCGTCCTTTTTTGTGGCTTAAACCACAAATGCACATTTGAATTTTCTTATTTTTTTTGAGGCTAACCAAACCTTTTAATGCCAAACTTTTTGGGCTTTAAGTGGCAACTCAAAAACAAAATAACTGCAACGCTTTTATTCACATTGTGGTCAAAATTTAGTATTAACACTTAAGTCCCTTTGATTGAAAGAGACTTTATATTTCAACCGTAGTGTGTTCTAAAAAAATAATAATAATTTATGTTTTAAAGTAATACTTGAGATTAAACGTACATAAATTACAAAGATTATAAAATATAATTAATATTAAAATAAAATAATAATGCGGTAATATTTGTCACAATTAACTACAATAATTTTTAAAAGACATTATTTATTGTATATGATTAATGCCACATTAACAAGATTGAAATAGTGCATTAATCTGATTTAAGATAGACATGTGCAAGCTTATAGCTCCCTCCAAGATTGAAGCCTATCGCCTATTGAAGCCTATCTTAGATTGAAGCCTATTGTAAAATATAAATTTGAAAATATAAACAATTTAATAACATATTTATCCGAAATATTTATGCCATATAAAGTGTAGAAAAAAAAAATTACAAGGATCTGTTCAGTAATCAATATTTCGCACTATTTTAAATAAAAAACTTTCTTAACAGTTTTAATGGTTAAGAACTTAACTGTGGTTGAGGCTTAAATTTTCGTTCTGATTATTGCAAATTTCATATATTAATAAATTGCTCGATTTAGTTATAATGAAAAAATAACATAAAGATTACACACACTTCGATCAATATGAATACGAAGTTTTTAATCAGAATATATAACAGATATCTATTTTGCTTAAGTTTTATTTATTTTAAATCATTGAATTATTGTGTTGAAATTTAACAATTAAAAATAAAAAAATATAATTAATTAATTCAATTAATCTATAGTTTGTATATGATTTTGTTCTCATATATAACACAGCAAGTGAATTTGTTAATGAACTTTCATAACAAATTAACAAAACTCAAACTTCGACCATACAAGTCAAGTACAGCTTTGGGTCAGTTGAACGCTGACTCTGAGCTTCAAATTTGGCAGGGCATGAGCTCAATCCTTGGTACTTGCAGGCTCAAGAAAGAAATAATTCTAAGATCAGTGATGATGGGACAGAACGGCAATACTCGAAACAGTTAAATGGTCAGTCAAAAATTTGATTAATTAAAAATAATAAAAATGTTTGTTGTTGCAATTTTATTATTATTCGATAAAAACCTCTCCATTTAAATTAAAAATAAATTTAATATAATAATTTATAGTCTTCCATTTAAAAATGATTCCAAAAAATTGCATATTGCTGTTAGTTTAACACAATATATATTGTTGTTCCAAATATATATAATATCAATTTAAAGACTATTTATTATATAAAATTAATAGAAGCAGAAAACTTGTAAACGTTTTGTATTTAAAACTGTTTTTATGCTATTGAAAGCTCACAAAAATTTATACACAAATTAAGTTTACTCTTGTTATACAGTAATGGCTAGAGGGTTCCAAGTAAATCCTTAATTCATCTCCACTTAACATTTTATTTTAATTTGTATATAAAAACTTAAAAAAAATATACGAAGAAAATGAATAAATATTTGCTGTCTATTTCTCATAAGTGAATGCACTACGTTACAAAATATTTACATATCAAATTTAAAATAAAAACAAAAACACCTTTTTTAAGGATTTTCTTGAAGTTTCTGAGAACATCACACAAATGCCTTCAAGTATAAAATATTGTAGGCAAAACTTTTATTATTTGCGTTTGTTAAGGATTTTTTTGTTGTGAACTCTTATTTAATTTTAGAAACTCTTAAGTGGTTACGTTTCATATTAAAAATGACACTTTGAAGACAGAACCTTGTAGTACTAAACAACTGAATAAACAAAAAATATATCACCAACAACCCATTCAGCCCAAACAACTGGTAAAGGAAAATTGTACTCGTATTTATAAAATAATTCTCTGCCTGCCGGAAGTGCGGTTTTGGTTCTGGTACTGAACTACAACAAAACTTTCTTTGCTGTGGTGATTGTGCCACAAATTAAAGTGATTCTATAAACAAAGAAACTCGAAAGTACAAAAAAAATACAATTTAATAATTATTTATATATTTTATAAGTGCGTTTTTACATGTAATTTACAAGTGGATTAGAGACTAAAATAAAATATTCTAAAATACTTTTCGAGCGCTTTGAAATGTGGAGTTTTAATTGCGATCTTCAGTATTTTTTAAATAACCACATATGCTTATATTATGGACCTCTAATTGGTAACTGAGGTTCAGTTATAGATATAATTAAATTAAATATATTTGATAAGCTAAGAATGAAACTTAATTAATAATTTTAGTAAATTTGTTATATGATCTACGTATAAAATAATAATATTTTGCATTGGAACTATTAGAATGTTTATTGAAATTTAATTAATTTAAAAAATAATCGACAAAAATTTCATAATTAATAAAGTTAACAGAAAGAGATATAGAGAGCTTTCTTCTGACTATAATCTGAGTGGCCCTAATAAAGTTGTTGTGAGGATAAGTAGAATACTGAACATATATAAATAGATGTCATTTCACTATTGTGGAACTAATTTTACCTTTTAGATAATGATAAACTGAATAATGGTTTGGGTACCCAAAGTCACGCTCATACTTAGATAGCCACTTAGATAAAATTAAAATAAAAGCTTTTTGAAAATTGCAGTATATGAACCAATTTAATGGATAGAATTTCATCGTGTAATTAATAGTTATTATCTTATATGCATATATTTTGTTCCAATGTGTTCAAATAAAACACCATTCATTTATCACAGTTTAGATCAATCCAAAATGTTTGTATTTCTATCTTTTATATAATACTAGATAACCCGACAAACGTTGTTTTGCCTTATAAATTATTTCTAGTTTCTATATAAATTCTAGTGTAGACAAAAAGTAATTTACTTATTATAAGTGTGTAAGTCTGTGGTATATGCATGAAATAGGCATTGGAGCGCTATGAACGAAAAGGAAAATAAAATAAAAACGCCAAAACAAATATTATTTTTTAAGTATTATAGTTTATTTATTAAATTATTAATTTAAAATCAATAGATTTGTATGATACCAAGTTCCCTGGCAACAACTGTTGTATCTTCAAATTTAAATTGTCTTGGATTGACTGTAAATAATAATAATGATAATGGGCCAGTAACATTAACCAACAACAGTCGAAGATAAAAACAATCAGTGTGTCTTGGATTAACTGTAAATAAGCGTTCGATTTAAATAAATTGAGACATGCATCAACTGGTGAAACTTGCTTGCGAGGCATCCATTTTTGAGCCCATGTGAAATAGCGTGGTACTTGTGAATAGAGTAATGTTCTTGCAAACGCACCAAAATCATCCGTACTATTACACAATTCAAAAAATGCAGTGAGTGTAGATTTAGGTGGATTTGTACCACGATCAATACTGAATACGCATATAAAATTTGGTAAAAATCGGCAAAGCCGTTTCGGAGGAGTACGGTAACTAACATTGTGACATGGAAATTTTATATATAAGACCGCAGACAGACATCGTTTGGCCTTGTGACTTATTGATGGTCTTTGCAAATGCCAATCTAATAGGAAATTGAACGCGTTTGAATTAAATTGGCTTGTCTGTGAGAATCATTGGAATTCGTGGCAATAAAACTTTTTCGTTTCGGAACTTGCCATTCAAAATGGTGGCTTCGATAATGTTTTTCATCAATTTTTTAATTACCAATCGCGTACTATTGCATAGCCGTGGTGGGTTCAAATTCCGAAGTAAAATAATCGGTGATCCAACTTTCAGTCGTAAAATGTGTGGTGGCATGCCTGGCAAATCCAGTGAGTTTATAAACTCTGCTGGATAGTTTACAACTTCGTTGGTATCACAAACTGTATCGATCGATTTGTATGATATTAAGTCGCCTGGCAATGTCTGTTTTATCTTGAAGTTTAATTCATCAACGTCCACGTTTTTTTGCTGCTAATGGCTCTTTCTGCCAGCCACCCATGATTTATGTATTGTATGTGTACATCTGGAAATACGCGGTCAATGAGAGCATTTTGGGAATCAACGATAGTGCAGAAATTAGGGGGCAGTTTTATGAATTCAGTATTTTCATAGACAACAACTCTTCATATCATAGCAAGTTTTCTTTTTCAAAAATATAAAAAAATTTATGTCAAAAAAACAAAAAAATTTTTGTTAAAGCAATAAAGATATTTTTGCTGGATAGGGACACAATAATCACTTTAGCGGTATGAAAAATAGATAGTAGCCGATTCCCAGACCTACTGAATACGCGTATAAAATTTAGTAAAAATCGGTAAAGCCGTTTCGGAGGAGTACGGTAACTAACATTTTGACAATGTTAATTTTATATATAAGATAATCATTAAGTTTAGTTTTAAATTTAGTATCATTTCTATTCTATTCATTTCTACATAAATAGTTTTTGTCAAAGTTTCTTTGCATTGATGAGATTTGATAGGTAAGCATTTTGCAGCTAAATTTAGCTTTACTAAGAGATTTTCAGAGCTC
>NC_051846.1:228176878-228185031 GCF_002237135.1 Teleopsis dalmanni | reverse complement strand
GCTGAATTTGTGCGGTAGATTTTATCGGTGTTCAGAATTAAACAATATATTTCCTATCCTAGAAGCTTTATTTAATAATATATTTTTTAGTCAAAGTAAGTTCCCATAAATATATCTAACCTAAATTTACGATATTTAGGGACCGATTTGATAGTTGCAGTTTAGTCATAGAATTTTAAGTAAAAATCAGCTGATAATAGAAAAAGTTGAGAAAATTTATAATCAATTTGATTTTTTTCTAAATTAAATTTGATGATTTTAAAAATTTTTACAAAAATATCGGTTTGTGACTCTGATTGTAAAAGCCATTTTGATATTGAAAAAATTTATAATGTTATTTTATTCAACCAAAGGAAACTCAGACCGACGTGATTGCTTCTAGTTCTAGGTATAAGCTTTATAATTTTGAACTTACTAAGCAAGTAAAAATTTCCATAATCAATCGTAAAACAATATAGAAGTAAATATGATATTTCCAATGTTGCACTATTTTTCATCATTTTGATCTTCTTAATTCTTTGGATTGTAAAAACTATCAACAGTTAACTTTAGGGTTCTTAATTAGACCTTGATGTGTATATCAATAACTGATTTGTAACTGTGTATAGCTTTTACGTAGATATGTGTAGAGTTGAGCACTTGCTATTTTTAAAGTATTATTATAAAATAGGAAATAATGATTGCTATCAGTTACACCAAAAAAAAAAAATTGATATTTTTATTATTTGCCCTTTGTACGGAATGACTTTGAAACAAGACAATATATTTTATACAAAGAAACATATTGTTTTTATATATCTATCTCACTCAAACTACTATTATGAACTATAGACAACTATCATAAACTATAGACTGCAACCATTAACCATAGATAACTAACATAAACCATAGACTACAATCATAAATCACAGACTACCAGCACTGTTGGAGCAACATTTACTCTGCTCAGAGTACCGATATATCAAAAATTTGATAGAACTATGCGCTGTAAAAAAGCAATGGGGCGCCGGTCATTTGCATACTATTTATTAATGACATTTATCACAAATAATATAAAATCTTAGTAAATTGTCTCATATTAGCAGTACTTTCCTAATATAAATAATAAATCATAACTGCATGGTAATATTTATAAAAAAAATATTAGATCTGGACGTAAAATTGTTCAGTACTTAAATTGCCATATTTAGTAAAATGATAAACTATTTTTAATATTAAATTCAACATAAATTAATCAAATATGGATGGGTTTTTATCAATTCTTTTTTTATATTAAGATCTACATAAAATTTTATGAAAAGATAAGTTTTTAAACTGCGTTCCATTACATTACACTTAAAGGTTCATAGCTATAAAATTTGTCCTTTATGAGCACTAAAATACACTGAAAAAAAAAACAGAAAAAAAAATTATGAAAAACCTTGTGACGTAATAGCTCAAAACTCTTAAATTTTTAAAATTTTTTTCCGTTTCGATGCGGAAACATGGTATGAAGTTCATTTTGTCATCAAAATTTGTAAAACTTCGAAATGTCGGAAGCTGAAATAAAGTATGTTTTGACTAGACAATACCAAAATCGTCTTTGATGTTAAAATATTTCCCAATAACTTTTACTTTAAGTCTCAATTATTGTTTTTAATTTCTTCTTTTCCTTTCAATTCTTTTTGGCAGGTGTGACAAAAATAATAAAATATGATATGGATATGCGACAAATTAATAATGGACTTGACGGTGAGGTTACAAAACCAGTTACAAAGCAGTTAAGAGTAACAGGCAACGTAACTTGGTTTAAACGTTATTTCCTTAACTGTGGAACTGTTTTTTGTAGCCCCCAACAGGATGACGCATCGCGTCGACGTGTTGGACTTTTCTTAGAATCTACTTTGTTTTACATTGGTTCGATATGCCAACAAGGTAAGTATTTACCATATATATTTCTTTACTAATCTAAATAACATTTTCTGAATAGTAAACTGCCTATATATGCATTAAACAAAGAAATTTATAAAGTTTATTCAATATATATATAATAGAGATCGTAATGTTACGTTAGGTTCTTATTGACCTTTCTGAACATCGCCCAGTTCTATGTATATAACTGCATTAAATTAATGAAAAAATGTAACCGTAAACACTTATTAATCCCAAAATATTTGCATAAAAAGACTTTCAGACCATAGACTTTCCCATTGTAGGGATTATAAACTTGTAATTACTTTAAAAAAAGTATTCTTAATGCAGACTTGAAATCTTATTTTTGATATTATGTTTAGATAATAGGGGGCTAATGTTTCGTATGGGCTTACGTACTTTCCCATTGAGCGATATCGAAAAAAAATAGAAATCTATTACATTGAAATAATTTCTCTTAAATTAGTACCTTAAAGATAACTATAGATTATAGTCGAAGTGTCGGTAACAATAAAATGTATTTTTATTTTTTTTTTTATTTATTTTTTACATTGACCAGTTGTCCGTTCAAAAATATTTATACTATAATAATACAAGTCTGTAATGAATGAAATTGTACTTAATAGATATTAAGTAATACGTGTACGGGTTTACTGAACCAGTGTTCAGTTCCCATAAAATTTCTTGTAATATGTGGATTTAAAATATTTATCCCGTGTATATAAACCATATTATTATTCGTTACACACTTTTTTAATATTCATAGTTCCACATTTCACTTACATCATGTTAATTTCTACATCTCTTCATTACTTCATGACCCTAATTACCCGGAGTACCCTTTTAAGGTTTGCGAACAGATAGTATTTACTAGATGTCTAGTTTTAAAGTACAAGAGGGTTTTCAAAGCAATTTGAAGTGGTGCTCCGTTTTGTAAGTTATCAATCCCTTGTGATATGGGTCGTCGTCTTGACTTTTTTCTCTCGATTATTATTCATGATTTTGCATTTGTAAGTAATTGATGAAATTTACAATATGCGCATTCTAAAATGTAAATGTTATTACCTTTTCGGCTCCCAATTCATGTAGTTTTATTTTGTATGTAGATGAAGACTGTCCACAGAAATAATTCTGACGTATAGTCTTTGATTATTTAGTCGCTTTGAGTGACTGTTGTCTATCGCTGTTTACTTAGGTGATTACCGATTTGTTAAGAGACTATGATACAAATCATTTCTAACATATATGTTCATACTACTCAGAATTACCAACTCTTCACTGGTTTTACTTGAACTAACGCGGTACTAATTCTGTAAATAGTTGTCTTCTGTTTAAATATTCACGTAAAATCTAGTCCGCACACATTTTTTTAGTATTTCTACCTCATCTATCTCTTTTATATCTTTTTAGTCTTTCTTTTTTTCTTTCCACAGAAGCTCTTTTCAATTGTTAAATTTATGACACTTTTTCTTAATTATGAAATACTTCAAGGAGTAAATTTCTTCCGAACAAAAATTTGTCACTGCTTATTTCTTGTGTTAAACATGCTGTTAATAATTTTATTTTACTTTTACAAAAGGTTTGGCATTTTCGACAACTTTCTTTTCCGGACGCTGCATTGTCATAACAAGTCTCTTCTTCTCGTTCTCCATTTACCAGTTTTATTCGGCGAGTATTGTCGGAACTCTATTAATGGAGAAACCGAAAACAATACGCACATTGCGCGACTTGGTGCATAGTTCATTGGAAATTGGTATCGAAGACTTACCCTACAATCGAGACTTCTTTTTGGTGAGTAAAAACTTTTAGTTTCAAACTATTATTGATTTTAATTTTTACAATTTTTTACTTTCATTGCACAGCGTACCAAAGATCCTGATGCGATTGAATTGTATGCAAAGAAAGTAACTAATATACCGCCTGCACCTGAATTTGCAGAGTCCAATGGGGAGAGTATGCCACCGACACCTGCAACAGAACTAAGTGCAGCGGCCAAGGCAAAATCGTATCGTGACATTTTGCACAGTCATGAGACTGGAGCACATGCCAAGACTAATGAAGCATCAAATTGGTATGAACCGGAATATGGAGTGGCGAAAATAAGGAAAGGGAGTGAGTAACATAAAAAATTTAAATTAATTTATTTTGGCAGTTAAAAAAATTGGCAAAATTTATGCGCTGTTTTTAATTACGTACAACATAAATCGAAAAATAAGTTTTTGGTAACTGAATCTGCACAGTTTTGGCTGAAGAAGAAAAAAAAATTAAATATGAAAATGAATTGCTACAATTTATAAACAAAATTTGTTGCCTGCCGTCTCCGTTTAGAGTATTTTTTTCATATCTTTATGAAGTTTGCTGCTTTATGTTGCCAGTAGTGCCATGACCACAAATGTTAAATAAACCAAAGGCATCCATTATTACCTTTTGTGTTGGAAAATTGCATGCTGCAGCTAAAATGTGTCCTGCGTTTTGGTTGCAATGCAGCCAGTGTTAGTGCCAGGGTCCTAGTCACTCAATTCATACCGCTCACGTATACGTTATTCTTGCTGCGGCTTTTGCTTTAGTTTTGTGCTCTTCATTTCGTGCTATTTTTGCTGGCTTGCATTATCGCAACCTCATATTGGTTACCGGAAAATACAACTTTTGCGTCCGGCAGATCGCCTACAACTCAAAACTCAACAAAAAAAAAATAGATTAAAAAATTATATAATCATTGGTACAACAATGCAGCACTGTGTCCTTGTGTGTGTCCCTATTAGCAGTTTTGTCTCTATTTCCTCTTTTTGTGCATATTTTGCAGGATTTGGAATTCGGTTTCATTTTCGCTTATTTCCCAACGCTTTTTAAAGCGCCTTGCTTTAGTTAACAAGCTCAGCTTTGTCACATTGCCAATACGACCACACACAACCATTAGAGGCTTACCACCCACTGAACACCGCCCACCGCCCACTGACCACCACCCAACCAACATACTAGAGTTTTTACAAAGGCATGCATAAATTTCGTTCTCTGAGTTTTGCATATAAAAGTCGGAAATCGTAACTCCATTGTTATGTGCATTTTCGAATCCGTATTTTATTTTATTAGCTGGAATATTTTCTATTTTAACCTTGTTTTACTGACCTTAATTCCACGATGAGTGAATTTTCATAAATAAATTTTTCATTTTTTATGTTTCATATTTTCACGCAAAAACAAAAAAAAAATAGTGTAAATGTTGGCTCGATTTCATTAAGTTTGTCCTTTGTTGGGCTATATTTTTGGGCACAAATTGGACATTAAAATTTCAGTTAAAATATTTTTGGATGTAAAATGAGTGCGAAGCTCGCTTCAGTTTTTAATGAGATAATAATGAGAGAAAGTGCCATTAAAATTATTTGGATTACTAAATTAAAATGAATGAAGTTTAAAGTAATATGGTTAAAAACTTTACTTGAGTATTTATTAAAGTAATACAGTAGCTTTTTATTATCATAATTATCATAGCATAAGAACATACTATATATAGTATATTGCAATGCACTTTCATTATATTGCAATGCACTTTCAATATATTGCAATGCACTTTCACCAGTGGCGGAGCTAGACCAACTCTGCACGTCGGCGACATCAGAATTGCGAGGCCCCTTTTATAAAGCATGATTGAAAGTTTTATTGCTAATCAATTTAAAATAAACTCAAATTAAAATAAATGAATTTTCCTACTTTTAGTATCACCCTATTTTTTTGAAATTATATCATAATGAAGATAGTCTCTCTTGGACCATCATACTTTTCTAGTACGTCTTAAACAATTTTAACTTTGCTTCTTTCTTTTTGTCGAAGCTATACTGACTGGAACTGTGAACATGAATCTGATTACTATATAAACATTAGGGAATACTTCGAATATAGTTAATGCCATTATCAAACCAAATTGCTCAAAATATTTATTAAGTGCTTAGAATCCACAGTCGGTAACTTTTTGCGAGTCCCCTGCGGGCGCGAGGCCTTCGGCGGTCGCCGACATCGCTGACGCCAAGCGACGCCACTGACTTTCACTTGCACATTACTGACGATTCCGAACTGATCATGAATTTTTTTAGGAAAATTACTAAATTTTGTTTTTGTCTGCTCACACCATCGATTATCTTTGTCGACGTAAAGTAAATACTTAGTGAATGGTTCTTTATTACAATGATTTAGCTCTTATGTCTGTATATAGATAACAGGCACTTGACATTTGACTACAAGTCTGGGGTTTTGATAAAACACACAGAAACTGATGACTTACCTTTAAGGACAGCTATGAATTTTGTATCTGCACATGGAGAGCCCAAACAGGCATGCAACGGTCAAAAAGATCAATTGATCCTGAATACATCAAAGTTGATGCTATCCCTGACATTAAAATCTACACTGAACTTCTTACAGGACACTGTAGACTTAATTACCACATAAAGATAATAGGTGCGGTCGAAAGTGACTCCTGTTGACTCAGTCATAAGGAGATGGAAACATCAGAACATATTCTATGCAATTGCCCAGCGGCAGCAAGACATAGACTCGACTACCTTGGAAGCGGATTCTTAGTTCCAAATCAAATAGGTAAAATTAAGCCCAAAGCAATTACAAGATTTATAGTCTAGAATTGTCTTAGTTGGGCCTTTAGGCGTACAATAGATCTTTTAAGTCGGGGAGCATTCATAGCCTATTATTTACTAACTTGTATCTGCACAACATTTTTTGCTAATATGCAATTTTAGGATGGAATGGGATACATTTATATGAAATAAGGGTTTATGAAGATGAATGTATATACGGCAGTGACCTAATTTTATATGCTTTGTTGGTTGTGATGTATGAAAGATTACATCTTCGTTAGAAAGGGGGTTCTGATCTGGTCGTAAATCTAGATTAGATTTAAATATACCCTTTTATTTTTTTATATGTGTCTAGATATTTAAAAGCATCTAGGCATATATTGAGACTTACATATTCAAAAGGATAGCGAATGTGTACATATACTGCCTGTAGAATTTTAACTATTCCGATAAGTAAAATTCTCAAGTGTTCCCGAATCTTGAGAATCTATTTCATCTATGGATTAGTTGACATTGTTTAAAGTGTGCATCTTAATCGTTTTTTTGTATTTATTTTTAAATTATATTTTTCCGACTCAGTATTGTTATAATTATTTTGTTATGAACACATATTAGTGCGATTAGTTGGCAGTAGTTACACATTATCCACATATGCAAAATTAATTACCGATTCGAATGTCTTTATTGTGGTAATTTTTTGTTAGATTATAGATGATTTGGCATTACATTGACAATTATTTTTAATCATAGAGTCGAACTTCTCTAATACACAGCTGTTTCATACTCCTGCACTCCTGTTGGTATGGTAACCCTGACTGTTCTGTTTTTTAGAATTCGGTTCGGTGAGTTGGTTTTGCCTTGTCTTTTGCTCAGTTGTTTTGGAAGGCGTATCATAGATATATATTGAGATTCAAAATTCAAGTAATGTGAGATTTTAATTAATCTTAAAACTGCTGCAAGTAGTTTGTGCTAACAATGTATTTACTACTCTGATGCAATCCAACTAAAGTTCATTTTATTTAGTTTTAGTTTAATTATCTTATTTAATCCAAACATAATTAAATTAGTTAATTATCCTATAAAGTTTCTTACAACCTACGGCAAATCAGCCTCAACTTACAATTCTAATTAGTATGAATACTATTCCTAAGCACATACTAGTGTTATTGTTGTCTATGCACTTTTAATGTACATATTTCTCTTGGTTTTATTCATATATTTAAATTTCCTTTAAAATATATCGAATCACTAAATTGAATTTTCATATTGCCTTGCACCTTAAGGATGTGTTCTATTCAAGCCCCTTGCAATGCTGCTTTCTCATCCTGTCATACACAGTAACCTTTAAATTTTCATATACTTATATATCAACTTTACAATGCATAGCAGTTGAATTGATATACGAACTTCTCTATATATTTATATGCAATGATGTGCATAAAGGATTTGCATTTCATGTTGATGTGGCAACCGCTTATAAAATCATTGCGGACACATTTACCGAAAAGGAAATATGCGATCTAACAGAAATACATTTATTCCAGCCGCAGAAAATGGTTGCCATCGTACAAAAAGGATCGCCACTGAGGAAAATTATAACATATGGGTAAGCTAACATATTCTTCTACACATACATATATGTATATATTTCACTGC
>NC_051846.1:228174158-228176778 GCF_002237135.1 Teleopsis dalmanni | reverse complement strand
ATATAAATATAAATATAAATATAAATATAAATATAAATATAAATATAAATATAAATATAAATATAAATATAAATATATTATTATAAATATAAATATATAAATATAAATATAAATGTATGCTTACAAAAAAGCATTATTTCAAAGCACACTAACAACTTATAACTCTTGTTCTTTAATTACTTATGAAATTGATAGATCTAATTCAAATAGATCTAAATTTTTGAATGTCTTTTCAAGCTCTCATATTCCTTAAATTTTTTTTTTATATCAGTAAAATTAACAATTGTGTTCTTTCTTCTCTAATATTGTTATGAAGTCTTATTTTTATTGCCTTCTGTAGTCGTAAATTACCTTACTATTTTATGACTTTTTTTATAGGCTTCAAAACAGTGGTCATAATTATATTATCTGCGGATTTATTTAGGAAAAAAATATTGAAATTGGCTCCGATGCATTGTATGAGGAAGCAAATTTTAATTAATTATGGTTTAGCTACAATGCCAACATGACTAAGAAAAAAACAATTATTTTATATCACAGTGACAGACAGTAGGTTTTCAAGAAATAATGTATTATACTTGGTTACAAATCGAAACTATCAATTTCCACTTATGAGACAGTTACTAAGCCAGAAGTTCAAATTAATAACAAGTTAATATAGAATAATTAAAGTATCTACTAATTAGAATAAAATATCATAAGTATTAGATCTGATAATAATATATATGATTTTTGAAAAGTAGAATATTTACTTAAAATATTTCAAATAATTTTTCTCTGAACAATATCAAATTATCGTTTATCATAACTTCTAGGTGTACTGTGGTATATAAAAAAAATATAGAGCATTTAAACCATACATTTACTTATGGTAATTAAAATTTTTTCGCTGAAGACCGAACTTGACACTTCACATAAAAAATAAATGTAAAACATTTGATATAATTTAATATATTATTTATATATAAAATATATAAATATTTTAATACATCTCTTATATATTTTAATACATTAAAAGTTCGTTACACAGCTAGTACTAGGTTTTAGAGAACGAAATGTTTTCCGCATTGAAAATTGATATTAAACGCATACAACTCCTTCCAGACATCTATTTTATTCGAACAAATAAAATTTAAATAATATCCAGTTTATTAAATTTAAATAAAATAAAAGTTGTTACAAAACTCCACCTAAGCATTAAGTTGAAATAGTGACGTATTTTATAGAGGAAATAAATATTATTTCCGTCATTCTTAGTATTAGTACTCGTACTATATGGAATATAGTTGAAATGTCGGCGAAATAAAAATATATATTTTTTAAACTAATTAATTAACAAGAGATACAATTGACCAATAGCCCATCTAAATTAATTTTGGTCATGAAAACAAATTATTCAACAGTTTATAAAAAACATACAGCAATAATTATATTAATATAATAATTAAATAAAAAATATATAGGTGGAAAATAGTCAAAAAAAAAAACTATATAAAATTTAAAAATTGAAATAAACAAGAATAATTGGTAATATATTATTCCAATAATATGTTAATATATATGTGTATATAAACATTAAGGTAATGATCGAAAGCTATAATTACCTATATATGTGTAATTTTATCTATAAAAGTGTTTGATTACTATATTTCGTAGTATATAGGTATTAAAAAAAAAAATTGTAAATTATAACTGACAAAATGTCATCAAAAGTATTTAAGAATATTATACACTTTAATTTATTATACACGAACTTACAAGTCACATGAAAATAAATTGATTTAATGATAAAAAAAATAATTTAAAAATTTAAAAATATAAAAATAAATATTAAAAAAATAATATTTTTATGTAAGTTTATTTTGTATAAATATTCGACTGTGACAACCTGGATTAGCAAAAAATTTACTTAATCTGTTTTTTCCATGCATAAACAGAGTACTCTATTAAAGGGAAAATTGCATTGTAATAAATGTTATCTTACTACTATCGAATGGTTCGAAGATAAATTCCGGTGTTATAAGATCTACGTCCCAGAACCACTCGTCACAGATGACTAAAAACGGATTATAACTCTTTTCAACATTTTATTCCAATTATAAAATCTAATTAAACAAATCTCTATATTGTGTATGGAATATAATCATAATTGTATCAAAAATATATGATATATGATAGGGAAAAAAATGTTGACGGTGAAGCAACAACTATAGATAAACACAGATAATGGGAATTCCCAACAACTACAGTTCAGTATGCCCAACTTAAGGTTTCAAAAAAATTCAAATGTCCCCATATATACATAAAGAATGGTTAGAAAGATAAGCAGATTAGTCGAATATGCCTTTTTAAAGGCGTAAGAAACTTCCTAGACTCTATAGCAATTTTCCTACTTTTTTTATAGTATGCCTAACTTAAGGTTTCCAAAAATTTCAATGTCCCTCTCTAAGTACGTACACGAAGAACGGACAGAAAGTTTAACAGATCAATCAAATATTTATGCCTTTCCAAAGACAGAGAACTCCATCTTTTTCATAAACAACATTTTTCTTTTGCTCATTCACTATCATATTAGTTCTTGACTACCTTTGTTCCAAACTTAACAATGTCGATATACATT
>NC_051846.1:228148360-228174058 GCF_002237135.1 Teleopsis dalmanni | reverse complement strand
TTTTTTATTTAGTCTATGTGAATCGCAAACCTGGAGATCCGCAACTGCAGTTTTGTGCAATAAGAAAATACCACAGCAATAAAAAGGCAAAATATAAAAATATACTTAAATCAGCGATGACTACACACGTGAGTACGCAGTACCCGTACTACGAAATTTAAAGAAGAAACTTCAAGTGGTCCACTGGACCACGCATACTGCAGTGAAACAGTAAAGAGACATTGAAGTTGGACTAAGTACAAACCAAATTCACTGCAATCGGCACGAAGTTTCACGGGTACTATCATACAATGAAATGACTGGAGAACTATGCTATGCAATATGTTTTAACCATTGAAAGCGACATGTGATGCAGAAGCTTAAACGAAGAAATATAACAGAATAATTGAACGTCCATGTGCCACATTATTGAGGCCCTATGCTCCACAAAGAGATAAAACAATTAAGAATATACCGCACAAGAAGAGTCAACATAAAATAGGATGAAGCTAGGAAAAAACTAAAGAATGTTCCTGTATATATTATATGAAACAGTTTTATGCTACATAAAACTATGATCTAAAGTTCAAAACGTTATAGTTCTATAACATATGGTAGAGTTCTCTTATACCTAACGAACTTAAGGAAAATCTAAAAAGTATGCTAAATTGAAATTATTTGGATATTATTTGACATGCAACAGAAAGCCGGAGTAAGGTCGTAAAGAAACGACAAAAAGTAATGGAGCATAATACATAGCGCCTTTTAAACTGAATCTTCATAAATCTAGAATATGATTCTTTGGTCGAACAAAACGCAAGAAATAGTTTTAGAGAAGGATCTATCAATGTTAATCAAAAAACCTTTATTATATATAGGTACGTATAAAATGAAAAAAAGTAGCAGGAAATAACATAGAAGAAGCTACCCTGTTGAAACTACCCGTAGCATATCAAATGCATATCTAGTTTTTAAAGATTTTATAATGACTCATTCAACGTAACGAATCTCTCTAACCTAATACTTAACAATATCCGTTAAATAATACGTCACACAATTGAAAAAAATTTTTCCCATTTAAATAGACCCATATATTGTAGATTTTTTTTAAAATGAGTCATCCAACGTAAGTTGTAATAACTAATCAAACTTAATACTTGAGAGTTCCTGTTAAACAATAGGTCACACTATTAGAAGTAATTGTTTATACATATTATTAGATTATGTTATTGAAATTTCTTATTATTTATCCTGTTGGATCTTAAATGGTTCTGATTTTTTTTAATCATAACCACATATTGAACTTTTGTAGTTATAGAATGCCTTTTAACTTTCAATGAATACAAATGTTTAAATTTATTCGTAAAGGCCCCACGCTTTATTGCACTGCAATTTCACTGCATTAATAATTTTCATATGGATTTTCATAGTTAATAATATTCAAATATTTTAGTTTTCACCATCAGTAATATAAGTATAAAGATTTATTACTATCCAAACCTATTCACTTAATTATCTCTGCTTAAACCCACAATTATTTCTAGGTAAACAAACGCCCCATTCAATAAACATAAACTGTTAATTGCTCAATAAACCAAATTAACGCGATCTTTTAATTGACATTGTAAATTATTTTTATTATTTTATTTTTATTTTTTTTTTTCTTTTATTATTTTTGTAATTAACACATTTAATTTGATTATTGCATGATTAACAAGTTTTAACTGGAAAATTAATTCAAATTAACACGAACATTTGTAGTTTGTTTGGTTTCGGTTTCGGTTTCAAACAAACGCACAATACCTCGTTAATTTACAATTTCACATGTGATGAATTCTTAGACGGTGTGAAACTAATCTATGATAATTTCTTCTACTTATGTTCTTCTTCGTTACAGTTAACAAATCTACCGAGTAATAAGATAGAATTGCATTGAAATAGCATTTGAATGATGAACTTAAAAAGGTCACACACACTCGAAACTAAGAAATGAAATAAAAATAGTTTATGTAGACGTTGCCGTATTACGTTCAGACAATGAAGATGACCTACAAAGAATCTTATACAGGTTTTCAAAGTGAGCAGACAAATATAATATAAAAATATTCACCTCGAAAACGAAGTTCCTAACAATCTCGAGACAGCCTCTTCGATGCAAACTTGATGTGTACGAAACTTCTTTAGAGCAGGTCATAGAATTTAACTACCTTGGAGCTAAAATAATATTATCAAAGATCCTAAGTAGTGAAGCTACAGCCCAAACAAACAAAGCGGCTCGCGTAGCAGGTTGTCTTAGAGATACTATAAGGCGCACCAAATATCTAAGCCTAAGAGGAAAAGTCTAAATATATAATACATGCGTTAGACCTATATCAACGTATGCCTTTGAGACAAGAGCCGATATGAAAACCACCGAACATGCTATATCTAAAACTGAAATGCACACTCTGCGTTCGATAGTTGGCTTTACTCGTCGGTACCGAATGCGCAATGACGATATTAGCCGAATCTGCGGGGTACCGAACATAATTAAATGGGGTAGACGGAGATGAAAGAATTGAAATCTGCATGTTCAAAGAATAGAAAATCATCGCCTGGCCAATACTGCAATGGTAGAGAAACCAATCGGCTAACCGAGGTTAACCGGTCAACCGCCGAAGAGATAGCGTGAACTTCTAGACATCTAGACCTACAGAAACATAATAATTTGATAGGTCATAATTTTACATAAATATATCCAATTCAATTTAAACAAAACAGGATTTAATCCTATAGTAAAAAAAAAGGAGAAAGACATTCCATCAATAGCGATTTCAGATAGTCTAATGATCGCATGTAAATGATTGAGTATAGATTTATGCATCACGGCATAAACTTTGTAATAAGAAACAAAGAAAAACAAGTTATAGTTCCTTAACTCATATATTTTCCGTTTACAATTACTTAGAAGTTACACATGTGGCGTGTAACATATGTAAAGTACTAGGACCAGTAGATCCATTGTAGCGCTCTTTAGAAGTACAGGGCAACTTTATAAAATCTCATTTAGTCACATTGCTATTACGAAAACATAAGAGTATTGAATGAATTAGATATAGCTAATGCTTTGAATGTTTCATATTTGTAAATTAATGGTATTTTTTAGGTTCTTGGCATTACAGATCTATAGTACTATGAACATAAAAACACATTTAAAACCAACGTCAGAAAGTAAACTATTTATACCTAAAGGGAGAACCCATTCTCATACATATCAACACAATTTAATAATCTTATAGATTGACCTTCATTATGTTTTTCGTAGACATCAGTGTTCTTTGTAGTTCCAGAGTTTCATTGATTTTGTATTCAAAATAGAGTTGGCCGCTTTAGTCATTTATTTAATGCATTATACTATGACAAGCTACCTACGTTTCTATATATTTGTATTATATATTGCGCATTTCAAGAAAATTAACATAACATACAAATTATACAGTAATTTTAATTAGAACCACTTGACTCTTAGCACTCGTACTGTTATTGATGTCTTACACGCGATACAACAAATTAAATTATCCACATGTAAGCAATACGAAGAATTTTGCACCCACATAAGGGTTAAACAGTGAGTGATCTTTAACATCTTAATTTAATAAAAATGACAATAACATATTTTTAAAAATACATCATAAATATAAATATCACAAATATTTTACTGATATAATATTGTAATTTTTTTTTACAGTAGGTGAAAAGCATTAAATTCACAATTTGAGACTACGCGTATAGTCGCAGTTAAAAAACAAGATAAAAACAACAGGAAACTTAGTACTGTTATTAAAATAACAGTCGCACCACTAAAGGCATTGAGAAATTAAATAGGAATTATATGGTAGCTCGATAGGATTTACTTCGGCAGCTCAACACACAACTGTTGAAACTGAGGTTTCGAAATAGCCTTGTTGGGTAGACTTTACACAGTTCTGCCAATACTTCAAAGTAGAAATCTTCCACTAGTTGACTCTTCGTTCGGAAAAGTCGGTCACGGACATGACAATTACTCAATCACTTCTTACATGTCTCCATCGTAATTACTTCTGTATTCCAAGAAATTTTTACTGAAGGTAGTTAACATAATCGCATGTAATTGTAAGGTTAGCTATCAGCAAATTAATTCTATCCCTTATTAACCTTAGTTGCATTGATATAGAGCAGAAGAGCTTTTGCAGTTCTTTTGTCTTGCACGCTATTCAAAGGAGAAAATTGGTATACCCTTCTTCCCGTAAAGTAATGTAACATTGCTATATATTCAAATAATTAATATACATAATTATTATTTTTATTATAATACATTCCATTATTATATTACATATTATATATATAGTATAAACACTTTATTTAGTCTTCTATAAAATAACTAAGATAATATTTTTGAATTGTACTTCACAAAATTTAATTTTTCTATTAAACAAAATTATAAAATTTGCTTATAGATTAAATTATTTAATATTAAATCTTTTTGGCTTTGCGTAATTGACGTACTGCTATTTTAAAAGGGATTGTACCTCGTCTTATCGCCTGAGTTCGTATTGCAAACATATAAGAATCTAATAGGCTTTCATCTTTATCATGTGGTTCCACATATGCGTTTAAACCTCCAAGAAGCTGATTTTTTAAAGATGGAATAATGACAAATTTTTACATAATAAAAAATTCTATATTTCTATATGAGAGTTATTACCATGTTTTCATCGCAATTTGCAAATACCAAAGCTGACAAATTATCTGACCACACTCTGCAACGATACTTTTTATCATATTTTTGCGCCAAAGGCACAAAGAGTAGTGAGGTAAATAATTCATTTCCATTACTGACAGCCGAAAAGTGATCCACAAATATTAAATAGAGGTTTTCAAATTTACATTTATCTAAAAAAAAAAAGAAAAAAAAGCGTACTTTTTTTATATAGTTCATAAAAGAAAAACTATAAATCAATTCAATAAATAAATAAAAAATTTGCAAAACGATAGATTTTAATCTTAAATAACTGTGTGAAAATTTCAAAACTTCCAAACTTTATACAACATAGTTTTATCTGTCGTTAAATGGGATTATTATAAAGTAAAATATATTCAAAATATAGTACACAAACAAATATGTAACATGGTATTTGAAGATACATTTCATGAAGATCAATTCAGTTTTACGTACGACCGAATCAATTTTCTTAAAACTTTTTTATTCTAATTGAACTAACTCTAAAGCATGATATTATAATGCATGAATCACATCTTTCAGCTTCCAAAATCTTTGTATACACATTTTCTTCTTCATATTTAGGTACAAAATCAAATTATTGAAAGCCAAACTGTGACTATATGGTGGGTGATACATTAATTCAATAATGGATCACCAACAGCATCATATGTTTCACCATGACAAGTTATCTAAAATCAGCAGACTACGCTTAGGGCTCACTGAGCTTACTCAAATGCATTTACTTAATGCTGCACCCAATATATCCTCTAACCTCTTTCAATTCTGACATATCCTCTCTCATCTTCATAAATACATTCTTCACGATTATCAATTCTTATTTTAACAAACTTAAACATTTCCTTAACTCTGATGCTTTAATTGCAATGCTTTTCCCTCTAAAGCCAATTTTAAAAAATAAAAAAGCTTTCTCAAACCATAAAATATTTTAAAGAATATTAAATATTACCATACATAAAAAAATTAAAATAAGAAAGTAAGAATAAGTTAGGAAAATAAATAAAAAATAAAAAACACTTATAATAAGTCAAAGACCCGTGATGCTACAGCTTTTTTACTTTTTTGCTTATAATAAATAAAAAAAAAAAATTTTAATAAAATAAAAAATAAAAAAATTAAAAAAAAAATAATTAAATAATAAAATAGTTAAAAAAAATAAATAAAAAAATTAATAAAAAAAATAATTAATAAAAAAATTAATGAAAATAATAAAAAAGATAAATAAAAATAAAATAAAAAAAAAATAATAAAAAAAAAATAAATAAAAAAAAATAAATAAAAAAAAATAAATAAATATAAAAAAAAAATAAAATAAAAAAAATAAAATAAAAAAAATAAAATAAAAAAAATAAAATTAAAAAAAAATAAAATAAAAAATAAAACAAAATCAAATAAAAAAAATTCTATTATTTGCAAACTTTAATGTTTGAGATGCTGTAGTTGGTCGTCTTAAAAAATGAATACATCCGAAATGCAAACCCGCTCTTAGAACCCTGGTAAAATAGTCAAATTTTATGTCCATATCTAAACATTAAACTTAGCTTTAATTTAATAAAAATCTAGAAAAGTTATGTTATATTAATATATGTATTATATTTATTCTATTTGTTTAAATAACCTATGTAGAACATGATGCATAATTTTGGAACCAATAGACGTGAGTAAACACAATTCACCAAAGAAAATGAACATGAACGTCGCTTAACAATTATATTCAGAGATAATACATGTTGCAACTCCTTAAACTAATTATAATATAGTTTACCTTTAAATTTCGTTTCAAATTGAAAGTCGTAATCTTTGCATTGTTCATATAATCGTAATATGTGCATGCGTTGCACTTCTTTTACTTCGTGATCGTTAAATTCGCATTGGGGACCCAGAAAGGTTATCATTAGATACAGTAACTTTTCCGTGGGTGTAACTATATGTATGTTTGGATAAAACTTTTCAAGATTATCTATAAAACTGAGTGTATTAATTATAGTTGAGATTTCTATAAAAAAAATTTCATTAAATATAAAATATAGAATATTAAATATAGAAAGATTTATTTACCGGAAGGAAATGCAGTAGGTTTTACCGTCTGCATATTAAGTGCATATTTTAATATCCTTTTTAGTGGGTGATATGGCCAATCGGTATTTAGAATTTGTGGTTGACTCGCTCGCATCGATAGCGTAAGTTCAGTAGAGGACTTAAAATTATATAAAGTATTTTAACATATTACTTATTAATTTTATATATTATATTCATAATAAGTTTTATAAGTTCTGTGTTTGATAGTATAATGATATAATAATATACAAAATAAACAGACTTGATAATAATAACTATTGCATTTGGTTAACAATAGTACATAAACTTTTAAATAAAATGACAATAGATCATAGGTAGGTAAAATAAAAGGAGACCCAGAATTATCTACAATTATTTTAAGAGCTTACGATTCCTTGTACAAACGGGAAGAGTTTATATACTCCACTGATTTGTAAACTTTAAATACGTATATAATAAGTTGACAGAATTAATAATCAAAAGCTTAGGTCTGTATAAATATAAAAATAATATTCAGTTGTCTTGAATCCGGTCTTTTACAAACAGGTTACATATAATTGCAATGAGCTAACCCTAACAATTATAATATATAGAACACCATTAAAAAATAACGAGTATTTTGAAATGTAGTGTATGTTTGGCGATGTTTTAGAACAGAATGAGATATAAAATAACTTGTGCGAATTTAAACTAAAATTAAGTGGTACGAACCCTTTAAAACGTTTATAAGACGTTTTGGTGTGAATGGCAAAAATGAAAGGTCAAGTTGACAATTATAATAATGTCAGATTTCAGGGTACTGACACGCCCATCAATGATAAAAATGTTGAAAAATTAAACAAATAATGCTTACTAATAGAGTTACTAAAATAAATACTATAAGCTTTCTACTGTACAAATTTTTACCAATGTTTTGTGCATTAAACACAGTAAAGCTTATTGGTTAACCAACAGTACTGCCGAAGCATCACCGTAGCCACTCTACTCTGTAGACATGACACCCTAACAATTTTGTATATATTCCAAACTCAAAAGCAATTGCAAAGGACTAGATTTAAATATCAAATATAGCAAGCTAAAAACCCTATATAAAAGGACGCTCAAAAGTGTTTCACAAACTGATAACTACGGTGCCAAAAGTATATATCAGAGCTATCAGGGCTACTTTGAAAGTATTGGAATAAACATTATATAATTTTTAATACTTTGAATAAATAATTTTACTTTTTTATCACACTTGATATTATATACATTTGATATTGGTATATTATAAAACTTTTATATTATTATACGCACCACAAAGATATAATGAGGATATACTAATTCAAGATAGAATTGGCGCCATTTGTTTAAGAGTTCTGGATCAACATTATGGTATGCTGAATTGAAAATCACTTTTTTAAATAGTTCTTCTATTTCCTCTATATGTTCAGCTGTGAGACAGCAACATAGATTATAAGCTATCAACATCATTTCTTGTTTCGTGAGGTAAGTGTCAATGCCTTCAAAAGCAAGTAATTTACATATAAACTTAATTTCTATTTTAGCAAAAAAGTTTGTAGCTAAAAACTGATTAGTTTTGGTCATGAAAGCTTTCATATATTCCACCAATGGTTCCATGATAGCAGGTTTAAATATAACATTGTAAACGCTTTTATCGTTTTGCTTGAACTGCAATTCAATTAAACGCCATAGAGCGGTTAATAAATATATAGAATATTGTTGCGATAGAATCAGTTGCGGGCCATATGAATTCATTATTACTGCGCCCACATTTGGTAAAGGTGGATGTACCCAACGACGATCTGTCGAGCTGCGTAAAATTATAGATGAATGGCTGCAAAGAATATAATTATTAAAAAATTTAGGAAAAAAAATTTATAATTGAAATCGAAATACCGCAACGAAAGTATGAGTTCCATAAAACTTTTTGAAGCTACAAAATCTGGTAAATATTTATCGAGAAATGTTCGAAAACGTACAGATGAACTAGCGCGACAATACCAGGTTACGGCATTTAGACAGGCAGAGAGCAATGTTGCTTGTGTAAACTGAAAAAAAAAATTTTTTAGTATTTTAATACAACGTATTTATAATGTAGATTTTAATTAAATTCTTAAGACAATTTATTGATAAGGTCATGCTATCAGTGTGAAATATAACATCATTTAAAAGTTTTCCACTGAACATTGCACAGTACTGGATTCTTCTCAGATAATATTCGAAGATTTGTAATCCCATAGTTGGCAATAGCTAAGCAGGATATTAGACAACTTCCATGTACTTCCATTAACGATTTTTCGCCATTTTGCTACCATATTCCTCACAAGAACCATAGTATAGAAGAGTAGAGACTAAATCCAACCCGCCAAATTTAGATAATTTAATAGATCTTTTGTCTTCACTGAATAACAGTGTGATAAACTACCAAAGAAGTATCTTCCTAAGAACCTATATCGTCTGGACGCCAAAGCCGGGCATTCACAGTGAAAATGTATTACGGTTTCTTTTTCCTGTGGGTATCCATAACTTTTGCAGTGTGGATTATGTGGAATGCGCAGTTTTTCTGCGTGAGTTCCTATACACCAATGACCAGAAAGAACTACAGTAAGCCTTGCAGTGTTCACGCGGTCTCTTTTGATGAGTTCCGAGGATCTATTTTTATTATAGGTGGGCCATGTTAACCTAAAAGTTGCACATGACTTAAGATAACTTGGCATAATAGATGTTTGCTAAGCATCGACAATTTAAAGATAGTTGACATAGATAGAGTCCTTTGCGTACCCTTATAAAAAAATTTCCAATGCTAAAAAAGCTCATAATCAAAGCCAAAATAGGATGTCTTGTATAACTTGTAGAGCGATACTTCAAAAATGTCATACATTTCAATGCTTTTTGTGTAAGCTATGATCTTTCAAATGTTTTCCACATATGACAATTTTACCTGTTGTCATAACCACCAACCCAAAATGAACCTCATCATTAAAGAAAATTTGATGCTAAATATATATAACACACAATCTCTATTTTTGTAGAAAGTTTTCACAATTTTACCAGCTCAGCGGTTGTTAAACGGTTTCTATTGTAAAAAGGCAAACCTTAAACTATATATATAATACATTGGATGATAGTTTTGTTTAATATATTTTACGGAAACAGTGCTACAAAATCTATAACCATAACTATAACTACAAATAAAAAAATTGGTGATATATTACCTCCTTGATTCCATGAATTGTGGCTCGATGAAACCATTTGCAACAACAATTAAGTAATGTCTCGCTAAGTACATCATGTGCTTCTTGATTGGAGGGACCACTGGTTATAGTAGCTAATAACGCTGTTGCATGCTGTCTAATAAGAAAGGAACCGCCTTCCTCATAAGTGACATGATTGAAATGCCAGTGAAGCATGTAGCGAAAGGCGTGTAAGAATTTTCTGAAATAAATGACAATATATTATTAAATATGTGGCTAGAGAATGAATTAGCAACTTTTTCAATATATATATATATAGCGTGATTTTATCTTTATTTGACTTAGTGTAAAGTTTACTTTAAAGAAATTTGAACAGTTTTTGAAAATAAAGTTCCATGATGCATTGGATTTATATGTGTAGTTTTTTGCTTTTAACTTTCGGTTGCGTAAAAATTTCTGCAGTGAGTTTTGCAATAAACTAATTATAATATTTTATTATATCAAGAATTAAAAATATAAATTATTTTACGATACTAATTAGTTCCTTAATACACAGATTCAATTGTCTGAGAACTTAAAAGCACATGTTAAAAACTTGCATATGCAATGCCAAAAGCAGACTGGAGTGTCAGATGGCAAGAGCATTTATAATCTCTTTTCTATAGTTCTTCAGTTTCATTGTTTTTCTTTTTAATTTTTAGAAGTTTTACAAAAGCTACAACATACCATTGTTAGCGAAGACCAGACCTTATATTGCTACTTTCATTGCCTGTTGGACACTGTGGGATTAGTAAGTATTTTTTATAATATTCGAAGAAAACATCTGAACTAATAGCCTTTATTAATTATTTTTTAATTATTGAAATAGATTGATGAAGAAAATAATGTACAGCTTGAGAAACTTTCGGATATTGTGCCAGAATATGAAACCATAATAAAAACGTTGGTTGAAAAATGTGGCACAAAACGTAAGTACAGTCACAATATTTATTTATCATAGCAAGTTGCACTGAATAGATTTAATTCTGAATAGTCTTTAAACAGTTGCACTTGTGCCGGAAAGGACTTGTAGAGCCAGACAAATGTTTGGAGTAGAAGTGTAGTTTAGAAATGAGAAGAAGGGTTGTAAATGATGAGGGAAGGAACTTAAATTATTATTAACTGTCATATTCAAATTTATTTTTAAAATCATAAAGACCACTGATGAAGGGTATTTGGCAATACTCGAAACAGCTGTATGGTCAGCCAAAAATTCAATTAATTAAAAATAATTTAAAAAATAAATTTTTGTTGTTGTTTCACTTCTGTTCGAAAACCTCTTTATTAAAAAAAAAAAAATTTATTAAATATTTAATTATATTATAACATAAAGTATGATTCTCATACTTTTTTCAAATGAATTCAGAAAATTTTAAACTATTGGTTCAGTTCAGAACTTTTTTATTGCAAAGCGACAATGGTTCTTTTCATAGTCAAATCAAAGAGTCAAAATTAGGAATTCAAAACCGGTTCCATTCAGAATCAGTTCATATATATAATTATATCTACAGGTACTGTTATTTGTAATAATTATTATTTTTCTTATTTGGTACTACAGTCCAGTGTGAACCTTGACCTCCCTTTGTAATTATTATTATCATTACAAACAATAATGTTGGTCATAATCAGAACCAGATCATCGGTCTAATTAAATTTATATTTGCGATTATTTATAATAATAATCTTTATTTCTTTATTTCACAAACAGATGGCGCTGATGCTTGCGAAACCGCATATCTTACTGTGAAGTGTTATGTTGAAGTTGATGCAGCAAATTTAAATAGCGCTTTTGGCTTTTTATTCATCTAAAATAAATGTGTATTAAATTATCAGAAATACAATGTTTATTAGTTTAAATAATGTAATTCATTTTATTAAATAAAAACACCTTTAAAGGTTTAAATAATGTATATATAAAAAGGAAAGGAAAGATGTTATTTTTATAGATGTATACATAAATGTACTATTATTCTATTTATACCTATAACTGCTAATAAATATTAAATATGCATTGAGTTTTTAATAAATGATTAACTTAATAAATTATCTTACTTGTAGAATTGTCCATTATCCACGTTCAATAACAAGAGGCAACGTAAAACCCGTAAGCTTTCTGTTTGCACATGAACTAAAGCACCCTAAAAAAATTAATTAATTTTAATAAAGCAAATAACTCAATATAATGTTAAATACTAATATGAATATCAAAAAGACTTAATATATATTATAGACGCTCAATTTTTCAACCGCTATATAAATTAACTGGATTCTAGTTTGTGTGCGTATAAGGATATCCAGACAGATTGGCGACATCATTGGGGGTGGAGCTGCAATTAGGTTCGAAAAACATCCGAGTCCACGTCTCAAATTCTCTCGTTAATTTCGACAAACAAATGCCGTTCACTATTTACTCACTATTGCTCTGTCAGCTATGAGTTTTAATGTCTAAATGTATATGTCTGATTTAAGCACTGTTGATTTATGGCTTTGACGCATTAAAGTACTCAAACTCTTTTGCTTTGACTTATGCTAGTTTCTATTAACACCTACTCACACTCTCAGCACATCCCCATTTGAAATCCATCTCCACAAGCCAAATTATCACGTATTTGTTTTGCAATTTCAATCATTTCTACGGAATACAACGACAACGTTGTGCTAAACTATAAATTCTATCAATCTAACTTAAAGCCAAGAAGTGGCTATTTAAAAAAATTTTTAGAAGTTGATTAGAATCTTTTGCCCGTATTCAGAGGAGTGAGTAGCATTTTGTCGCCTTAAAAGACAACTGAACATAGTTCGTGGCGATTTTGGAACCATCCATTATTGTTCAAAAAGAAAATGGTTCAATACTTTTTTTTAAATTAAACAAATTTTAAATGTTAAAAAAAAAACAAAATACAACATACCCTGATATCATCACAGCTGCATATATAATTTAGCAACTTATCCACAATATTTAAATTTACAAATTTGATCGCAATTGGCAGACTTTGAGATATTAAGACACGTATCAGTTTCAGCACAAGATGCTGGGGATAATTATAATATGTAGGTATTCTTGTCATGGTATCTGAAATTTAAGTTACTTTACTTTAACAAAACAATTATAAATATATGAATTATCATACCAACATTCTCCAAGCTAGGTAAAAAGTTATCAAAGAGACAACGTAACAAATTATCGTTATTAACTATTCTTATAGCGATTTCATTGTCAGTACGTGCTAAACGTATCAGTAGTTTCAGGCAGGATATTACAGCACTATTTTCTGGACGTTGCTTTTGTAAGATAAAACTACAAATATAACAAAAAACTTAAGTTAAATTAAATCTGTATAATCTGTTTTATAGACTAGGATTTAAATAAAAACCTAATTCTAATTGAGTAAACTATTTTACAAAATTATTAATCAAAACTTTAATGGATGAATTTTTCCTTCATTTTATATCTTTGATTAAATTTATGCTCAACATCTGTCATTTTTCTTATACAAAGTTTCTTGCGCGTTTTAATATATTCTCACATAAAAAGCTCTTTGTTCTTACTAAATTCTTTGTAAGATGTTCGAACGCAGTAAGCAATCTACTAGATCCACTTCAGCTAAATGAAAATCACTCATAGATGTTTTGCTCTCTTGCTCTGTTTCCTCTATATTTGCATCTATAGTTGTGTGCTTGTCTCCATACGCTTGCTTAACTTGCAACTGCTGCATTTGTTTTTGTAAATCTTCCACTGAATCAGTTTCTTCCGACACTTCTGTGGATATAACTTGCAGAGTAGGTTGCCAGTAACAGTATGGATTATCATAAATGTAATCTAATAAAGCCTGCAAGTTTATTATTTAATATGAAAACTGTATTATTAACAATAGCATGCAGTTAAGGACCTCATCAATTTCATTATAGAAGAGATAAGCTAAAGCCTTCGATACAACTTCCGTCAAAGCAGGTTGTAAATCATCCAAGCCTAAACGTAATAGAAAAAATATTTTCGACAAAGGCAACTGCAGCACTTGATCGTAAAAGCCTTGATTATATAGTCGAAGTATGCCAGCAATGGCTTTATATCCGTAAATGCGTTGCGGCACTAAAAATGAGCTAAATATTAGAAACGAAAAATTATTAATATTTTTCCAAGTTCCAAGTAATTCAAATGAATTACCGTGCTAAGCGAAATAATTCCTGCAATGCGTAACCAGGACGATGCGGATCTTCAGTGTGTAAATATAGCTCGCGCTCATATGGCTGTTGGTTATCAGTGTTTACGGTCTCATTGAGACTGTAAGGCAGCAGCACACCTGCAAAATCAAAACGGGCTTCAAATTTTTCGCCAGACTTTAATTTTGCTGCTTTCATAGGTATTTCACGCATCCATTCCAATTTTTCTTTTTCAATCACATCGAAGTTTATCCAATTCTCAGCAGTACTTTGTTCTAATAACTCAACTGCTGGACACTCATCTGGAAGTAGCGATAATGTAGGTGTCGTTGTGGTGGGGTTAGTGTCTTGTATATCTTTTGATTCACTAATTGGGTTATTTTCAACTTTAGTTATTGCTGACGTTTTTCTCTTGCGCATATTTTTTATAAATTCAATTGTCGAAGGATCTATAGTGTGGTATTACATTAAATCCATATATTTGTTTTGTAATATATAATTTTACTACCCAAATCTTTTAAAAGTTGTCTCCTTTCTTCCATTATTTTATCATCGTCCATATCCGTTATTAATTTCAAGTTTTCTGAATGCACTTCTATTTTCATATCTTCTATAGATTTTTCTGCTGGCCTATTGCTATGTTCAATCGGAATGCAATCCATTGGCTCTTCGGTTTTAATGTCAGTACTTGTGCTTACTGTCGGTGCTTCTAATTTAACTGCTCTTCGGTCCATAGCAATTGCAAAGAGACTTTTGCCAGTTTGTGACTAAAATAAAATTAAAATTTTTAAGTAAATTATTAACATTTGTAGCAGCACCTTTACTTACATTTGCGGGTGCACTAACAACTGTTGGAAAAGGTAATGCTACTGGTGTTGGTGTTTTGGTATGAACATTTGGCAGATTTGGGGGCACACTCGGTCTCTCAACAATATCTTTTAGCAGCACGTTCTCTAAGTTGTTTTGTGTCTTTTTATTCGCATAGTCAGTTACAGTATTTTCACGAATTCCGCATAACATTTCCTTAGTTTTGGCTATTTCGGGTATAGTTTTCTCTTGTATATCGCCTATCAAGTCTTTCTTGGACATGAACTCATTTTTAATTTCATCATTCGCTGAAACTGGTTTTTTGCGATTTTTTGCAAATAATGAAGTTTGCGTAGCTGAAATGTAATAAATTTATGTAATATATTTTTCTCTTTATTATTTTAAAATATATTTACGGTTTTTCATGTATTGTAATTGGGCTGCAGGCTTAAAATTAGCATTATTAGCTTTTTCCTCGTAGTATTTTTTTTCATGTTCGTAAACATCCTCATATAAAAGCCGTTTTCTCATTTTACTAGTAAGTAATTTTAAAACTTAATATAATTATTTATGTTTTAAAACGATTTAAATGGTTTAAGCGCCGGCAATGTTTTGTTGTGCTATTTTCAATGCACGAAATTAACCAATGCAGCTGTTTTTTAGCTCGTGGTGAATTCATTTCACCACAAATGTGATGTATGACACTTAGATGGCGCTGTTGAGACATGTTTGTAGCGTTCACTTTGCCATCTATCGATGAAATAAAGCTAAACTATATTTTCCAATAAGCAACTAGCTTGATAACAGACGCAAAAGAAGTCGTCAGTTGTTCATTAGTGAAAAAGCATTAATAAAAGATTGTCCCACGTGGAAAATAAGAATTAATGAAGTTGTTTTATTGTAACTTTATGGTGTAATAGCTATAAATCGGTACTCCCAACAAAAGCTATAGCCACATATTAAAAGTTTAATTAATGAATTTCAAACACATAATATCGTTTGATGAGCACTTATTTCAATGAGTTTTTAAATACCAACCCTGTACTTCGCAGCTCAACAACCTGTTGTCAAGTGTCAAATGCGATCAGCTGTAATTGTTTGGCATTGCAATATATGCGTAAATAAATCTAAGCGAATTTGAAAATTGTTTAAAACTAGCTTCGAAATGGAATGTGATGAAGAAAAAATTTATGTTGAAGTTTTGGATGAAAGTCAAATACCAGAGAATGAACTGGCGGAGTTCCAGGAAACGCAAATAATTAAAAGTGAAGAGTTCTTGGATATAAATTGTCAAGAAGATGAAGAAACTTTAATAAAGAAATTCGTGTCTGGTGAAAGTGGACTTCAGGACATATATACTATGTTAGGTTTGAATACAGAAAAATCAGATGATGAAGATGACAGTGACAATCAAAGCGAAAAAGAGGATCTTAGAGAAAAACCAAGCACATCATCTAAAATTTTTGGTAAAGGTGGCCTAGAAGAACGCACACGTCCACATCGCAAACGTTCAGTGTTGGAACCGAGTTTATCCGCGTTAATGGGACAAGCAAATCTAAGTTTCGCACGCGGACAAACAGATTTAGCTGAAAAAATTTGTTTTGAAATTATACGTCAGAACCCTTTAGCTTCAGAGTCTTTCTACACATTAGCACAAATATACGAATTTAAGGATGAAGAAAAATTTATTAATTTTTTAACAATTGCTGTTCATTTGAATCCCTATGAACGTGACACTTGGATACGTATTATTGATATACACATACATAAAAAAAATTATCCATTAGCTCGTAGTTTTTATTCAAAAGCAATAAAAGTATGTATTTAGCTCATCTGACGAATTTCTGTAAGTGATTTAATGCATTTTCTTTATTTTAGACCTTTCCAAAGGACTATGATTTACACCTGCGTAAAGCTCAATTATTGGATACAATGGGTGATTCATCTGCAGCTATGCGTACCTATCTAAAAATGATTCCACATGTACCACCCGAACGAGCTGAGTTGTGTTTAGTTACGGCAAAAAATGTAGCGCACTACTTTCATGGCTTAAAGAAGTTTGAGTTAGCTTTAAAAGCTATGGAACAAGCTTATAATGTGTGCGGAAAACGTTTTTCTTTAGACGACCTTAACTTATATTTAGAGTTACTGTTACTGCGGAAGCAGTACCAAAAACTGTTACTTTGCTTAAATGAAAAAACAAGTATGGACCTTGAAATAGAGAAAGTGGATGGTACAGAAATAATATTATATTGTCATATGCCGGAAAATTTGTTAGATGCATTTCGTGCTAAAGCATGTGTCTGTTTAATACATTTGACTGCGAAACATATATATGAATATATTATAGAGAATGTTTGCAACTACATACCAGTTGAAAGTGAACGTCTCGAGTTGTACATCGATGTAACAGAAGCGTTTATGCAGGAAACTAAATACACGGAAGCATTGCAATTATTAAAACACTTAGTTTATAATGAATACATTGATTGTCCTGCCTTTGTATGGTTGAGATATGCTGAATGCCTACGACATATGGAGCGTACAAACGAAGCTATCGAAAGCTATGAACGTGTAGTCGAATTAGCACCTTTTTGTTATGAAGCAAAGTTTACATTGTCTGCGTTACTTAAACAACAAGGTAGACAATCTGAAGCACTAAAAGCGTTGGAACAGTATGATAAAAATGATAGTGAACCTTTGAATGCACGACTACTTTATGAGCGCGCTATAATGCTTAAACAAATCGGAGAAATCAATGAGTATCTAGATGTTGGATACGTTTTAATATCGCGGAATTCTCTTAAATTGAGAAATCGTGAAGAAATGACTGCAGTTGCGAAAGGTGGGAGCTTCTATAATTCTGAAGGTATTAAAACTGTATTACAAATGCGTAATATAACAGAAGACTCCGACGCAATGATACAGGTGAGTAATCCATACTTCTGTATGCTATGTACGGTACTTAATGTGTTAAATATCAAATAATGTTTTTAAGCATTTTTTATTTTAGTTAAAAATAAAAGTAGGTTAAAGGAATATTTTATTTTTAAGACTAATCCTAAAGTGCCTCCCATCTGCTTTATTTCTGCTCGTCATATGCTTGGCGTCGCCTTAACACTTTAGGGGCTTTCTTTTTTAAGGATCTTGACGAACTGCAAAACCTCCCTATGAATAGCATTATAAGCTTTGTCAGGGTTCTAAGTGGTTCTAACACTTGTGTTATTAAATATACGGTAACACGATGGGCCTGTAAACCTAAGTGAATCACTTAGGATCGACGGTATAACCTGACCTAACCTAAGACTAATCCTACAAATTAACTTTTGTACATACAACTATGTTAATAACTTACGACATGTTTATATATTAAATTATTTTTAACTACTGAACTCACTCACGGTATTCTTCGCTTTTTGATTTCAAATATATTTCATATATAGTTAATATGCTTTTATAACTAGATCTATATTTATCTGTATATAAATTTTTAATTATAAACTCACACAATTTTTGTAATTTTTTTTAGGAATACAACAAATCTCAAACTGATAATTCAGATCTAACCGTAGAAGATGAATACAAACTTCTAATGGATCTTTTAGATACAGCTTTTGAGCGTAAGAAGTTCAGTTACTTACAACGCATATGTTTTTCGCTAGTAACAACGAAGCGATTCACCAATTATCATGAAGAATTGCAGCGGATAATAATATTAGCGTGCTACTATAACGACGACTGTGACATGGCTTTCACGTATTTGCGTGAATTGATAACAAAAAAGCCCTTGGTGGTATCGCTGTGGAATATGTTATCACTTATGATACAAAAAGGTCACGATCGACGCTATCAACGTTATGTAAATCGTTTAATACAACGTCATGCGGTGGTACGTCCAATGCGTATACTTGTGGGTCATTTTCATTTAAATTGCAGTTCATATAAGTACGCTTTAAATATATATGCACCACTGTTAAAAGAAAACTCGGATCCTTTAGTAGCACTTTGCATAGCAGTCATTTTTAATCAGATTTCTTTGCAAAAGAAAGTTTTACGAAAAAGTTCTGCTATTGCACATTCCACTGCATTCGCCCATAGGTATGCTGAGTTGAGACGCAATAATAGTTTAACTTGTGCTGCAGAACAGGAGATATGCTACAATATTGGACGGATATATCATCAAGCTGGAATTATGCATTTGGCTATATATTACTATGAGCGAGCTTTAGCCCAACAACATCCATTGATAGATGAGCACGCAGAGTATCTGAGCTTGACTTACGAAACTGCGTACAATTTACATTTGATATACAAAGCAAATGGAAACCTACATAAGGCACGGCAGATTTTATATAAATATATTGTGATTTAAACATATTTAACGTATTCAAATATATATATACTTATACATATGTATATGTACAGACATTTAAAATTTAAAAATCTTGAACTTTATCTATTTGTTTATAATATAGACTGATACTTTTAATTTATATGTATGTAATAATAAAAAACTTTCCCAAAAACTGTTTATAATTTTAACAACTATTAATTTTAAACGAAGTTAATGGATATCATTTCTGCTGCTTGTGGGTTTGATATCTACTCATCTGCCACTGCAAGCAATCCATCAACTAAGAATTTTACTAATGCTCACTGTGAATACTAAAAAATCATCGTGGTTTATTCTACAACATAATTTGTATGTATTATTCAATAATTTAAGATTATTTTGTAATTTTTGGACAAAAATTCCTAGTGGACTAAATACTCTATAGATAGGTCAGACGTTAGTCATTTTATTACTTCACCAATTTATCGAGCTACATTTGTGTACCCTTTTAATTACAAATTTTAGCCATTGTACTGTAAAGACCAAGAGCTGAAATCCCATTCTAGTAATTAAAGGAAAAGCAGAGTACATTATATAGAAGGCTTAGCATTAGGTCAAAAAATAAATGTAAGACAAAAATGGAAAACAAGTGAGGGGAGGAAAGGAGAATATTTTTACTAGATACTAATTACTGACTAAGAGTAAACTCTAAGCAAGGGTTTGCTGTAACCACGATTTTAAAGTGGGATTTTTAAGTAGATCGATGAGAAATGGAGCTGAGTGAAAAACACCAGAGCGAAGATTATAACGCCTGGTAAAGACGATATGTTTTCTTTGATATTTATTACACTAATATTGTTGCGTTATGGTGTCACTTTGCTGATGTATGTTAAGCATATAAGTTTAATTTATCATGGAACAGTTTATAATACAAATTTAAGGGATCTCTATGTAACTTATAGTATAAATTTGTTTTAATGGTAAACTTGTTGGCTCTTAAAATTCAGACTTAAGATTATAATTATAAAAAATATGGCAACACTGAAACGATTATAACGGCAATTACTTACTTAACACTTAAATAATAATGTAATTTTTACATCACAAAATTGAATTTATTTTATTTCATCAGTAAATAAAAAATTTATAAAAAATGAAAAAGTGAAATTTATATATAAATATATTTATTAAACACATATTTACAATACATATTTAAAAAGTACTCTTTTATTTATATTTTAGTACAACATACATTCACTAAAATGGAGGTGATCACTTTTTAAAAGTAGTACCAGTATCAGCCATACATTTTCTTAAAGACTGTTGAGCGATCAGTGTGTCTTTATGTGGCATGACAGCGATCTGATAAAACATATCGATGCCCTCCTTAAACAGAGCTATCGCCTCTTGAGTTTTTTGATCTTTCATAGCCTCTGCTGCTTCGCGATATAATTCTTCAATTTTAATTATTTGCGCCACGCTCTCCTTGAGAGAAACATTTTTACGACAACGTGCGCAACGTACATCTTTGGAGAGATCTTTAGGAAATTTTAATACATTTTGACAATTAGTTGTTGTGCACCTTCAAAATAACAAAATTAATTTAAAATTATTTAAATAAACTACTTTTAAATATAATAAAACATACCAAAACCTGACTTGCTTATCCAATTTTTGTAGAGTTGGCCAATTTTCTTGACAAGCCATGCAATTGCAACTAAACAAGTACCGTCCACGCAAGCTACGTTGACGTTCCTTCAAATTAACATTCGCAAAAGTTGGACCATAATTCTCAGCTACAATTTCATTTGGACGATGTGGCTTAATAGCAGCCAACACTAGTTTTTTACCCACGAAATAACGCGCTACAGTTGGCCAACATTCATGATTGAAGTAAGCGCCAGTACCGTAGAGACCGGCACCCACATACACTACTTTTGAACCATCAAATCGATGTTCATCTGTTATAAGTGTTTCGTATATCTCATGTGCGTTATACTGCAATACTTGTAAAAGCCCCAAGAGTGCAGCACCTACTTGCAGTTCAATAGCAGTGGGATTCACACCTTCCGTTTTGCGTCGACCAAAATATTGTGATTTCTGTAGACAACGCAGTAAGAAACCAGCCATTAGTGAACGTTGCAAAAGATCATCAGCTTGACGGGAGTCTTCATGAGTGCAAAGATTTGCATAAAGTAAATTGGCAGTATTCAAACCACTTTCCAAATTTTGCGCTTGAGTAAAAATACGTAAAGCTATAAAGCAGAGTATGGACATGCCAGAACCTAGGTAGATAAAAAACTATATAATAAACTTCATTTTTCTAAATATTCTATTGTATAAATATACCAATGAATAAATCCATATATTCACATTCAAAGCGATGATAGGTCTCACAAGCCTCACCCATACATTGTGCTGAGCAGAAAGCAATTCCCGAACAATTTAAACAAGGGACTGGTGTGACCAATCTAGAAAAAAAATGTAAGTGATTACAAGGAAATAAATTAAGGAATAAAGATGGTTGAATATATAAAATGACATGAATGATATTTCCTTTGTGAAGATTTAGAAACTCTTAATGTGGATTATTTTATGGTTTTTGTAAACTATTGAATAAAAAACTACGTGTTTATACACCCTATCTAATTATTTTCTGTAAGTACTGTTTAAAAGTCTATTTTTTCACATATCCGATAATTACAACAATTTGACTTTTCTCATCTAGTAAATTACTATGGCTTGATTTGAGTAAAGTTTGGGTCTCTATCTTCTCCTTCTTTACTTAAAAAAATCGATGCATTTATCAGCGCAATGGCAATGGTACTGCAATATACCATATATTCGATTAATATACAGTAAACGTTTGTTTACGAGGCTCTCATTTCTATTATAGAACACTCTTTACTATAATATTATATTCGCGGAATTTAGCTCATGATTTTAACTGGTTTATTTCGTGTTTAGATAAAAATATAATAATTAAAGTTGAACCTTTTTAACAATAGAAGAATGTATAATAGATTCGTTTTATATATAAAAGTAAGATGAATACTAGACTTCTTCCTAAAGCTAGAAGAATCCAATAAGAATAAGAAGGAGCGCATTGATATAAACTTACGGAATCCTGTAGGATTGTATATATATATATATATTCAATGTATATGTAGTGACAATTCAAGACTTCTTAGAAATACTAGATTTTTCCTAAAACTGGAAAACTCCAAATAAAACAAGAAAAACGAAAGCGTTGATCTAATCCTGTAGAAAAATATAAATACATATATTCAATATACATGTATTGACATTTCAACATTTTTTAAAAATGTTGAGATATACTCATTAGAGATTACTAAGCAAATCAAACAGGAAAACAAAAGGATCTAAACAAAGTAACTCAACTGTGAATAGATTCTTTGAAATCAAACTTTATCTCATCCTCATATCTTGGTTAGTTATAATGTTATCATTATATCAAGCAATCTGTTTTATAAAACATGTTTGTATATATAATATATCTTTTTTATAATATATTCTTTTAAGGATAAATTAAAAATCTTTTATAACTGACCGTTCAAAGCAGTGATGACAATGACTACCATAAAAATTTGGCAACAAACAAGCAGCCACCGGTTGTTCACAAAGCACCACATCTCCAGTTTGTACACTGTCATTTGCCACAACAAAGCGCCCCTTCTCTTTAGTTTCAACTAGTTTTACTAAATTGGATGCTCCACGTAAATTCTGATTCTCGCCATGAGTTAAGTTAGGTACTTGGACTCGCTGCTTTTTCGTTGACCTTTTCACCAACGGCAACTCTTTCCGACAAGAGTCAATTAATGCATTTCCACCTCCAGAAAGTTTTTCGGCAATTTTAAGCGAAATTTCCGCTCGTGCAGTTTCACCCATGCCTTAATAATGGAATGCGAAAATATATACATTTTTAATTGTAGAAATTAATAAAAATATACGTACATGCATAAGCTTTTGCCATTTTGATGTAATAATCAACACTTTGCTTTGATTCCAAACCGAAAGATGCCGCCAATTTCAAATCACTTAACGCCGTTTCACCATCTCCCAGACCGATTAATATGATAGAGCGTGTGCGGAACGCCATAGCTAGTGTTAACCCATCATCGATAACAGGATCAACGCCTAAACAAGGAATAAACAAATAATGTTTTGATTAATTTTGCTATCTTTAGAGAAAATTGATTAATGTAAAGAATGATTTAAACATTTATTTAATTAAACAAATTCCCACAGAATATGGATCATATTAAATTATTTTAAACAGTGAATTTTATATAGAAAAAATTCAACATATTATAGATGCCAGAAAAGACTGAGTTTTTTTGCCGAAACCAACCTACACATGGGCAAGAAGTATTACAGTTTTTATTATTAAGGCCGTGTGCGAGTTCGGGTAAATTAATGATAAATTGAGGGAAATAGTAAATTATGTCGGTATGGCAGCGAATTATGGTATTTACCACAATTTCGAGTACGGTCAATTAGATAAAAATTAGGCAAATTAGATGTTACCATTGTGAAAATTTTATAAGATGTTTAATAAATAAGTAAATATATTTGAAAACTTTTAACCAAAAATAATAAATAAGTGCAACAAATAAATAAATAAATGTTTACATAAGTGTAGTGCAAAAAATCTCTAGGAAATTTCAATTTACCTCAATTTACTCGAACTCGCACACAGCCTAAAAAATTAATTTTTCGTTTGTAAATTATTCTTAAAATTGTAATGAAATATTCAACATTATATAGAAGTTCTACAAGCGGTTGGGTCTATGTGCTGAAACCATTTGTCTATGACAGTAAAATGTTACACAAGAAGATTGTGATACGTCATGAGCTACCACACTATCAAGACCACTTCTTCTTTAAGTCATATTAATTTTAAATTTTATCATTCAAATACTTAGTTTCGATATTTTACTACTAAATTTCTGTAAAAATTATTATGACTGATATAAATGACCATTAAGAACCCACAATATTTGAATATATATTATTTTTAAATATACTTCAGAGCCCTAAGTGGCATTACCCTTAGCTGGTGCACGTACAACTGCCAGATTCGCATGAGCCAACGCCTGCTGTAGTTCACCCAACAAATGATGTTTATCGGCTTGTGCACGACGTTGCGCTGAGAAGAGTCCATCTTTTTGCTTGTAAACTGGTTGCACATTTTCCAAGACACCCAGTACTGGATCACAAATTTCACGATCACTGAATATTGATAAAATGCGTGCTTCATTCGATTTCAGTTTGCCAAAATAGTTTTGAAGCCATTTTTCACCGCAGGAATCTTTTACTTCCATGTAAAATTCATTGAAAAAGCCTTGTCTATCAGATTGCACGGTGCGTGCACTGCAAATTTGTTGATATGCTGCTGTTTCGTCATTCAGGCTCATGTTGCAAACTGTTTTTAACGTTTATTTTATTTCAAGTAAAAGCTATTTCTATATTGAATGAAATTAATTGTTTTTTTAAATATTTACACAAAATTATATTAAAAAATAATTATTGCACACGTTTATTTAACCACTTGTGTCTATTTTCGTTTATTAAAATTTTCTTATATTCTAATTTATGTTGCTAAAAATAAATATTTTATGTTCTATTAAAAGAGTATGTAAGCACTATGGTGAATAGTTTTATTTGTTTACATGACTATTGTGAATGGTTATTGTGAATCGAGGAGGTTTTCAAGTAATCGAGGAGTTAAAACATAAGTGAATTAACGATCATTTTTTAAATTAGCACATACATTACGGTCTCGTATTGTTGCAGTAATATTGTAAAGTATTATTAAGAAAAATAAAAACAAAAATAAGAATTATTACTTATTTGCTGCAAAATTTAAATTTTACTAAGCTAAAATTTTAATTTTACTTTATTTACTATTTACTAATATTCAATTTAATATAAGAACTACATTATTCTTCATATATTTCACCTTTCATTCAGCGATATTACCGAATATATGTCAGGTACTAACTCTCATTTGATTGCCTTACTAACAGCTTTGCACCTAGGGTCTAAATGTCTTATAGAGTAAACCAAATTCTCTACAGAACCTCTATATAGTAGCTGCATTAAGTTTTCATATAATTATAAATAATTTCAATGCTCTGTTTTTGATCAAGATAGAACTTTCGATTTTTAGTTCTTTCTGTATGTCTTCATTTCTGACACACAATTGCGTTTTTAACGTACGGCTTAAAATAATACTCTGGTAAGTTTAAATTTTCTTAATGGTGAATTAATGGTTTCTCAATGGTAAATAAAAGGGTATTTTCATAATTGACACACCCATAAAGCAATTTGGGTCTAATCAT
>NC_051846.1:228042690-228148260 GCF_002237135.1 Teleopsis dalmanni | reverse complement strand
CTGTTTATACACGTACGTTTGTACGAAGTTGCACTCTATACAATAGAGTATAATAGAGTACAATAGAGCACTTCGTACTCTATTTTCTAAAATTACATATTTATCTATTTACAAAAAAATGTTTTTATGTCTTCATAAAAGTCAACTTAAATTACATTTTAGTTTCGTGTAAAGAACAAATCTTATCACTATGCACTCATGCAAATATATGTGATCATTACTTTTATATTTACTTTAGTTTTAGTTACAGTGCAATTTTTATTATATATCACGTTAGTATCTTAACTTTATTGTAATTTTCTCATTATAGGTAAAGAAAATGCATGATCGCGTACAAAAAACGAAAGATCAAGTGCAAAAATGTCGTGAAAAATATGAACAAGCCATATCTGAAATTACCAAATATAATTCGGTATATATAGAAGATATGACTAATGTATTCGAAAAGTGCCAAGCAATGGAGAAAACTCGTCTCACATTCTTCAAGGATGTGTTATTTAATATACACACATGTTTAGATCTAACAAAGGTTCAATGGTAAGGAATTATCAAAAATCAAATATATACATCAATAATTTTTATATATAACAACCCAGCTTACCGCAAATATATGAGGAATTCTATCACACCATCAACAATGCTGATTCACAAAAAGATCTTAAATGGTGGTCAAATAATCATGGCGTGAATATGGCAATGAACTGGCCTGCATTTATTGTAAATATAATTATTTTAAACACTAAATATAGTTGTGCTTTAATATAATAATAACATTTCTCTTTTGTCATTCAAATTTAGGAATATACTGAAGAATTCCGAGATATAGCGAAAGGTAGCAAATCAAAAGAAGCTCTTCCAGCAGCACCAATAATGCTCATCAATCAACGACCTGTAGCTGAGGATGTGCATGTAAATATAGTCTATTTATATATTATTATTAAGTTTATAGGATTCGACTTCTATGATTTATGTCTCAATTTCATACCTCTTTAGGAGTATCAAACAACAAATAGTCTCAAGAAGAATACATCGAACAAATCTAGTGGAAAAACCGTTCAACAGCAACAAGAATCATCCACAGTTACAACAACCGTTGGAAGTAACAAAAGCGCTGGTGCAAATGCAACGGCGGCGGCAGCTTCTAGTAATCGTAATTCAGGCGTAACGTAAGTGAAAATTGTTAGAACGTTTAACAATAAACCATTGAAGTGTGAAATTCTTCATATGCAAATACATATATGCTTGTATTCCGTATATATATTTAATCTTCATCCATTCCGCACCCACTTTTTATTAATAATAACTAATGTTGATAAATTCTTTACAGTAATGGTAATGGCAAAGCCGATCCCAATCCATTTGAAGAGGAAGAGGAATGGGATGATACTGATAATGTTTTGGTTGATAATGGTGAACCAGGTGTGCCTGTAAAAGCTCTATATGACTATGAAGGCGCTGAAAGTGATGAACTATCGTTTAAACAAGGTATTGAAAAGTTAATTAATTGATATTTATAATTTATAAGAGAAAAAATAAATGTGTATATAGCATATATATATAAACATAAAATAATTATATGCTGCGATGAAAAACCCTACTACTTCGTATCGTTAAAAATTAACGATAATATTAAAAATCTACGTAATTAATCTTGTTAATCTAGACTATTATTTTTTTTTGTGTATTGGTTACACAGCTAGTGACATACGTATTTACTGTCAGACAGTTGATCGTGACAGTTGAAGACGTGAATTAATATGTTTGGACATTTTTTATGTGGCAAAACACCGGATCCGAGAGTTTGTGTGGAATAGAAATTAAATGCAACAAATTATTGAAAATGTTAAAAAAAAGTATTTAACAACGACAATATAACAACAATCGCGAGTTTTTGAATGATAAATGTGCTTTCAAAAAAGCCTAAAAGTTATTGCACATGACATGAAATCCAGGTTGCAACCATGTGCGTCAAAATAAAAAATAAAAGTATGGAAAAAACTTAAACATATTAATTTTAAAAATTAAATAGGACGATAGTTATGTATATTATTGCCACGAAACAAGAATCAGCAAAATGATAAAAAATTAGTTGCATTATAATTCGCGATAAAACATAATATCAATGGAACCACCCTATTCTGCACACGTAGAAGCCGTGGCATTATTCTATTTCTCAAACTCAGAAAGATACTCAGAAAATATTTTTCAAAAATAAATACCAAGAAGGCGAAGCCGCAGTTCTTAAAAAATTAAAAAAATATTTATTAAAAGAATTAAAAATGCTCACTACTTTTTGATATATAATGGACTATTTATTTACATAAAAATACATTGCATTGTTTTTCAGTGTTGCCTCTCTTCCCAAGCCACAATATAGTTTACGATTGACAAGGTATTTTCTATGCCTTTTTTAGGTCTTTTCTAGAAGTTTAATTAACATATCATTACTGGAAACATAGACGTTGTCTAAAATCAAATATTCTCAAAAACTTTTTCTATTTTTATTTATTATTAACTTGGCCATCCTCATCAACAAGATCAGAACTACCGTTAAATTTGAATAAAACTCCAATATATTGTTTATATTCTATTCTATTCTATTCAATTCTATTCTATTTTATTCTATTCTATTCTATTCTATTATATTCTATTCTATTCTATTCTACTCTATTCTGTTCTATTCTATTCTATTCTATTCTATTCTATTCTATTCTATTCATTATATTTTATTCTCTTCTCTATTTATAAAAGATAAATTCTACATTTTATTCTATTTATATAATATTTTATATATATATATTATATATTTATATTTATCTTTATACTAATTTTGTTTTTTAAACCGGCTAATTGGTCAATACTTAAATACTTTAGAAAAAAATTTCTTTTGTTTTTTAAAAAGATTTTATTTAAGCCAATATTTCGACTATATATTATAGTCATATTCAGGGTTGGTACAACAAAACACAAATTGAAGACGCGTATAGCTGGACATAAACACAACGTAAAGTATAAAAATAATATGAAGTAAAGGGTTACACCAAGAAAATAATTAACGAAAACGCTCTTTCCTGAAAATCTTTATATTCTATAAACGTCAGACTCAATTATAATACTGATATACAACAACTTTCAACAAATCTTGAAGAGGATAAATATATTAATTCTTTATAAATGTATTTTATATTTTATTGTCAATGTATTTTATATTTATTCTCTCTATATTATTATTCATGTTTTGATGTTAATGTATAAGAACATTTTACTAGCCTAAAGATAACTGTTGAATATAGTCGAAATATTGATTCAAATGAAATCTTTTTAAAAAACAAAAACTTCTATAACTCGAATTTTCTATAACTCAAACTAAATAAAGTGCAAGAGGGTTTAGAGAGAGGTATACAGTTACAATAAAATTGTTTAACTCGAAGTCTCCATAAGTCAAACCTATTCTTTACAAAATGGTACTTCGAGTGATGAAACTTTGACTATATTTATATTTATGTTTATGTATATGTTTATATATATGTTTATATATATGTTTATATATATGTTTATATATATGTTTATATATATGTTTATATATATGTTTATATATATGTTTATATTTATATTTATGTTTCATTTATATTTATATATATATTTACATTTATATTTATTTTTATTTTTATATTTATATTTATATTTATATTTATATTTATATTTATATTTATATTTATATTTATATTTATTGGCTATATGTTTAATTAACTCATAAGTAGAAAACAGTAGTTCATAATATTTTTATTACCTTTTATTTTGTTATCCCATTGAGGATAATTTTCATTCGACTGTTGTAAGGCTCGACCCACAAAGGACTTCCAGGACTTCCATATGCAATTCCATATGCATTGATATTCTATATTATTGTGTAGTATATTATTATTCTAACCTTCCGTAACGTATATGATCTTTCGAAGTTGGTAATTTTTTTTTATTTGAAGAATTTATCACCGATTTTTTATCGTATATTTTTATTTGAATAAACTTGATAAAAAAGCTAAATCTCATGTGAATTGCCTATTAACACATTTTGCATAACTTATCTTTATATCTAATTTACGATAGTAATTATTTTAACAATTTTGTACTGCAATTAATCATGACTATACTTTCCTATTTATAAATATTGTATTAACTTAACTAAGCAGAAAACAGATATAATTTGTGATGACTGTCGTGCTATATACTACTATATTTTGAAAAATTATATAAATATTCAATACAACAATATAATTATCAGTTTTATTATTACAAAGAAAGTTAAAAATTAAACAACTGCTTTCAGTAGTTAATAATATATTTTGTAAAAAATTAATTGTTATGGCAATTAGTATTACGTTACGAATTGGAAATAAATTAGAAAAAAAAGAAAAACGTGTCACTAATTAAAGAACTTTTTTATTGATCTAAAATATATTTCTATATATTTCAAAGATATTAAATTACTATATATTATATGTTAAAATTTGCATAAGTTTATTATCTTTAAAAGTGCGACAAGTAACACCAGTGCATTAACAAATTTTTAAAAATCAAATATAAAACTTTTGAAGTAAAATCATCTATTAAAATTTATAATTAATTTCAATGAAAAAAAAATATAAATATAAATAAATATAAATATAAAAATATAAATTTTATACATATATATTCTATAAATATTTATATAAATTATATAAATATGAAAATATATGTAAATACAATATAAGATAGCTAATCATTAATAGACATACTCTATAGTATATAATTATAAGTTGCATTTTAAGATTATAATTTAAATTTTAAAACTAAATAACAAGTGCAATTTTTGCTTATACAATGACTGGTTTATTATATTTATTTATATGTATTTATTTATATTTATATAAATATTTATATAAATTATATATACAATATAAGATAGCTAATCATTAATAAACATACTCTATAGTATATAATTATAAGTTGCATTTTAGGATTATAATTTAAATTTTAAAACTAAATAGCTATAATATTTATTTATATTTATATAAATATTTATATAAATTATATATACAATATAGGATAGCTAATCATTAATAGACATACTCTTTAGTATATAATTATAAGTTGCATTTCAAGATTATAATTTAAATTTTAAAACTAAATAACAAGTGCAATGTTTGCTTATACAATGACTGGTTTATTATATTTATTTATATTTATATAAATATTTATATAAATTATATATACAATATAAGATAGTTAATCATTAATAGACATACTCTATAGTATATAATTATAAGTTGCATTTTAAGATTATAATTTAAATTTTAAAACTAAATAACAAGTGCAATGTTTGCTTATACAATGACTGGTTTATTATATTTATTTATATTTATATAAATATTTATATAAATTATATATACAATATAAGATAGTTAATCATTAATAGACATACTCTATAGTATATAATTATAAGTTGCATTTTAGGATTATAATTTAAATTTTAAAACTAAATAACAAGTACAATGTTCGCTTATACAATGACTGGTTTATTTGCCTTTTTTCTTTAATTTACTATTATTTAAAATTCCATATTTTTTAAACATTTTCCATAGAGGTCTTTTACACTCTAATATTCCAGAAAAAGTAAGTCAGTTTTAATAAAAGAAAATACTTTTTCCCTTTGTCTGTATTTTCTATATAAATCCGTGGGTACCGATAAACACTGAAAAATCTGTTTAATTGTAAAATAATATATAGGATGCTTGTGACATACATGGGTGTTCGGGGTAAACTTAATATGAGAAATTCAAAAAATCATAAAAAAAGTTTAATATCACATTAAAATACCAGCTTTTATAATAATATAATAATCTCTGATATAAGACCACGTTTGTCATTATATATAAGGAAAAAATAAAAATTTTCAAAAATAAAAAATAAAAAAAAAATCCCATTTTTCCAATTAGACCATTAAATTATTATATTCTTCTTCTTCTTAGTATCCGTTTTCCCTAGTGGGGCATAGAGCCGTAACGATTCTCTTAAACCGAACTCTATTAGGTGTTTCTCTGCATATATCATTCTGTGTGTAGTGCGCTTCTGTCATTTCTCTTTCAATTGTCCTTCTCTAAGTTAAAGCCAATGCACCAGGGCGTCTGCTGTCTTGTTGGTTCCATGTCAAAGCTAGTCGTGGAATGTATTTATTTGTTCGTCGGATAGTATGCTCTATCCAATTCCATTTTCGCATTTTTATTTCGGTTACAACAGCTTTCTAATTTGTTTGGTGTAAAAGTTCTGCATTTGATATATGGTTAGATCACCATATTTCTAGGATTTTCCGCAGGCATTTATTTAAAAATGTTTATATTATCCTTTCTATCTGTTTTGAACGTTTTCATGTTTCGCAGTGATAATAAAGGATAATTATATTAGTATTCTATACATAAATTATTTTTTTGACATATATGATTTTATTGTTTATAAAATCTGGTCTTGAAAAGAACGTCTTAATGTGTCTACAAGATGAGTAATGTCTAATATTCATCGAACAATTTCTTCATTAATTCGAGTGTAAAAAATAACTTCTTTATGAGTGTACTTGATGAGTAATGTCTAATTTCCATCCAGCGAACATTTTGTTCGTGAATTGGGCACTGTCGCGTTTAACTCACTCCACAGAGTATAATCGACATACGAGTGAATTTGAAAGAAACAGACTGCGTTATCTCAGTTCGCTAGCAAAATGTTCGCTTAGTAAAGTTCGTTTACTTAAGAATGAAAAGCTAGTGTTGGTGTAATAGGGGAAAATAAATCCCTTAGTCTATATACAAAAAAAATTGTTGAAGGGACGTTTAACAAAGTAGACCTTGTTCTATTAAAGTTGTCATTCTAAGAAGTAGGTGTCATTAAAGAAAAGTATTTATAGGACCCAATAAATTAACTTGTTTACTTCTTTCTTACGCTTTCATCGCATTTTTAATACTTTAAACCATAATTAAACAGTTTCTTAATTATTTATTAACTCAAAAAATTTTTTCTGAATTATCTAAATTATTTTTTTTGCTAAAGTTTTAATGCCACACGTTCGTCTCACTTTTACAGATTAACATTTTGTCAAAAAATGTGGGTTCATAATCTTAAAAATCAATTAATTTGATTATTTCAATGGAATATAAATAAAAAATAAAAATATTAATTAAATTGCGTCTTAACATTGCGAAAGTCAAATATTTGTTGTCATAAGACATGGTCTGGAGCTGATAAGAAAGTGGCATATAAAAACTCGTATGAAGTCAAATTAATTTGCTAAATGAACACTTTGATTGCCAGTTGAATAAATTTCAATAAATATTTTAATTTCAGTAATTAAGTAAAATAATTACAATTATTTAGTGCTTTAGACTGGTTTAAATCAGTTTGACTAGTGTTGAGCCAACTGCTGCTTTTCACATTAGCTGAATGTGAATTAAATTTTCATTAAATATAGTATTTGCCATTTGTCTTTCACTCAGATGTTCGCGTGTATGGTCTAATTTTTATTTTATTACCTTTGGTATTGCCGAATGGAACCAATAAATTCATTAGTGTTTATTAGTACCATAAGATAGGAGACATATTTCAATATAAACACAAATAAAATTCACCCATTTAGAGAGAAATATTCTGTAGACTTTGTACTTCTTTCAAGCATAACACACCCACTTTTGTTATCCAATCAGCCTTAATTAGTGGGCGATATTTTATTGACGATTCTGGCTGTCTTTTTAGTCGATGAAATGACGACTGTCAGCTGAGGATGTTTGTAGAACTTTTTGGTCTTGTGATTGCCTTATGAATTAAAAAATTTCCACATACATTAACATATACATATATGTATAAGTATGTAAAAATTTTATTAAATATATTTATGAACTAAATTTTGCTTCTCTGCATAAATAATATGTTATTTTAAATAAAATTATTAATAGTATTATGTTTTTCACAAACTATTTTGGACTATGAACCCTAAGCGAAACTAGAGAAAAATCTTCAATGTCATTTTTAGTAATTTTCTTTATGTTGTCAAATAAAATAAATTTGAATCCAGAAGCCTTACTACTGACTCTCAGGAATAATTCCGAAAAAATTAAATATGTCATGCATAGTGAATAGCAAACTAAGTAATGATTGTACTCATATTTTAAATGAGTGTATACTTAGATCTAAACTGGACGTATGTTATTTTGCTTGTTATTTTGCTTTTAGATACATATATAGTAAATATATGTCAAATAAGTGAATATTACGCATTGTATATACATAACTATTGTACGTTCAATTCTCACATATGGCACTGTTGTTTGGTGGCCAGCTTTAAGTAAGAGCTATATTGTTATAAATCTCAAAAGAATTCAGAAAACAATATGCAAACATGCTTGTCATAGGAGCTTTTAGGACAACCCTTTCGAAAGCCCTAAACGTGATGCTAAACCTGTTACTTTTCGATCTTCTTTTACAAATATCGTTTGCAACAGCGCTGTTAGGTTAAAATCAACAGAAATATGATCAGATATATGGACATAATCAGATTCTAAACAGTTCCAAACTGTCTATATAGGATGACATCGGATTATTTGAATTCATGCTTAGACGTTAGAAAAAATTTTGAGGCTATATTCCCTTCAAGAAATGACTGGAAACTGCAGGCATAAACAATTCTTTTCGATTACCTAATAAGGTCTCGGTTTTTCAGACTGAAATTTTAGGGATTAGGAAATCAGTCGGCAAATTTCAAGTCATATCAAGAACAGATGTAGTATTACCATTTTCATTGACAGCCACGTAACAATCAAAACCTTTGGATCCTTCATCACAAAACAAAGGTAGTGAAAGAATGTGGCAATTAGGCAGAGCTAAGTTGGTTGGTTAACATCATCCTTGTAAAGATCCCTGGACTTAGCAACATCGAAGGAAACAAGAAAGCTGACAGTTTAGCCCACACTGGTGTTTCCCTGGATGCCTCACTAGCGGTATCGATTTATATTATTGTAGAGACCATTAAGAGAAGTACTTACTTTAGTAATATACGACTTTCCGGTTAACTTGGCCTACCTATAATTAAAACTAGATCTTGGGAATTCATCACAAGAGATCGTGTGAACACTGCAAAGCTGGAAAAAGAAACTATAAAACACTTTGCCTGTGAATGCCCGGCTTTGGTGTCCAAAAGAAATAGGCTTTTAGGAATGTATTTCTTTGAAGAAGACTGTTCATCGGTAAAGAAGAAAAATCTATTAAATCATCTAAATTCGAGACGATGGATTTAGTCTATATTCTATGTTCTATTTTTCTATGTTAAGAGTTCTTGCGTGAAATGTGGTAGCAAAATGGCGAAAAATCCTAATTAAGGTACACGAAAAGTTATCTGATAGTCAGCCACTGCAATCAATCAACCAACATCTATAAGTAAAATATTTTAAAGATTTAATTGATTTTATTTGATTTTTAGAATTGAATAGTTAGCGTTATTTAAAAAACCTTACAGGTACTCGTAGTGGGCTATCAAAATCTTTCGACTACTATTTTTTGGTATGGATTTGAATTATGGATGAGTGTTTAAAATCCAAGTCTGCATTACAAATTTGATGAGGTACGATATCTGGCACTTGTAGCTCAAAAACTATATAGGAAAAATTAAAGTAATAAATATTATATATCGAAGAACCATTATTATGGCTTTGATGGATATTTGACAGTATATCAAACAGCTGTTTGTGCTTTTCCTAAAATTATTTTTTGCATTTTTAATTTCCTTACTATTAACTGCATTTGTATTGAGAATACAAGTACATTTATTATATTATGACTTAAAAATTTTTATTATAACATTTTTACATTATCTTACAAAATATTTACAGTAATTTAGTATTCATAAAGAATCATTGTTTATTCTTATATTTACAACATACGAGCATGTTAATATTATATCAGAAAGCAAATAATTGTTGCATTTTCTCTTTAGACCCGTGTAACTGCATTAGTAATTTAAATATTATCTAATAAAATTAAGATCCAAAAATAGTAAAAATGTTAGACTATTCGCTAATTAGGTTAAAGTAGAAAATTAGCTCAGAATGGAAAAGGAAAATTGAATTAAGCACTTGACACTAAACAGGGGCGTGCCTGTTGGCATTTTATTTACACAGCAAAATATTTTTGTTTACAAATAAACCGAACCAGATTTACAGATAACTGATTGAATGCATTATTCAGATTGTTGTAAATATAAATATTTACTTAAATATTAAGTATCAAAAAAAAAAAAAAATAAAAACGGTTCTAGGAATGAAAGACCATTGCTATGCTAAACTAACTTTCTTATCAGCGCCAATCAACTACGTGCAAGTGCACACAAAGTGAAAACAATGCACTTCATCATTTTTTATTCAATTTACGTATTAAAGGCCAGAAAAAGTCACCACAGGGCCAGCCTGTACAGTGTAATGGAATAGTACGAGAGGTGTTAAATCTCATTAACATTAAATGTGATAATATGTGACCACACGCGTTTCATTAGCTCATTCCATCAGTTCAATCTCAGTGCAAATATTTTATAGATAATTATCAATCATGAGGAAATATTAAAAATATTAACAAGTCTGCAGAATTCCAGTTCAAAACATGATTGAAATCTATTTTAAGGCATTCTATGTTTTATATTTAGTTTTTGCTTGAACTAGTTTTTAAAATAACTATTCAATTAACAAGTATAGTTTAAGAATGTATCATGCATCCTCTGTTATTTATAAATACAGTATAGTATAAGAACATATGACAAGAAATCCTAATATCGGTATACCTAGTTCGTATATAAAATCTAGTAATATGTTCATTTGAGGTAGTGTTAAATCGACAACGGCCAAATTCAATTGCTTTAAATAATTTAACTATTTTATATCATACTTATATCATCTCTTTTTTTGTTCGATATTCAATACAAATAATTTTATAAGCCTTTATACTTATATATTTGGAACATAGGATCATAACAAATCATTTTCATTAAGCTCTGTCAATCTCTGTCAATGCCAATCTATTAATTTCATTGTAGATCCTTCCCATTTTTAAATATATCGTATTTAATATATAACTTTATTATTCATTTACTTATTTTGACCATAATAGCCTGTTATCAGGTTCCGGTCTGAAGCAGAGCTCCGATCCAGATGCTTATTTTCTATGTGTTTTTAAAATTGTGTATGATATAAGATGTCATTATTTAAACTTTATCATTTATACGCTCATATATTGAACGTGATTTAAAATCGTTCAATATACGTTTGACTAATATTCGATATACATAATGTTCTGTCATAATATATACATATTTTATTCTTAAAATACAATGAACATAGAACCATAACAATTTGTTTCTATCAAAATCTAATAGATGTCAGTTTTTTAACTTCATTGCAGCTCTACCCATAAAGTCAAACCTTTACCTATAGTTGCGTTAACGTCTGGGTCTTCTGCTGTTTTAGTTATCAAGAATATCTTCTGACTGCCTATGCAGAATGTGACGAAGCCTTATTTATTACCGAATCACTATTTCTTTAGTAATTGAAAATTACCTGATTCTAAATTACAATTCAGTATTTGATATTTATTTGATTAGAATACTTGCTAGATATGACAAAGTCTGTAGTTGCCGCTAATATTCCATGTCATATTGTCAAATGAAAGTGAAACTTTTTGTTAGTTTTAGATAATCTTCTTTTTGTGTAGAATCTTCTTTTTGTGTAGAATCTTCTTTTTGTGTTCTAAGATCTCCATATTTCAGAGGGTTTCTAATTAATATCCCATTGACCTTTAATATCCCACCTTTCGATATGTTGCTACCTATGTAATAGAAATTATAAATATGGTATTTTAGAAATTATATCTATACTATACTATATATACTTACTCTATACTTAACATTTTTAATTTGAAATTTGAAGAGTTTGAGAAATTATATCTATATTATACCATATAACTACTCTGTACTTGAGATTTCTGATTCGAAATTTGAAGAGTTTGAGCTTCTTAGTCGCCCCGATTTTGTTTTGGCAGTGTTGATTGCCAGCTTCGTTGCATTTGATTCCATTTTAAATTTCCCTAGTTTCCTCAAATTATGTAGAGTACTGAGACACCAAAACAATATGATATATTATATATATATGTTATATTAAGACCGCTATATAAGTCGATTGTGATTCTTAGCCTTTCGCCAGTTACTCCTAATAAAATGATATCTACAATAATATTGTTTAAGAAAAGGAAGAATATATAGCCGTTTCTAATCCAAAGTTTAGTTTGATATCTGTAAAGATGTTTTTTTACGAAGTTTTTTAACCGTGATTGCCTTTGTAATAGCCTTTAACCGCCTTTGTTATTATTATTCTTCTTCTTTTTCATTTTTCATATTTTATTTTTTTGTGTCTTGTATACATTTAACATCAATTGTTGGTTTAGGAATAATGTTAGTGCAAAAATCATGAACAAAATAAAAAAAAAATAATAATAAATTTGAAACAACAACAATGTTGTCTTGTATACTATAGAAGTTTATTTATATGTACAAAATTCATTTAAGTGAATAGTACTAAATAATAAACTGTGCTTTAAAACTGAATTATTTAAAATTGTGATTTTGTAAAGTTATTAATAATTTATAACACAACTATTTGTGTAGTAGAGCTTATATAAATGTCTCTGACTGGTTCTAGCTTGATCTGCTCTTTACTACACATTTTGTGGATTTGTGGATTCAAAACAGCTTTCTTAGCTAATTGAGAAGGATTGGGTCCTACCTCCAATACAACCAACTAACTATTTGTGTGGACTTAAAAATAAAAAAATAGACTTTCAATGTCTGATTTAATTATGTCAGAAAATAATTAATCTAATCTTATTGTTTAGAGAGACAATTAATTTATAAACCCATATTTCAATTGCAGTTCCTGGGTTAAAAAGTGACTTTTAATTATTCTTATTTATTTAACTGTTTTTAATTATGCAAACGTTTTTTTTATTTTTAATAGTTTTGAAAAAAATTAAAATAAAAAAGGAAATTTAAAATGAAATCATTAAATATATATATACCTATTAGCAATTTTTCTTCATTATGTTCTATTACATTGTTTAACCTAAGCACTTTTTGCTCTAGTTTAATTGCGATATCTCCACTCACTTATTTAAGTTCTTTATTTTTTCCGACTATTTTCATGATTAGATCTATTACGTTGTTATATAAAGTCCATTTAATATAAATTAATGTAAATCAAACACTGAAAATGACGTAGATGGTAAATAAAATCGACTAGTAGTCTAGTAATTGTCGTAAATCAATAGGACGCGAAATTTTTACTAGAATTTACTATTGAACGATTCTATCTTCGCAATTGAAATCGCATTTTCAAGCGAGACCAATTTCTTTAAACCGAATAAATTAGAAAAGTTCTACAAATCAAGCTCTACTTGTTGCACTTCTTACCCCAAAACCCGCGCTCTCTTGCTGTTCTAGTACGCACTATCGCGCTCTTAAATTTTCATTGAAACTGATAAGCCTCCGCAGAATATTGTAGGTCTGCACCACTACACGGACAAGTCGCAAAGCATAGTACATTTTGTACTTTGGTCCGTCACTTGTTTGAGATCTGGCGTTCGCAGTTGAAGAGTCGATTTGGCGGGCACAGCGAATGTGGGAATTTAGTCTCAGTGCAGCAAGCTCAAGTAGCGGACGTGTTCGGTGATCTTGGCGCTGTCTTATATTACATAATATGAGATATTTTAAAAAAGAAATTTAGTTTTTCTTACGTGAATTTCGATTTTTAAAATATTTTCTTTATTGTTACTCATGTAAATAATTATAAAAAATAAAATATAATTAAATTAAGAAGCAACACGTGGAGACATCGTCAGTTCTGTGTTGAATGTTGAATTTAATCAGTCACATTAGAAGCTAATCAAGTCTGAGTTGAAGAAGAAAATTGCAACAGCTGTGCCAAATATAAAAAAGAAATAAAAATTAATTAATCAAAAATATTTTAAGTGAAAGTGAAATTACTGCAAAAAAAAAAAATAATAAAAATAGAGAAAAAAGTATCTAAACAAACTTTGTAACGAATAAGTCTGTTTTTGTTGTTTTTTCTACAACTAAACTGTACTGTGATATTTTGCAACTTAAAAGTTTTACTTGAAAATTGAACTGTTTTTGTGCATTTTTGAAATATTTTATAGACGGTTTAATTGAATTTAAATGCAATAAAATGTTGCGAAATCAAGTGAGCACATACACTATGCCAGTTGAATTCCAAAACATTCAACAAATGGCTGTCGCTGGCGATATTATGGAAGACTTTGCAATCATATTCCGCGATATGTTGACACGGGTATGTAATGAACAGCCGTTGAGCATACGACTATATACTTACTATATACTATACACAATGATATATAACACGATTTCCAATGCTTAAGTGAGTTGCTACATCAGTCAGTCATTGTTATTGTGAGTGGTTAGTTTAAAACTGGCTTCAACGATTTAAATATTTTAGTACCAGTTTCTTTTTTAGTGATTGAGATTAAAAATCGAAGGCCGACTTGTCTGCTAGGGCTAGTTCAGTAGTAATTTATTTTGTATTTCAATTCAATTTTACACTACTCTGACGTAAATCATAATTGTCTATATGTTAGGAATTGTAATTTTAAGTTGATGCTGTGTGATGTTGATGTGTGCTGGCTTCAGCGGAAATGACTCACTACTAATACTCCAAAGTAATAAATTCAGCAATGATAAAATTCCCCTACAATGAAGTAAACTTATTCTGGGAAATTGAATGGCACATGAATCGTTGAATGACTTTAAAAAAAGCACATACATATACGAGTGATTACTTTGATAAGTGACGATGTTGAATTTTATCTTATCAACACTTTTTTTTTAAATGAAATTTAATCGAACTTGTGACTTTTACGCCTCTTACAGCACACTCTATAGCATTTGGTGACTGAAAAGCTGTAGTTTCATTTAATTTAATTATTGTATGTAAGTATGTGCTACTATATGGAAATGAGAGAACTATACATATTTATAATTTGTATTACCAAATTTTGCTACACAAAGTTTTAATAGAGAGATCTGTCTGCTATAATAATTGCTTACAGCTCTTTAATATTAACATAGGGCACTAATAAAATGAGTTTTGTTCTCTACTGGTAGTGTCAAGTTTCCTAACAATAGTTTTCACTACACATAGATTACCAATAAACATATTTTTATACTCTAATGATAACATCTAGCTTTGTAATACCATTTATACACTATGGTGCGTGTCGCTATACCTGAAGTTTTGATAGCATTAGAACACTAATAAAGAGAGTTTAGTTCTCTCCTACAAAAAATTTAGTGTCAAAACTTTCAATAGTAGTTTTCACTATACATAGAGTACTAATAAACAGATTTCTATGTGTAATTTCGTAATAACATTTTTCTCTACGGTAGAGCATTGATAGAGAGATTTCTTTGTTCTACTAAAAGTATCTAGATTCCTTATATCATTTTTCGGTACACATAGTGTACTAATGCAAAGATTTTAATACTCTATTGATAGTGTTTTTGTTGGTATTACTATTTTTCTTTAGACATAGAGGAGTACTGATAGAAAGACTACCTGCTAGTAGTGTTCAAATTCCTATCATGTTTAAAGTAGTATTTAAATTCCTAATATCATGCTTTACTACTCATAGGGTCATGATAGAGAGCTTCTCATAACCACTAGTAGTATTAAAAACCCTAGTATCATGTTTTACTGCATATAGAGTAATGATAGAGAGCTTTTTATACTCTACTGTCATTACAGTAGAAATCAATCAATTTTTTGGTACTAGCAGTGTGTAAATTTTAAATTTAAATTGGAAATATTTTTTTTTAGTCAACTGATTATATATAGATATTGTCTGATATTTATATCTCAGCTTACAGATTATTCAGTAATATTTCTCTATAATAATACGGGTTTATGAAACTTCATTATTAACGATTTTTAATCAACTTCTTAGTTTACAAGACTATCACTTATGTCTATTTGTGACAATACAAGTATATAGAAATGTGCTAGGGATTATTTTATTTTAAAGAGCATCAATGAAGATGCTTAATTTCGTTTACCTCACTTATTCCATAGCTTCTGCTTTTTATCTTGAGTTATTTATTTATTATTAGAAGATCTAATAGTACACTTTAACCTATAACATCTATTGTGCTATTATAACATATCAGTGTTCTCATTATTTCTATGTAACTAAATACTTGAAGATCCTTAAAATATATATTAATTCTTAAGAATTTTAATTTTGTTCATTCATTTATTTTACGTTTCATTCAGTGCTTTCTTCAGTTTTACAAAAATCAATTCTACAAAAATAGCAATTCTTCAAAACATATGTTTTTTTGCGTATTTCTTTGGCATTAGCTGCACATATTACTACGCATCGCTTTCAACAATGCATCCACTTCAACACTTCACCTCCGCCATACATTTTAATTGTTGCTCCTCTTCTTGTCGCGATCGATCTTCTTGTCCCCCACGATCGATATGTGTTCTTGGAACCCATAAGACGTATAGCATAGCAACAAGCTCGCTTTATCAATTCTTAAAAGTATTTTAAACTTTTTTTGTGGTCTCTTTGAAATCAATTCTTAACCCCAGTGCGGACGACATTTAATGGTTGTTTCGTCTGCTGTCGACACCAACACCAACACCAGTACCAGTACATGTGTAGAGCATGTCTTTTGCTACTTCTCTACGGAATTCTTGATATTCTGGTACCTTATCGCGGTTTGATTAGCATTTGCTTCGTACTCAGTCACTCAATTTCTGTTGCTTGGCGGTATTTTTTGTCGTTTTTGATCGCTCAACTTTGTGAATTTTTTATAACTTGAAATACTTTTGATTGCGCTGCGTTCCTCTATTTTTAAAAGCAGCGAATTTATATTTAATTACTTGTTGCCAAGCAAAACTTCTTCACAGTTAACTTAACTAAATGTTAAGGCTTTTTTTAGCTGCTTTTTCGATTTTTTTTTTGGTATATTTTTTGTATCTAAAGAGGGCATTGAATTAGTATGCCGCCAGAAGTGAAGCCATCATGTGAAGTGCTTGACAGCGGCACTACTGGCTTCATTGTACCCAGCACATGAGTGAATGAATTATTTGTTTCTCCTCACTTTTGCTAAATATTTACATTTATTTATTTATTTTTTTTTTTCAAAATTGTATCTTTTATCTTTGCACTTCAGTTCTGCTGCTGACTATCTTGTTGTGTTTATCTTTGCATGACTTTTTTTTTTTTGTTTGCTTTGAAAGGAAGGCTCGTCTTAAACTTGCTGATCATGACGTCTTTGCTGTCATTTCTGTTTTTATTCAAAACTTTGCACCTATTTTTTGCTTATCGTTGACGTAGTTTCTCTAATTTTAATTTCAATAGTCATTTATTCATCTATTTATTAATTTATTTTTTGTTTAAATCATTTAAAATACGTCAATTGTTTGTATGGTTTTTTAAAAAAAGTACCAATTTGTTTATTTACTTACACTTTATACTTATTTACATCATTTGCCTTAAGATAAGAAGAAAAACTTTCCAGTAATGTTTACATTTTTCCTTTTTTATTGATGTAAACAATTTAATAATAATAAATTTTATTTAATTAACAACCACTTGAAATATTTTTTATTATTTTTTAAAAGCAACAGAACGTTTCTTAGAATGCCACACAAGTAGTTATCAAAATGATACAGACTATGATATAAATATACTATAATTTAATTATTATTCATTTTATTTTTAATTTAATAGGCATATAAATTTTTTTTTATTAATTTATTATTAATGTTTATAGTATTTTAAATGAGTTAAAAATTGTTAAGGCAATATTAACAATTAATAGTAATAAAGTAATTCGATAACTGGCTTTCTATTTAATTCGAGTACATTATTATAGTTCTAACCATGTGAAATAATTTATTATATTCTTTATATATTATTACAATCCTTTTTATATAGTTTTATTTAATTATAAATTTTTTTCCTATCTAATGGAAATATTTTATTATAGTCTACATTTCATATTATAGTTTATTTTTGGTATTTTTACTATTTAATCCAAATACCTTATTTTTTTTCTGCTCCTTTATATATATCATTATTGTTTAATACATATATTCTATAAATTATTGCTGCTACTAATATTTTTTTAATATTCCTTTATATTTATTATTATTGTTTAAGGTAATTTAATATATTTTTAATAATAATATTATTTAGGTAATATTAGGTATATTTATTAGGTAATATTATTTATTTTTTAATTTATTTCCTAATTTATTATTATTTATTAATATTTCATTTATAAATTTCAATAAATGTTAATTAGATAAAAATTTAACAATACTAAATAGTTTTACTTTACGGAAATACCAACAAATTTTTAAAACCTTATATTAAAATTTAACCTTCACTTGAACCGATTTCATGTCATTAAAAATTCCCTTTACATCGCCATACTTCACATATCTAGATATATGGAAGTATGTGTTACATCAAATTAAATAAAATTTTTTATATTAATAATATTAACTTAAAATGCAGAAAGAATAATCATTAAATGTTTAATAATCAAATAACATTTTAAACAAAAACCAAACCCAAAATCAAACTCTCTTATATCACAAAAGCATGTTTTGAGGTTAAGTAATCCAAACTTAAGTACCAAAAATAAATTTTAATTCTCACTTTATTTAGTTCGGTAGTTTCTCTTTTCTGTTCCTCATCGCTCTTTTCTTTACTTTATCTATACTCTTTTGTTGGTTTTTTTTTATTAACAAAAACCTTCGGCATTGTGGGTTTTTGGAATTTATTATTTCTGTTGTTGTTATGCAGCTTTTTGAGTTTTTGAAATATTATTTTTAAAATGCATTAATGATTCATTGAAAATCATAAGGCCAAATTTTTGGTATAATTTATACAAATTCCATGAATTTTGACGCACATAAATAAAATCATTTAGTACCACAATGCGTATGATTAATAAATTTTAATGGCAAGTTATTTAACATTAAAATTAAATAATATTTACTTCGTTTTGAATAAAATTTCTTATTTTATTTATTTTTTAATTAAGCCTTAGAAAAATGTATTGAAATAAGTAAAATACCTATATTTATACAAAAATATTTGTTGTGAATAATATAATATTAATATAATATTAATATATAATATATAGTATAATATTATATGTAATAATCACTACATATATAGTATAAAATATTATGTATAATAAATATATAGAATTAATATGGCGCTTATTTTAAATTTAAAATAATAGCATTATATGCATGTGAAAATACACGTATAAACATATATATAATTGAATATTTATTACTATATTTATTTATTTTTATATATACTTCTTTTCACTACATAAAAATATTTTCATTTATTAAATATATACAAATTAATATAATTAAAATTAATAATATTTAATAAAAACATGCCTTCTAAATTATAAATTGCATTTATTAATTATTATATATTACTTAAATAATCAAACAGATTGTAATAAACAATATTAAATATCTGCTAAGGAAAACAGATGGTAATTATAAATAACAAAACAGCAGTTTTATTATTAAAACTAATTTATTTTGTAATAAAACAGCTATTTTAATATTAAAACAAATTTATTTAGTAAAAACAGCAATCCCAATATTAAAACAAATTTATTTAAAAATAAAACAGTAATTTTTAAATAAAACTTAAAAACAAAATTAACATTAAAAATTAATAAAACTTAAAAAAAATTTTAATAACATTTTAAATATAATTGTATAATATAATAACAAGACAGCAGTTTTAAAATGAAAAGTTATACAATTATTAATATAAAATTAAAAAAAAAATATGGTTAATTATATTAATTTAATTTTATGTGTATTAAATATTTATTTCTCTTTATTTATTAATTTATTTTATTTTCATTCTGATGTAGGTATTTTGGATTTGAGTCATAAGTAAAATAAATAAAAAACTCTCAGAATACCAGCATAAAGGCAATGTGCTACTAGATGTACTAGAAATATTTGTATTAAATAAAAAAAATAATAAATATAATATTTTCAGTATTAGTCAGTTATATATTCAAAAAATAAAACTAAATATTCATAGCTCCATAAATAAGCATTTAATACTTGTATATATTTGAAAACGTCATACTTTTCTTGTTGATGTGTAAATTACGAACTTAAAACACCCACTTTTTAAAAAAATAAAAAAATTTAATAAATAAATAAAATTCTATACAATAAAGAATGGAAATTTTTTGGTATTTGTTTAAACAAAATAAAAATATATTTCCTTCACTTTCTATCTCACTCAAAGGAAAAAGATCTATTTACTGGCAAATTTTTTTTTTTGAATCTGAATTATATTTAATGCTATATATAAATCTATATATTTTTATTGTATGATTTTTGTCTTATAAACATTTTTTCTCATTTTTTTATCTTTTCACTGAACTTATGACAAAAAAAATGTGATTCTTTTCATTTTTTGTATTTTAATAGCATTTTTCACACCCATAAATAAGCCCATGTGATCGAAAATGTTAATTTTTTTTATAAATATTAAATTGCGTAGCCGGGAACACAAAAAAAAATGCTTTGCGTATTTGTTTATATAACTTAATATTTATTTAAAAATATATTGTACAGAAACAAATATTTGGTAAATATGCATTTGTGTGCTTTTCCTCATTTGCTTAACATCTACAAAAATGTGCCTTGAACCTGTTGTGCTCTTCTATATAAAAAATGAAAAGTAAATTTTATTGTTTATATTTTTTATCATAATTTTTTTATTATTTATTTTTTATGCTCAATCATTTGAAAATGTATTTATTTTCACGTCACTGATTTGTAGGTCAATATTGACTATAAATAAAATTTTTTTTCATTTAAATATATTCTTCTAATAGTTCACCGAACCACACACTAACTTCATGTATGACATATGTTTAGTTTTTCGCAATTCAAGGCAACTTTCACTATTCGCTAATATAAATAAATATATATATATATATATATATTGTAACTTAGTAAGCATATGCTAATATTATTGTATTAAGATAAGATAAACTATTGTTTACTGTAAGCACAATGTGACATGTGTGGTGTTCTTAATTAAGTCCTAATAGCGCCTGTAATTAAGCATACCAGATAAATCTAGTTAAAGACCTTCAGTTTTGGAAACCAACAGTTGTTGCAAGAAATGTTTTGTTGTTTTCTGTAAATTAAATTTCATTATTTTTTTAATTTTTTTAGTTTAGTTTTTTTAGTTTTTTTTGTTTATTTTATTTATTAACTAATGCACTGTAATTGAATTTATTTCTTATGTTTATAATTATTACTTTATTTTATTATAAATTTTTACTGATCTTAATTTACATTTGTTATTCTTTATTTTATATACTTTTTTATTACATATTCATTTAATTTTATATATTTTTAGTTTTTCACATTTTATTTTTTTTTTATTTTATATATATAAATTTATTTTATTTTAGTACTATTCTTTCTTTATTTCATATTTTTAATTTTTTTTTATATTGTTTATTTAAATGTTTATAAATGCCTATAATTTATTTAATATTCTTTAATACTAATTGTTTATAATATTATTTTGTTTATAATTAATTTATATTGTTTAAATTTTATTTTATATTGTTTATATATTATTTCATATTATTTATATTTTGTTTTTTATTTATATTTTATTTTATATTATATATATTTTATGTTATATTATTAAATTCATTTATTAAAATATGTATTGGTTCCTTTTTTTAGTTTTTTAGTATTTTTTTTTCAAATATCTCTTATATTTATTTTTCATTATATCATTATAATGTAATTCATTAAAAATTGTTTTAGTTTTTATATAGATAGTATTTTATTTTTAATTTAATTTATTTTTATATAAAAAAAGTAGACTAAAAACTCTTCCAATACTTTTTCTTCTGTTATTTTTTTGTTATATTAATTTATTTTATATTTCCTCCGATTTAAATTCGCTTTATTACTAATTTTACTTAATTTTGTTAATATATTTTTTATTTTTAACGAAATAATTAATAATCAAATTTACTAATTATTATTGTGCAAATAAAAAGAAGTTGGCCATTTTTAATTTCTTCTTATTATTAATTAATTAATAATTAATAATTATTTATTATCTAATCTAATTTAATTATCTAATCTAATAACTAGAATTTTTATTATATTCTATTTATATTTTAACCAATGACTTAAATTTATTGATATGTAAATATCAATCCTGTTTTAGCAATTTATCGTTCTAGTTTTTGTAGTTGTTGTTGAGTTTACCAGTTGATTGGATGATGTCAAACCAATCAAACTAGCCTTACAGCAAACGGACCGAAATTAAATACTAGATATGAATAGAAAATAATAATCTTTTATTTAATTATATTTAATTTCCTGTAAATTTTGTTTATTAAAAATTATTATTTCTTTTATATATTTTTATATATAAATATATTAAATTTTAAACATTTCTATTTATGATATTAGTTTTTAGTTTAAATTAATTAATGATTTTAAAACAATTTTTTTAAATTTTTAGTTCTTTATTTAAAAAACACTGCAAATATTTTATTAAACTTTTTAGACAAACTTTTTATAATTAATAATAATATTAAATTTTGTTTTATTTTTTAATATAATAAAAATTTAATCTGGAAAGTTTTAGAAATGCGTTATTAAATAAACGAAATCCTATATTTGTGTATTTATTTTTTGATAATAATATGAACTTATCAACTTCAATGTCAGACGTTTTAATTAAACCATAAAATGAACAGCAGACATACCAGTATTTGTTATTGTTACTACATTTTATGTATATAATAATTATTGTATTTTTTTTTTAAATAAGATTACATTTAAGTTGTTGTCAATGTATTTATTATATAGTCATTTTTGATTTATTTTTTATTATATTCTCGGTTTATTCAATTGATAACAATTCATTTAAGTTTAAAATAAAAAAAATGTATATAATTTCTTATTTCTTTTTCATTAACTAAAAATAGTTTTCAAAAAAATTGTATAATATTTTTTTCTTTTTTGTTGCTTAAAAACTAATTTCCGCAAAGCAAAAGTCGGCGAAATGATGATGAAATGAAGACACATGCCACAAAATTACGTGGCAGAATGCAAGACATTCTATCGATAGAATGTAAACTCTGGTCTGGTCCCCACACATCGCTTACCTTTTATGCGTTTTATTTTGATTTTATCTTTTGGTTGTTGTTTTTTTTTCTTTTTCTTGTATTTAGTTGTATATTAAAATTATTATTTAACATTGACATCACACAATTGCATGTTTCACTGCATTTTTATTAAATAGTTGAGCTGTCTATCTATCGAGCATTATTTTATTTATTTTCTTCTATCTTCTTCCTGATTTCTTCAGCTTTAGTGAATTTTAATGCAATTAGTTTTTCATTTTTTCATTAAGCTTGCCAAAAAAAAAAGCAACAGAAAATAGTAAAAATAAAAATATAAAGGGTGTCTAAAATGTTTTTTTTTTATTATAATTTTTTTTTGAATTTATTAATTTTTAAACCCTTTAATTAGTTTTTATTTAGGAATCAAGATTTTCCACTTATTCCATTTTGTCCTATATACTATCGAGAAAAATGTCCACATATAACACCCTGTTTATTTTGAAATTAATGACAAAAAAAATTGTAAAACACTTGATTTGCATTTTCCTTAACTTTTCACTATTGTGCTACACAGATACACAAACACACACAAACACAAAATCAAAACAAATACAAACGTTAGTGATTTTCCACAGTTCATGTTAGTTTTTTAGCTTCTCACTTAGTAGCAAAGAATTTCCTTGTTAAAATGTAGTCGCGTAACACACAAAATAAAAAGTTTTATTTAAATGATTATTTGAATTTTTTACTTATTAAAATAAATTAAATATTTATTTCAGTAATTATTAAAAATAATAAATAATTACGCTAATAATGAACATTTAAACGTCTAAATCAAGCCAGAAATCAAGACACTCAAAAATGTTATCCATACTTGACGATGAAGACGAACCAGTACGTATTTTATCATTTTGTCCTCAATCATTTTTGCTTGTAGTTTGTAGATTGTTCAATTTAATTATTTTCAATTTAAATTAAAAGCAAAAAAAAAAAAAAATTAACTAATAAATAAAATATTTTATATATATTTACAGTACCTCGATATTGGAGAGGATCTAAATGTACCTGATGACTTTACGCAAAGTGAAATGCAAAGTGGTATGTGGTGGCGGCATTTGGCAGCGGGTGGCATTGCTGGAGCAGTGTCTCGTACATGTACTGCACCCTTAGATAGAATAAAAGTGTTTTTGCAGGTATGTTAAATGTTATAAATTTTTAAATTAGATAATTTATTAATACTCATTTTCCATTTTCCATTTCCCATTTGCAGGTTCAAACACATAAAATAGGAATCTCAGATAGTTTTAGATATATGATACATGAAGGTGGCCTAAGAAGTATGTGGCGTGGCAATGGTATTAATGTACTGAAAATTGCGCCCGAATCGGCTATTAAATTTGCCGCATATGAAAAAATCAAACGACTGATACGTGGCGATGAGAAACGTCAGATGACCATTGGTGAAAGATTTTTAGCTGGCGCTGCTGCAGGCGGCATTTCACAGACCATTATCTATCCCATGGAAGTATTAAAGACGCGTTTAGCATTACGCAAAACAGGACAGTATACGGGCATATTTGATGCTGCCAAAAAAATATATGTACATGAAGGTGTACGTAGCTTTTATCGTGGTTACATTCCGAATATGTTGGGCATTATACCATATGCCGGTATTGATTTAGCCGTTTATGAAACGCTCAAGAAGAAATACTTAAGCAGTCACAATACGGAACAACCAAGTTTCTTAGTGTTATTAGCATGTGGCAGTGCGTCAAGTACATTAGGACAGGTGTGCTCTTATCCATTAGCATTAGTGAGAACACGACTGCAAGCTCAAGGTGAGTTAAAAATAATATATTATTATTATTATTATTATTATTTATTAAATAAATATAAGCTATATGGATAAATTATTAAACTGAGATTTGCTTTTAATACAATTTTCATTTTCTAATGGATAATCTCGGGTAAAATTTATAACATTAGTTATTAATTTATTAAATTAACAACTGTTTTAAATTATTTGACAATTGATGTGTTATTTTTAATTTGATAATTTATTTTATATTTTAATAATTTAAATTTAATAATTTAATTTCAATAATTTAAATTTAATAATTTAATTTCAATAATTTAAATTCAATAATTTAAACTTAATAATTTATATAATTTAATTTAATTTTAAAATAAATAAATAAAAATATTATAAATTAATAAAAATATTAATTATTAAATATTAATTTAATTAATTTTACTATAACATTAGAAAAAGATTAAAAATAGATAAAATATTAAAATCATAATTTTATCTAAAAAAACCTTTTCGATTTTGTTTAATATATAAGTTATAAATTTATCAGTACTAATTAACTTAATTGTTTTAACTATTTTAACTATTTAAATGATTTTTCTACTAATGAACTTTTTTAAGAAATGTTCCAATTACTATATAAAAATTTACCTACTACAATTTCATATAATAAATTTTTTAAACTAATTTTATTTATTAATTTTATATATTAAGTTTATATATTAATTTTATATATTAATTTTATGTATTAATGATATGTAATAATTTTATAAAATAATTTTATATAATAACTTATAAATTTTTTTTTATCCTTTCAGTCGTTTCCAGAAACTTACAACCCGTCATTGGTATTCCACTCAGACAAGCCGGTATGGTTAGTGATGATAACATGTTCGGTGTGTTCCGTAAAATCTTAAGAACAGAAGGAATCTGTGGTTTATATCGTGGTATCACACCTAATTTTATCAAAGTGCTGCCAGCTGTGTCCATTAGTTATGTTGTGTACGAGTACTCAAGTCGAGCGCTAGGTGTAAATATGACGTGATGTGTTTGTTTCTTAAGAACTGGGATATGCGAATATGTTGTCGCTCTCTGTGCACTGTACCTCCATGCACTCACATTATCTAAGCTTGTTTTCCATTTTTATGGGCGCATAAATGAGAATAATTCGCCGAGGCGTTTTAAATATATTTGAGAAAATGAAATTATTAAATATAACAACATACTGCAAAATTCTCGTTAAGTACATACAACAAAAGCAAACGAAATTTTGTTTCAAATAAATCATCAAAAAAGAGAAAATATTTATTTTTTACATTGTAAAATTTTTATATGTAGTAAAAAAAATTTATTTTTCTATATTAATTTAAAATAGTGTTAACTTATAAATTAGCTTAACTTATTATTTGTATTTATTTATTAAAAATGTGAAAAGCAGAATTTTTAAAAAATTTTGTTTTCAAAGCTAATTTTTTTATTAGCCGATAATATGGTATATATAATTTCTTGTTGAGAAAATTAAGAAATGTACAACTTTAACAATTGTATAAATTGTATGTTTTGTTAAATTTCAACTAAAAGACAAACAAACTCAATACAGACTAAGTTCACTTTAAGTTGTTGTTTAAGCACTTAGCACATAGCATAAGCATATACATAAGATGATACTGTACTCTAACGTATATTTGTATTTATATGATATTTGTGATGTTGATAAAGTGAAAGTTAGTTAAATTTTATGTTAAACGGTTCTTCTAAATACAGTGAGTAAAAACTTTTTAAATCGAGGCTGAATACAATGTAGTGCTAATTTTAGTTTAGCTCTTTAATTTTATTAAATCTATACAATTAATGAGAATAAAAAAAACAAAAATCCAACGAGAATTATTATTGCATATTTTCAATGTATTGTATTGTAATGTTATATAATAATTAAACATGTACAACTTAAATTTAAAACAATTACGTTAATTAATTAGAAAAATTTTTAATTAAAAATTAGCCTCTTTTGAACGAAATCCAATCCAAGTCTTGTATATAAAAAACCAAAAAAAAATATAATATATATATTTTGTTAAATTTTTATATACGTACATTGAAAACTTAATTTTGAACTTTTAACAATTTTAACTCTACTTTTTTAAATTAGCAATTTTTATATAAATAAATACTACAAAAAATAGCTTCCTTAAATATTAAACAAATATTTTTTCTTAAAATGCATTTTTTACTTCAACAAAACTTGTTATTTATAAAAAGAACGAATTAAACTTTATATAAAATGTTAAATAAAATTCTAAAGCAATGCATTAATTGTAAAATCATATATCGCACACAAATTGAAATGCCTTTTGGAAACTTATCGTAAAATTTATGTAAATTTAAAATTCATTAAAAATCCCATATTTTAGCTTCTAAGTATTAAAGTTGAGTTGCTTAATTGCAAGCACACAACAAAATGAAGAATGAAATAGTAAAAAATAAAAAAACCTTAAATTCTAAAACAAACAGTTTTGTTATATTTTTTCTTTTATTTATTAAACATATAAATTTATTATATCACTTTTATTTTTAAAAAATTATGTTCCTCATTGAATTACAAAAAAAAATTATCTGAAAGGTTGTGGATAAGCCCAAAAACCGGCCATCTTTTATTACTTATAGATTACTTGAATTAATCGTTTGAAAAAAAAAATTTTACATTTTAAAAGCAAATCATTGCTTTAGTGCCAACTGGTTTAGATTAGCAATATAAATAGTGACTAACCATACAATATCTAACCACATCAAAATTTAGTTTTAACTAAAAAATGGTCTTAATCATTTAAACTGTTCTTCAGGCGAATAAATTAATATATTGTAGTAGACATTGGCATACACTTATATATAATATGTGGTCTTCTTAGTAAAACTATGTCTGCAATAATGTGCAATATAACTGCAATAATGTTGCAGAAAAATTCAACTTGAACAAAATGAAGTTCAAACGTATGAACTTCTATAACTGAAATGTTTTTATTTTTAACAATTTTGTCGCTGACACTGTGCAGATAATGTTTCATAAAAAGATATATTAAAAAAATATTCTCTTTCAATTTAATACATCTTAAATTTGCTTTATGCATTATCTTTGCTTTTTTAAGATCACTATGTGAGACCATTTCATTTTATTTTTTTTTGGTGACTTTTTAGTAACTCTCGTTAAGTTTTTTTTTTTGTGAAGGCTTTCCTGTTAAGTTTTTCATTTTATTTAAATTTTATAAGCAATTTAAAAGTGTATAGAACCAATTTAAAGTGGCAATTATTGCAGTTAATAAAAAGTGGACAATATAACTTGAGTTATTTCTACTATTCGTACTTCATACTATACATATTTTCAGACTTGGAGACGTACTTTAAGTCTCCAAGTGATCTCCTATCTCTCTTTCTCTTTGACTACTTCTGAATTATATTTGTTAAGTTATACTTTTCAGAACTAAGATTGTATACACCTTTTCCTTTTTCTCAATAATATAATTTAAATATTTATCATATATCATTTTGACCTATTATTTATATTATAATATTATTTATAATTCATAAATATTATTTATCATTTTTTATTTTAAAAATTAAATAAAAACAAAATTAAAAATTTAAATTTGTTAAATGCAATCAGTATAACAAAAATTTGAAAAATAACATATTTCACAACTTATTTTGATAATATGTTTTAGGATTAGGATTTTGTCTAACAAAACAACTGATTATAATAGATAACTTTATAATATAAAAAACCAAATATAAAAACAATGCGTATATAACTTTTTATTTGTTCAATAATTATTAATTTAATAAAAAGCATTCAGCTGTTCAGATATTATTTAATAACAAACATTCAGGTGTTGAGATATTACTTAACTCTCCAAGACTCTATAACAATTTATTCAATGTTATACATTTTTTAAATACTTAATTCTTAGTAACCATTTTAAAACTACTCATATTATTTAATATATTTTGGTATTCATAATTAGTAAAATATATAAATTACTTTCATAATTTCTCAATATAATTTTAATTATTAAATTATATATTCAAAAACATTTTTGAGTAATAATAAATTACTATTATTATTTGATATATTATGGTATTTATAATTAGTAAATAAAAAAAAAATAATATAAATTAATAATTTCATTAATATATATTTGTATATTCAATAAGTTTTTCTTGAACACAAATCAACTCAGTAACGTAAAATTCATAAAAAATATTTTTAAAGAACTAATATAATTACACAATATATAATTACTATTAATTAATATTTAGAAGAATTATTTATATATAATATACAATTATATAAGTTATAAAAATAGTTAGAATGTTATAAAAAAATTAAAACTTATTCAGAATTAAAAACTCAAATAGTTTATAAAATTATTTAAGAAACTATTAAATATTATAAAAATTATATATGATAAATAAATGACAGCTTAGTGTTTTTTTTATATATTTTTAATATCTTATATAGTGGTCTGTAAAATCTTAACTTTATGTGAAATCAAAATTGTTAAACAAATTAACATATGGAATATAATATAGTTTATTTTTAAAAAATATATATTTTTAAATTTACTATTTTATATAATATTAACAAATTTTAATAATTAATTATAACAAATATATAGTATATTCAAAATACATTATATATATGTTTATGCTTATAAATTCAAATTTATTTGAATAAATAAATAATTACAAATATTAAAAATAATCAAAAATTGTTTTTACATTTATATATATATATATATATTTAATAATTATATAGTTAGAAATAAATATGCTTTAATGATTAGACCCAAACTGCTTTATGGGTGTGGCACTTATGAAAATCCCCTTTTATTTACCATTAAGAGACCAATTCACCATTAAGAAAATTTAAACTTACTAAAGTATTATTTTAAGCCGTACATTAAAAACGCAATTATGTGTCAGAAATGAAGACATACAGAAAGAACTAAAAATCGAAAGTTCTATCTTGATCAAAAACAGAGCATTGAAATTATTTAATTATATGAAAACTTAATGCAGCTACTATATAGAGGTTCTGTAGAGAATTTGGTTTACTTTATATGACATTTAGACCCTAGGTGCAAAGCTGTTAGTAAGCCAATCAAATGAGAGTTAGTACCTGACATATATTCGGTAATATCGCTGAATGAAAGGTGAAATATATGAAGAATAATGTATTTCTTATATTAAATTGAATATTAGTAAATAGTAAATAAAGTAAAATTAAAATTTTAGCGTTACAATTTCTTTTTATCAATTATTTTGATTTTATTTAATAAAATTTTGCAGCAAATAAGTAATAATTTTTATTTTTGTAAAGTACACTTATTATTGAAGTTTTTTTTTTTCTTTGAAATTGTATCATATTTGATTTGAATTTACATAATAATTTTCCATTCTTTAATTTTTTTGATAATACTTTACAATATTACTGCAACAATACGAGACCGTAATGTATGTGATAATTTAAAAAATGATCGTTAATTCACTTATGTTTTAACTCCTCGATTGCTTGAAAACCTCCTCGATTCACAATAACCATTCACAATAGTCATGTAAACAAATAAAACTATTCACCATAGTGCTTACATACTCTTTTAATAGAACATAAAATATTTATTTTTAGCAACATAAATTAGAATATAAGAAAATTTTAATAAACGAAAATAGACACAAGTGGTTAAATAAACGTGTGCAATAATTATTTTTTAATATAATTTTGTGTAAATATTTAAAAAAACAATTAATTTCATTCAATATAGAAATAGCTTTTACTTGAAATAAAATAAACGTTAAAAACAGTTTGCAACATGAGCCTGAATGACGAAACAGTAGCATATCAACAAATTTGCAGTGCACGCACCGTGCAATCTGATAGACAAGGCTTTTTCAATGAATTTTACATGGAAGTCAAAGATTCCTGCGGTGAAAAATGGCTTCAAAACTATTTTGGCAAACTGAAATCGAATGAAGCACGCATTTTATCAATATTCAGTGATCGTGAAATTTGTGATCCAGTACTGGGTGTCTTGGAAAATGTGCAACCAGTTTACAAGCAAAAAGATGGACTCTTCTCAGCGCAACGTCGTGCACAAGCCGATAAACATCATTTGTTGGGTGAACTACAGCAGGCGTTGGCTCATGCGAATCTGGCAGTTGTACGTGCACCAGCTAAGGGTAATGCCACTTAGGGCTCTGAAGTATATTTAAAAATAATATATATTCAAATATTGTGGGTTCTTAATGGTCATTTATATCAGTCATAATAATTTTTACAGAAATTTAGTAGTAAAATATCGAAACTAAGTATTTGAATGATAAAATTTAAAATTAATATGACTTAAAGAAGAAGTGGTCTTGATAGTGTGGTAGCTCATGACGTATCACAATCTTCTTGTGTAACATTTTACTGTCATAGACAAATGGTTTCAGCACATAGACCCAACCGCTTGTAGAACTTCTATATAATGTTGAATATTTCATTACAATTTTAAGAATAATTTACAAACGAAAAATTAATTTTTTAGGCTGTGTGCGAGTTCGAGTAAATTGAGGTAAATTGAAATTTCCTAGAGATTTTTTGCACTACACTTATGTAAACATTTATTTATTTATTTGTTGCACTTATTTATTATTTTTGGTTAAAAGTTTTCAAATATATTTACTTATTTATTAAACATCTTATAAAATTTTCACAATGGTAACATCTAATTTGCCTAATTTTTATCTAATTGACCGTACTCGAAATTGTGGTAAATACCATAATTCGCTGCCATACCGACATAATTTACTATTTCCCTCAATTTATCATTAATTTACCCGAACTCGCACACGGCCTTAATAATAAAAACTGTAATACTTCTTGCCCATGTGTAGGTTGGTTTCGGCAAAAAAACTCAGTCTTTTCTGGCATCTATAATATGTTGAATTTTTTCTATATAAAATTCACTGTTTAAAATAATTTAATATGATCCATATTCTGTGGGAATTTGTTTAATTAAATAAATGTTTAAATCATTCTTTACATTAATCAATTTTCTCTAAAGATAGCAAAATTAATCAAAACATTATTTGTTTATTCCTTGTTTAGGCGTTGATCCTGTTATCGATGATGGGTTAACACTAGCTATGGCGTTCCGCACACGCTCTATCATATTAATCGGTCTGGGAGATGGTGAAACGGCGTTAAGTGATTTGAAATTGGCGGCATCTTTCGGTTTGGAATCAAAGCAAAGTGTTGATTATTACATCAAAATGGCAAAAGCTTATGCATGTACGTATATTTTTATTAATTTCTACAATTAAAAATGTATATATTTTCGCATTCCATTATTAAGGCATGGGTGAAACTGCACGAGCGGAAATTTCGCTTAAAATTGCCGAAAAACTTTCTGGAGGTGGAAATGCATTAATTGACTCTTGTCGGAAAGAGTTGCCGTTGGTGAAAAGGTCAACGAAAAAGCAGCGAGTCCAAGTACCTAACTTAACTCATGGCGAGAATCAGAATTTACGTGGAGCATCCAATTTAGTAAAACTAGTTGAAACTAAAGAGAAGGGGCGCTTTGTTGTGGCAAATGACAGTGTACAAACTGGAGATGTGGTGCTTTGTGAACAACCGGTGGCTGCTTGTTTGTTGCCAAATTTTTATGGTAGTCATTGTCATCACTGCTTTGAACGGTCAGTTATAAAAGATTTTTAATTTATCCTTAAAAGAATATATTATAAAAAAGATATATTATATATACAAACATGTTTTATAAAACAGATTGCTTGATATAATGATAACATTATAACTAACCAAGATATGAGGATGAGATAAAGTTTGATTTCAAAGAATCTATTCACAGTTGAGTTACTTTGTTTAGATCCTTTTGTTTTCCTGTTTGATTTGCTTAGTAATCTCTAATGAGTATATCTCAACATTTTTAAAAAATGTTGAAATGTCAATACATGTATATTGAATATATGTATTTATATTTTTCTACAGGATTAGATCAACGCTTTCGTTTTTCTTGTTTTATTTGGAGTTTTCCAGTTTTAGGAAAAATCTAGTATTTCTAAGAAGTCTTGAATTGTCACTACATATACATTGAATATATATATATATATACAATCCTACAGGATTCCGTAAGTTTATATCAATGCGCTCCTTCTTATTCTTATTGGATTCTTCTAGCTTTAGGAAGAAGTCTAGTATTCATCTTACTTTTATATATAAAACGAATCTATTATACATTCTTCTATTGTTAAAAAGGTTCAACTTTAATTATTATATTTTTATCTAAACACGAAATAAACCAGTTAAAATCATGAGCTAAATTCCGCGAATATAATATTATAGTAAAGAGTGTTCTATAATAGAAATGAGAGCCTCGTAAACAAACGTTTACTGTATATTAATCGAATATATGGTATATTGCAGTACCATTGCCATTGCGCTGATAAATGCATCGATTTTTTTAAGTAAAGAAGGAGAAGATAGAGACCCAAACTTTACTCAAATCAAGCCATAGTAATTTACTAGATGAGAAAAGTCAAATTGTTGTAATTATCGGATATGTGAAAAAATAGACTTTTAAACAGTACTTACAGAAAATAATTAGATAGGGTGTATAAACACGTAGTTTTTTATTCAATAGTTTACAAAAACCATAAAATAATCCACATTAAGAGTTTCTAAATCTTCACAAAGGAAATATCATTCATGTCATTTTATATATTCAACCATCTTTATTCCTTAATTTATTTCCTTGTAATCACTTACATTTTTTTTCTAGATTGGTCACACCAGTCCCTTGTTTAAATTGTTCGGGAATTGCTTTCTGCTCAGCACAATGTATGGGTGAGGCTTGTGAGACCTATCATCGCTTTGAATGTGAATATATGGATTTATTCATTGGTATATTTATACAATAGAATATTTAGAAAAATGAAGTTTATTATATAGTTTTTTATCTACCTAGGTTCTGGCATGTCCATACTCTGCTTTATAGCTTTACGTATTTTTACTCAAGCGCAAAATTTGGAAAGTGGTTTGAATACTGCCAATTTACTTTATGCAAATCTTTGCACTCATGAAGACTCCCGTCAAGCTGATGATCTTTTGCAACGTTCACTAATGGCTGGTTTCTTACTGCGTTGTCTACAGAAATCACAATATTTTGGTCGACGCAAAACGGAAGGTGTGAATCCCACTGCTATTGAACTGCAAGTAGGTGCTGCACTCTTGGGGCTTTTACAAGTATTGCAGTATAACGCACATGAGATATACGAAACACTTATAACAGATGAACATCGATTTGATGGTTCAAAAGTAGTGTATGTGGGTGCCGGTCTTTACGGTACTGGCGCTTACTTCAATCATGAATGTTGGCCAACTGTAGCGCGTTATTTCGTGGGTAAAAAACTAGTGTTGGCTGCTATTAAGCCACATCGTCCAAATGAAATTGTAGCTGAGAATTATGGTCCAACTTTTGCGAATGTTAATTTGAAAGAACGTCAGCGTAGCTTGCGTGGACGGTACTTGTTTAGTTGCAATTGCATGGCTTGTCAAGAAAATTGGCCAACTCTACAAAAATTGGATAAGCAAGTCAGGTTTTGGTATGTTTTATTATATTTAAAAGTAGTTTATTTAAATAATTTCAAATTAATTTTGTTATTTTGAAGGTGCACAACAACTAATTGTCAAAATGTATTAAAATTTCCTAAAGATCTCTCCAAAGATGTACGTTGCGCACGTTGTCGTAAGAATGTTTCTCTCAAGGAGAGCGTGGCGCAAATAATTAAAATTGAAGAATTATATCGCGAAGCAGCAGAGGCTATGAAAGATCAAAAAACTCAAGAGGCGATAGGTCTGTTTAAGGAGGGTATCGATATGTTTTATCAGATCGCTGTCATGCCACATAAAGACACACTGATCGCTCAACAGTCTTTAAGAAAATGTATGGCTGATACTGGTACTACTTTTAAAAAGTGACCACCTCCATTTTAGTGAATGTATGTTGTACTAAAATATAAATAAAAGAGTACTTTTTAAATATGTATTGTAAATATGTGTTTAATAAATATATTTATATATAAATTTGACTTTTTCATTTTTTATACATTTTTTATGTACTGATGAAATAAAATAAATTCAATTTTGTGTGTGGTGTATAAATTATATTATTATTTAAGTGTTAAGTAAGTAATTGCCGTACCGTTATAATCGTTTCAGTGTTGCCATATTTTTTACAATTATTATCTTAAGTCTGAATTTTAAGACCCAACAAATATACCATTAAAACAAATTTATACTACAAGTTACATAGAGATCCCTTAAATTTGTATTATAAACTGTTCCATGATAAATTAAACTTATCATGGAACCTTAACATACATCAGCAAAGTGACACAATAACGCAAACAATATTAGTGTAATAAATATCAAAGAAAACATATCGTCTTTACCAGGCGTTATAATCTTCGCTCTGTTATTCTTCACCCAGCTCCATTTCGCATCGATCTACTTAATAATCTCACTTTAAAATCGTGGCTACAGCAAACACTTGCTTAGAGTTTACTCTTAGTCAGTAATTAGTATCTAGTAAAAATATTCTCCTTTCCTCCCCTCACTTGTTTTCCATTTTTGTCTTACATTTATTTTTTGTCCTAATGCTAAGCCTTCTATATTATGTACTCTGCTTTTCCTTTAATTACTAAAATGGGATTTCAGCTCTTGGTCTTTACAGTGCAATGGCTAAAATTTGTAATTAAAAGGGTACACAAATGTAGCTTGATAATAATAGTGAAGTAATAAAAAGACTAATGTCGGAACTATCTATAGTGTATTGAGTCCACTAGGAATTTTTGTCCAAAAATTACAAAATAATCTTAAATTATTGAAATAATACATACAAATTATGTTGTAGAATAAACCACGATGTTTTCTTAGTATTCACAGTGTGCATTAGTAAAATTTGTAGTTGATCGATTGCTTGCAGTGGCAGATCAGTAGATATCAATCCAGTGCCCACAAGCAGCTGAAATGATATCCATTTACTTCGTTTAAAATTAATAGATCAAATTATACACAGTTTTTGGGAAAGTTTTTTTATTATTACATACATATCTGTTTAAAATTATCTATATCAATCTGGCAACCACTGTGTGTGGGCTGCTTTTAATGGTTAGCAAGTTGTTTCATTCTTCTTGTTGTACGAGCATCCGTCGTGTTCGGTTGTGTTTCGTGTTGTGCAGTAAATTTGTTTGAGTTTTGTTCTAATTACATTTAAAAATATGTTTTATATGATAAGTAATATTAGAGATAAATAAATGAAATATTCTTTGAAACTTTAAAGAAAGAAAAAACCGCATTTAACGAACATTTTTGGCATCCCTTGCGGGGAGCAACATATCTTTTGCGTTCAATTGTGTGTTGCTGCCTACGAAGATCGCGTGCTTCGTCTGGCCGCTGGGCATATTTCTCAAAGTTATAGCCACTGGGCGTATCTTTCATATTCATAGCCGCTGGGCATATCTACCAAATTTTATAGCCGCTGGGCACAATTATTTACTTTCGAAAATAATCACAGTTGATTCGCATAAAATCTGAAAATGCAAAAAATCGCCAGAAAATTGGAAGCTACGCAATCCCTGCTGAAAAACTTCTCCACCAACATACGTAAAACGGCAAAAAGCAAGCAAACAAAAGGTTTCTTCACTGCCAGAAAGAATCTCTTGGAAAGTTACTGGACGCAGTACAAGGAAGCTCGAGAAGATTTGTTGGCCAATATTTATGACGGTGCAAAGGTGGAAGAAGTGAGTGACACAATAAAAGCGTTAGTTAGCGAAGACAGTTACATGGAAATTGAAATAATTTATTCGGAAATGATGGGAGAGCTAATCGATGAGTTAGAAAGCACTGAAGTTATAGAATCTCCAGGTAATAACGAAACTGTAATTAAAGGTGTGTCAAGCATGGAACTAACGTCTAATTTACCACGTATTAAAATTCCGTCGTTTGATGGTAATTATCTGCACTGGTACGCATTTAAGGATTTATTCACGTCAGTTGTATCAAATAACGTTGCATTGTCTAATACACAGAAACTTCAATATTTAAAAGATGCGTTAGTGTTGGACGCTCAACACGCCCTAGACAACATTACTACAACAGATGCACATTGGGCAGTAGCATGGAGTTTACTCGTCCGCAAGTATGAGAACAAGAGGATCATTCTTAATGCGTATTTAAAACAAATTGTTAATTTAACAACGGTGTCTGATGGTTTACCAAATAGTTTACGCTTGTTATGTGACACCATCACGTCAGCTGTGCGTGCGTTAGAGCAATTGGGTCGTCCAGTGCAGCATTGGGACGATTGGTTGGTCTTTACCCTTCTCCAAAAATTAGACACGAAAACACGCTCAGCTTGGGAGCTGTCAACAACCAGTTTAGAACAAATTCCAAAATTTGAGGAGCTGGTCAGTTTCTTAGAAAATCGAATACATTCGCTGGAGGTAGTTAATAGCATGACCGATAACTCTAATCAGGAGAAAAAGTTTGTAACACCTATCAGAACAAAGGGGTTCGTGAAAAGCCATCATACCACTGTTCAACAATGCGTGCATTGTCAAGGTAAGCATTTACTGGCATATTGCGCAGAATTTCGGCAAATGACTGGGACAAAGAGATATGAGGTAGTCAGATCTGCAAGATTGTGTTTCAATTGTTTGAGAACGGGACACATGGGTCATAATTGTCCATCGAAATATCGGTGTCTGCGATGTAATGCAGCGCATCATACATTACTACATGACCATAGTGGAAGTGGTGGAGAAACTAATTACTCAAATATACCGGAAAAGACCACTGAAGCGACTAAGAAATACGCTGTCACATCAAATAATACATACATTTCCAGTGCTAATCAAGGTGCTCGAACTTTACATCTACAGACTGTTTTAATTGGCACTGCATTGATAGAGGTAAGGAGTCCTTCTGGTCAGAAGCTTATTGTGCGAGCTCTTTTGGATAGCGCGTCGGAAGCAACGTTTGTCAGCGAATTCATCGTGCAGCGGTTAAAACTGGACAAAACAAATGTCATAGTGCCGGTGAGTGGTGCAAATGGTGAAAGGGTCGCCAATTCAAGAGGAATGGTTTCATTTACAATCCATTCGTTAAAATCCGATTTCAACATGAATTGTGTTGCACTAATACTTCCACGAGTGGGTAGCGTTACCCCAACCATTCCCATACCGAAAGAAGCGCTTGGTGAGTTCATGAATTTAGATTTAGCTGATCCTCAATTACAGGTTCCGGGGGCAGTCGATATGATTTTGAGCGCTTCAGATTATGCTGCTATTGTCTATGAGCGACTAAAACGGCATCCAACTAACAATATTGTTGCCCAATATACGCAACTCGGTTGGGTAATTTTTGGTGGACTGTCGCGACGAAAGGGTATTTCAGTGAAAGGACAAGTTAATTGCTGTCATACTCGGGCAACATTGCACGAAATGCTACATAAATTTTGGGAATTGGAAGAAATAACAAACCACGCTCCGTTAACAAAAGATGAAATGTACTGTGAAGATTTTTTTGAGCGTACAACTGTACGCAACGCAACGGGTCGATATGTGGTTAGACTACCAATCAAGCAGAAAGCTGATTTGGCAACACTTAAGTCAAGTAAACTAAATGCACTTGCATTATTAAACAGCACGTTACAGCGATTAACCCGAGATCCGGATATGTACAAACTCTACCAAGATTTCATGGACGAATATCAGACCTGTGGCCATATGGAAGTGGTGCCACACTCGTATGATGTAGCTTCAACATGTTATCTTCCTCACCATGGTGTCTATAAAGCATCGAGTTCTACAACGAAGCTTCGCGTAGTCTTCAATGCTTCTAATAAATGTTTGAGCGGAATATCTCTTAATGATTGTCTGCATATAGGTCCCAGATTACAAAATGATCTATCAAATATCATCTTGCAATGGCGGCATTACCCTATAGTGTTTACAGGAGATATCGAGAAAATGTACAGGCAAATTCTTGTTGATAGCAAAGATGTGGATTTGCAACGAATAATGTGGCGCGTTCGACACGGGGACGCCCCTACAACGTTCCGGTTGCTCACTGTAACATATGGGACTAATTGTGCTCCATATCTTGCCATCAAAGTATTGCGTACTCTGGCAAAAGAGGAGCAAACTCGTTTTCCACGGGCAGCTGAATCGATTCTAAATGAATTTTACATTGATGACGTACTATCAGGTGGAGACACTCCAATCGAAGCTGCAGAAAAATTGCACGAACTTCAGGAGCTTCTAGCAACTGCAGGCTTCACTTTACGTAAATTTAATTCGAATTCAAATGACGTTTTAAGCACTCTGACTGAGGACGTAAAAGCTCACGCCGACGATGTGGAAATTAACACCGAGTATAAAACTAAGACACTTGGTCTTACTTGGTATACAAAATCCGACAGTTTTGGTTACAACGTCAATGTAACTTGTGACAACCATCATTACACAAAACGACTAATGTTGTCTGACATATCGAAGTTATTTGATCCACTTGGGTTCTTGGCTCCGGTTATCATTCGAGGAAAGATGTTTCTGCAACAACTCTGGCGTACTGGATCCGATTGGGATGATCCCTTGTCAATAGAGATGGCAAACATTTGGCATAACTTTCGTATTGACTTACAACAATTACATCACATTCGAATCCCACGTTGGATAAACACCACTTCGACAAGTGCAATTGAATTACACGCATTTGGTGATTCATCAAATCAAGCATATGCGGCTGCAGTATATGCGAAAACAACCATCGGTACGACCAGTTTTGTAAATTTGCTTATTAGTAAAACTAAGGTAGCCCCGTTGAAAGAAACGTCTATACAACGTTTAGAATTATGTGCAGCATTGCTAGCAGCAAAACTTCTACACAAGGTTAAAGGAACATTTAAGTGTCAACCATCACGCTGTATTTTGTGGACTGATAATACAACCACACTGTGGTGGATTAGAACTGATCCAGGCAAATTGAAGCAGTTCGTGGCAAACAGAGTGTCACAAATTCAGTCAATGACAAATATTGAAGACTGGAGGTATATTGCAACAAAGGATAATCCGGCTGATTGTGCATCACGAGGCAGTACCGTTTTGCAACTAAAAGATAATCTGATGTGGTGGTATGGACCATCTTGGCTTCGCTTAAATGAGAAAATGTGGCCTAACCACCAAATCAATCATACTCCTGACAGTTTACCTGAGAAAAAGGAGATTAACTCATTAACTACGCAGTTATCAACAGAAGTGTGGGAAATATTTGGACGATATGCTACTCTTGACAAATTACTCGTAGTCGTGGCGCAATGCCTACGTTTTATTCATATGTGTCAAAAAAGGATGCGTAGGGATGAAAGTTTCTGCACTTGGCAAGAACGTTATACGGTTCTTAAAAAATTAGTAACAATTGTACAAAGGACCGAGTTTACCAACGATTATGCCGCTTTACGGAAAGGCAATCCAATCAACAAATCAAGTAAATTGTTTAAATTGAATCCGAAGCTTGATTCCGACGGAATTATGCGTCTAAATGGACGACTGCAAAATGCGAATATTCCTTCAGATGAACGATGTCCAATGATATTACCCAAATGTCATGATTTTACTACGTTGATTATTAATCACGCTCATAGTCGAACATTACATGGCGGAACTCAAACAACATTAGCATATGTGCGACGGCAATTTTGGGTTATTGAAGGAAGATCCGCTGTGAAGAGAGTGATTAACAAATGCATTACATGTTTTCGTCAAGCCTGTCGACCGCAAGCACAACTTATGGGTAACTTACCTCCAGCACGGTGTAATATATCACAGCCATTCATGCACACGGGCGTGGATTATGCTGGTCCATTTAATGTGAGAGCGACAAGAGGGAGAGGCCATCGTACTTACAAGGGGTATGTGGCTCTATTTATATGTTTTATTACACGAGCTATTCATTTGGAACTTGTGAGTGATATGACATCTGAAACATTTCTAGCAGCGTTAAAGCGATTTGTATCAGTCCGTGGCATATGCTCAGATATGTACAGCGATCGTGGTACATCCTTTGTCGGTGCTGATGCTTTAATGAAAGATGAAATTAAATTATTTAAAAAACAAATTGAAGCTGGGTCTGTGTTTGCATCAACCGTTGGCATAAATTGGCACTTTATACCACCCGCAGCGCCTCATTTTGGTGGCCTATGGGAGGCAGGAGTAAAAAGCATGAAATTTCATCTTAAGCGTGTAGTAAACACGGCAACTTTAACTTTTGAAGAATTTTACGTTATTAAAACAAGTCGAAAATTGTTTAAATTCGCGGCCGCTTACGGCTCTATCTGATGACCCCACAGACTTATCAGCGTTGACACCAGGACACTTTTTGATTGGACGAGCGCCATCTGCCGTACCTGAACCTAATTTGCTAAATACAAAGATTGGTGTACTATTCCGATGGAAGATGTTAAGCCAGATGTATCAAGACTTTTGGCGCCGTTGGTCCCAAGAATATTTAACACAATTACATGCCAGAAACAAATGGACTAAAAGCCAAACAAATGTCGCAACCGGTCAACTGGTCCTACTTCGAGATGAACGATTGCCTCCAAGCTCCTGGTTGCTTGGCCGCATTATCCAAGTCCATCCTGGCACGGACGGTGCTGTTCGTGTCGTAACCATAAAAACACAGTCCGCCATTGTGAAACGGCCAATTACGAAGATCTCTGTTTTACCAATCGACATTGAAGGACGTCCTGAAGCACACGAGTAATATAGACGCAAGATCCGGTTGTACCTCCACGTCTAGGTGGGAGAAATGTTTAAAATTATCTATATCAATCTGGCAACCACTGTGTGTGGGCTGCTTTTAATGGTTAGCAAGTTGTTTCATTCTTCTTGTTGTACGAGCATCCGTCGTGTTCGGTTGTGTTTCGTGTTGTGCAGTAAATTTGTTTGAGTTTTGTTCTAATTACATTTAAAAATATGTTTTATATGATAAGTAATATTAGAGATAAATAAATGAAATATTCTTTGAAACTTTAAAGAAAGAAAAAACCGCATCTAACGAACATATCAATTAAAAGTATCAGTCTATATTATAAACAAATAGATAAAGCTTAAGATTTTTATATATATTTGAATACGCTAAATACGTTTAAATCACAATATATTTATATAAAATCTGCCGTGCCTTATGTAGGTTTCCATTTGCTTTGTATATCAAATGTAAATTGTACGCAGTTTCGTAAGTCAAGCTCAGATACTCTGCGTGCTCATCTATCAATGGATGTTGTTGGGCTAAAGCACGCTCATAGTAATATATAGCCAAATGCATAATTCCAGCTTGATGATATATCCGTCCAATATTGTAGCATATCTCCTGTTCTGCAGCACAAGTTAAACTATTATTGCGTCTCAGCTCAGCATATCTATGGGCGAATGCAGTGGAATGTGCAATAGCAGAACTTTTTCGTAAAACTTTCTTTTGCAAAGAAATCTGATTAAAAATGACTGCTATGCAAAGTGCCACTAAAGGATCCGAGTTTTCTTTTAACAGTGGTGCATATATATTTAAAGCGTACTTATATGAACTGCAATTTAAATGAAAATGACCCACAAGTATGCGCATTGGACGTACCACGGCATGGCGTTGTATTAAACGATTTACATAACGTTGATAGCGTCGATCGTGACCTTTTTGTATCATAAGTGATAACATATTCCACAGCGATACCACTAAGGGCTTTTTTGTTATCAATTCACGCAAATACGTGAAAGCCATGTCACAGTCGTCGTTATAGTAGCACGCTAATATAATTATCCGCTGCAATTCTTCATGATAATTGGTGAATCGCTTCGTTGTTACTAGCGAAAAACATATGCGTTGTAAGTAACTGAACTTCTTACGCTCAAAAGCTGTATCTAAAAGATCCATTAGAAGTTTGTATTCATCTTCTACGGTTAGATCTGAATTATCAGTTTGAGATTTGTTATATTCCTAAAAAAAATTACAAAAATTGTGTGAGTTTATAATTAAAAATTTATACACAGATAAATATAGATCTAGTTATAAATGCATATTAACTATATATAATATATATTTGAAATCGAAAAGCGAAAAATACAGTGAGTTAGTTCAGTAGTTAAAAATAATTTCATATATAAACATGTCGTAAGTTATTAACATATATGTACATAAATTAATTTAGGATTAGTCTTAGGTTAGGCCAGATTATACCGTCAATTCCAAGTGATTCACTTAGGCCTATAGGTCCATCGTGTTACCGTCAGAACCACTTAGAACCCTGGCAAAGCTTATAATGCTATTCAGAGGGAGGTTTTGCAGTTCGCCAAGATCCTTAAAAAAGAAAGCCCCTAAAGTGTTAAGGCGACGCCAAGCATATGACGAGCAGTAATAAAGCAGATGAGAGGCACTTTAGGATTAGTCTTAAAAATTAAATACTCCCTTAACATACTTTTATTCTTAAAATAAAAAATAAATAAAATTAAAAATGCTTAAAAACATTTGATATTAAATACATTAAGTACCGTACATAGCATACAGAAGTATGGATTACTCACCTGTATCATTGCGTCGGAGTCTTCTGTTATATTACGCATTTGTAATACAGTTTTAATACCTTCAGAATTGTAGAAGCTCCCACCTTTCGCAACTGCAGTCATTTCTTCACGATTTCTCAATTTAAGAGAATTCCGCGATATTAAAACGTATCCAACATCTAGATACTCATTGATTTCTCCGATTTGTTTAAGCATTATAGCGCGCTCATAGAGTAATCGTGCATTCAAAGGTTCACTATCATTTTTATCATACTGTTCCAACGCTTTTAGTGCTTCAGATTGTCTACCTTGTTGTTTAAGTAACGCAGACAATGTAAACTTTGCTTCATAACAAAATGGTGCTAATTCGACTACACGTTCATAGCTTTCGATAGCTTCGTTTGTACGCTCCATATGTCGTAGGCATTCAGCATATCTCAACCATACAAAGGCAGGACAATCAATGTATTCATTATAAACTAAGTGTTTTAATAATTGCAATGCTTCCGTGTATTTATTTTCCTGCATAAACGCTTCTGTTACATCGATGTACAACTCGAGACGTTCACTTTCAACTGGTATGTAGTTGCAAACATTCTCTATAATATATTCATATATATGTTTCGCAGTCAAATGTATTAAACAGACACATGCTTTAGCACGAAATGCATCTAACAAATTTTCCGGCATATGACAATATAATATTATTTCTGTACCATCCACTTTCTCTATTTCAAGGTCCATACTTGTTTTTTCATTTAAGCAAAGTAACAGTTTTTGGTACTGCTTCCGCAGTAACAGTAACTCTAAATATAAGTTAAGGTCGTCTAAAGAAAAACGTTTTCCGCACACATTATAAGCTTGTTCCATAGCTTTTAAAGCTAACTCAAACTTCTTTAAGCCATGAAAGTAGTGCGCTACATTTTTTGCCGTAACTAAACACAACTCAGCTCGTTCGGGTGGTACATGTGGAATCATTTTTAGATAGGTACGCATAGCTGCAGATGAATCACCCATTGTATCCAATAATTGAGCTTTACGCAGGTGTAAATCATAGTCCTTTGGAAAGGTCTAAAATAAAGAAAATGCATTAAATCACTTACAGAAATTCGTCAGATGAGCTAAATACATACTTTTATTGCTTTTGAATAAAAACTACGAGCTAATGGATAATTTTTTTTATGTATGTGTATATCAATAATACGTATCCAAGTGTCACGTTCATAGGGATTCAAATGAACAGCAATTGTTAAAAAATTAATAAATTTTTCTTCATCCTTAAATTCGTATATTTGTGCTAATGTGTAGAAAGACTCTGAAGCTAAAGGGTTCTGACGTATAATTTCAAAACAAATTTTTTCAGCTAAATCTGTTTGTCCGCGTGCGAAACTTAGATTTGCTTGTCCCATTAACGCGGATAAACTCGGTTCCAACACTGAACGTTTGCGATGTGGACGTGTGCGTTCTTCTAGGCCACCTTTACCAAAAATTTTAGATGATGTGCTTGGTTTTTCTCTAAGATCCTCTTTTTCGCTTTGATTGTCACTGTCATCTTCATCATCTGATTTTTCTGTATTCAAACCTAACATAGTATATATGTCCTGAAGTCCACTTTCACCAGACACGAATTTCTTTATTAAAGTTTCTTCATCTTCTTGACAATTTATATCCAAGAACTCTTCACTTTTAATTATTTGCGTTTCCTGGAACTCCGCCAGTTCATTCTCTGGTATTTGACTTTCATCCAAAACTTCAACATAAATTTTTTCTTCATCACATTCCATTTCGAAGCTAGTTTTAAACAATTTTCAAATTCGCTTAGATTTATTTACGCATATATTGCAATGCCAAACAATTACAGCTGATCGCATTTGACACTTGACAACAGGTTGTTGAGCTGCGAAGTACAGGGTTGGTATTTAAAAACTCATTGAAATAAGTGCTCATCAAACGATATTATGTGTTTGAAATTCATTAATTAAACTTTTAATATGTGGCTATAGCTTTTGTTGGGAGTACCGATTTATAGCTATTACACCATAAAGTTACAATAAAACAACTTCATTAATTCTTATTTTCCACGTGGGACAATCTTTTATTAATGCTTTTTCACTAATGAACAACTGACGACTTCTTTTGCGTCTGTTATCAAGCTAGTTGCTTATTGGAAAATATAGTTTAGCTTTATTTCATCGATAGATGGCAAAGTGAACGCTACAAACATGTCTCAACAGCGCCATCTAAGTGTCATACATCACATTTGTGGTGAAATGAATTCACCACGAGCTAAAAAACAGCTGCATTGGTTAATTTCGTGCATTGAAAATAGCACAACAAAACATTGCCGGCGCTTAAACCATTTAAATCGTTTTAAAACATAAATAATTATATTAAGTTTTAAAATTACTTACTAGTAAAATGAGAAAACGGCTTTTATATGAGGATGTTTACGAACATGAAAAAAAATACTACGAGGAAAAAGCTAATAATGCTAATTTTAAGCCTGCAGCCCAATTACAATACATGAAAAACCGTAAATATATTTTAAAATAATAAAGAGAAAAATATATTACATAAATTTATTACATTTCAGCTACGCAAACTTCATTATTTGCAAAAAATCGCAAAAAACCAGTTTCAGCGAATGATGAAATTAAAAATGAGTTCATGTCCAAGAAAGACTTGATAGGCGATATACAAGAGAAAACTATACCCGAAATAGCCAAAACTAAGGAAATGTTATGCGGAATTCGTGAAAATACTGTAACTGACTATGCGAATAAAAAGACACAAAACAACTTAGAGAACGTGCTGCTAAAAGATATTGTTGAGAGACCGAGTGTGCCCCCAAATCTGCCAAATGTTCATACCAAAACACCAACACCAGTAGCATTACCTTTTCCAACAGTTGTTAGTGCACCCGCAAATGTAAGTAAAGGTGCTGCTACAAATGTTAATAATTTACTTAAAAATTTTAATTTTATTTTAGTCACAAACTGGCAAAAGTCTCTTTGCAATTGCTATGGACCGAAGAGCAGTTAAATTAGAAGCACCGACAGTAAGCACAAGTACTGACATTAAAACCGAAGAGCCAATGGATTGCATTCCGATTGAACATAGCAATAGGCCAGCAGAAAAATCTATAGAAGATATGAAAATAGAAGTGCATTCAGAAAACTTGAAATTAATAACGGATATGGACGATGATAAAATAATGGAAGAAAGGAGACAACTTTTAAAAGATTTGGGTAGTAAAATTATATATTACAAAACAAATATATGGATTTAATGTAATACCACACTATAGATCCTTCGACAATTGAATTTATAAAAAATATGCGCAAGAGAAAAACGTCAGCAATAACTAAAGTTGAAAATAACCCAATTAGTGAATCAAAAGATATACAAGACACTAACCCCACCACAACGACACCTACATTATCGCTACTTCCAGATGAGTGTCCAGCAGTTGAGTTATTAGAACAAAGTACTGCTGAGAATTGGATAAATTTTGATGTGATTGAAAAAGAAAAATTGGAATGGATGCGTGAAATACCTATGAAAGCAGCAAAATTAAAGTCTGGCGAAAAATTTGAAGCCCGTTTTGATTTTGCAGGTGTGCTGCTGCCTTACAGTCTCAATGAGACCGTAAACACTGATAACCAACAGCCATATGAGCGTGAGCTATATTTACACACTGAAGATCCGCATCGTCCTGGTTATGCATTACAGGAATTATTTCGCTTAGCACGGTAATTCATTTGAATTACTTGGAACTTGGAAAAATATTAATAATTTTTCGTTTCTAATATTTAGCTCATTTTTAGTGCCGCAACGCATTTACGGATATAAAGCCATTGCTGGCATACTTCGACTATATAATCAAGGCTTTTACGATCAAGTGCTGCAGTTGCCTTTGTCGAAAATATTTTTTCTATTACGTTTAGGCTTGGATGATTTACAACCCGCTTTGACGGAAGTTGTATCGAAGGGTTTAGCTTATCTCTTCTATAATGAAATTGATGAGGTCTTTAACTGCATGCTATTGTTAATAATACAGTTTTCATATTAAATAATTAATTTGCAGGCTTTATTAGATTACATTTATGATAATCCGTACTGTTACTGGCAACCTACTTTGCAAGTTATATCTACTGAAGTGTCGGAAGAAACTGATTCAGTGGAAGATTTACAAAAACAAATGCAGCAGTTACAAGTTAAGCAAGCGTATGGAGACAAGCATACAACTATAGATGCAAATATAGAGGAAACAGAGCAAGAGAGCAAAACGTCTATGAGTGATTTTCATTTAGCTGAAGTGGATCTAGTAGATTGCTTACTGCGTTCCAACATCTTACAAAGAATTTAGTAAGAACAAAGAGCTTTTTATGTGAGAATATATTTAAACGCACAAGAAACTTTGTATAAGAAAAATGACAGATGTTGAGATGATGAATTTAATCAAAGATATAAAATGAAAGAAAAATTCATCCATTAAAGATTTGATTAATAATTTTGTAAAATAGTTTACTCAATTAGAATTTAGTTTTTATTTAAATCCTAGTCCATAAAACAGATTATACAGATTTAATTTGACTTAAGTTTTTTCTTATATTTGTAGTTTTATCTTACAAAAGCAACGTCCTGAAAATAGTGCTGTAATATCCTGCCTGAAACTACTGATACGTTTAGCACGTACTGACAATGAAATCGCTATAAGAATAGTTAATAACGATAATTTGTTACGTTGTCTCTTTGATAACTTTTTACCTAGCTTGGAGAATGTTGGTATGATAATTCATATATTTATAATTGTTTTGTTAAAGTAAATTAACTTAAATTTCAGATACCATGACAAGAACACCTACATATTATAATTATCCTCAACATCTTGTGCTGAAACTGATACGTGTCTTAATATCTCAAAGTCTGCCAATTGCGATCAAATTTGTAAATTTAAATATTGTGGATAAGTTGCTAAATTATATATGCAGCTGTGATGATATCAGGGTATGTTGTACTTTGTTTTTTTTTTTTCAACATTTAAAATTTGTTTAATTTAAAAAAAAGTATTGAACCATTTTCTTTTTGAACAATAATGGATGGTTCCAAAATCGCCACGAACTATGTTCAGTTGTCTTTTAAGGAGACAAAATGCTACTCACTCCTCTGAATACGGGCAAAAGATTCTAATCAACTTCTAAAAATTTTTTTAAATAGCCACTTCTTGGCTTTAAGTTAGATTGATAGTATTTATAGTTTAGCACAACGTTGTTGTTGTATTTCGTAGAAATGATTGAAATTGCAAAACAAATACGTGATAATTTGGCTAGAGGAGATGGATTTCAAATGGGGATGTGCTGAGGGTGTGAGTAGATGTTAATAGAAACTAGCATAAGTCAAAGCAAAAGAGTTTGAGTACTTTAATGCGTCAAAGCCATAAATCAACAGTGCTTAAATCAGACATATACATTTAGACATTAAAACTAATAGCTGACAGAGCAATAGTGAGTAAATAGTGAGCGGCATTTGTTTGTCGAAATTAACGAGAGAATTTGAGACGTGGACCCGGATGTTTTTCGAACCTAATTGCAGCTCCAACCCCAATGATGTCACCAATCTGTTTGGATATCCTTATACGCACGCAAACTAGAATCCAGTTGATTTTTTGTTTCTTTCCATTGAAGCGACTACGTTTCTTCACCTTGACCCAGGTTGACTTCATTCAAAATCCTACCCCTCCGCTTCTCGTTTCCATAACCATATCCTAACACATGTATACGATTTTGTAATACCTTTTCTAAATCTCTGTGTCTTACAACAACAAAAACCGGTTCTACTTACTAAAGCCACTTGTCTATACCGACGATCATACGGCTCACCATTTCTAACAGGGACTATAGGTGCAGTAATTTTTTTTTGTGTTGTTTAGCGCAACGTTGAATTGACGTGAGATCTTAACATAAAAAGAGATAAGAACTTATAGGTTTTCCATAAACACAGCTTATTATTTTTATAATTTTAACACGGAAATTCCTAAAAGACTGACACGAAATGGAACCACTACATAGTATTTAAGTTGAGCTTATTAATAAAATTATATATCAACGTTTGTAGCATTGAGCGTTATATAGATATTAAGTCTTTTTGATATCCATATTAACATTTTACATTATATTGAGTTATTTGCTTTATTAAAATTAATTAATTCTTTTTAGGGTGCTTTAGTTCATGTGCAAACAGAAAGCTTACGGGTTTTACGTTGCCTCTTGTTATTGAACGTGGATAATGGACAATTCTACAAGTAAGATAATTCATTAAGTTCATCATTTATTAAAAACTCAATGCATATTTAATATTTATTAGCAGTTATAGGTATAAACAGAATTATAGTAAATTTATGTATACATCTATAAAAATAACATCTTTCCTTTCCTTTTTGTATATACATTATTTGAACAATTAAAGGTTTTTTTATTTAATAAAATGAATTACATTATTTAAACTAATAAACATTGTATTTCTGATAATTTAATACACATTTATTTTAGATAAATAAAAAGCCAAAAGCGCTATTTAAATTTGCTGCATCAACTTCAACATAACACTTAACTGTAAGATATGCGGTTTCACAAGCATCAGCGCCATCTGTTTGTGAAATAAAGAAATAAAGATTATTATTATAAATAGTCGCAAATGTAGATTTAATTAGATCTATGATCTGGTTCTGATTATGACCAACATTATTGTTTGTAATGATAATAATAATTACAGAGGGAGGTCAAGGTTCACACTGGACTGTAGTGCCAAATAAGAAAAATAATAATTATTACAAATAACAGTAGCTGTAGATATAATTAAATCTATGAACTGATTTTAAATGAAACCGGTTTTGAATTCTAATTTTTGACTCTTTGATTTGACTATGAAAAGAACTATTGTCGCTTTGCAATAAAAAAGTTCTGAACTGAACCAATAGTTTAAAATATTCTGAAATTATTTGAAAAAAGTATGAGAATCATACTTCATGTTATAATATAATTAAATATTTAATAAATTGTTTTTAAAATTTATGATTTTAAAAATAAATTTGTATATGACAGTTAATAATAATTTAAGTTTCTTCCCTCATCCTTTACAACCCTTCTTCTCATTTCTAAACTAGACTTCTACTCCAAACATTTGTATGGCTCTACAAGTCCTTTCCGGCACAAGTGCAACTGTCTAAAGACTATTTGGAATTAAATCTATTCAGTGCAACTGGCTATGATAAATAAATATTGTGACTGTACTTACGTTTTGTGCCACATTTTTCAACCAACGTTTTTATTATGGTTTCATATTCTGGCACAATATCCGAAAGTTTCTCAAGCTGTACATTATTTTCTTCATCAATCTATTTAAATAATTAAAAAATAATTAATAAAGGCTATTAGTTTAGATATTTTCTTCGAGTATTATAAAAAATACTTACTAAACCCACTGTGTCCAACAGGCAATGAAAGTAGCAATATAAGGTCTGGTCTTCGCTAACAATGGTATGTTGTAGCTTTTGTAAAACTTCTAAAAATTAAAAAGAAAAAGAATGAAACTGAAGAACTATAGAAAAGAGATTATAAATGCTCTTGCCATCTGACACTCCAGTCTGCTTTTGGCATTGCATATGCAAGTTTTTAACATGTGCTTTTAAGTTCTCAGACAATTGAATCTGTGTATTAAGGAACTAATTAGTATCGTAAAATAATTTATATTTATAATTCTTGATATAATAAAATATTATAATTAATTTATTGCAAAACTCACTGCAGAAATTTTTACGCAACCGAAAGTTAAAAGCAAGAAACTACACATATAAATCCAATGCATCATGGAACTTTATTTTCAAAAACTGTTCAAATTTCTTTAAAGTAAACTTTAGACTAAGTCAAATAAAGATAAAATCACGCTATATATATATATTTTGAAAAAGTTGCTAATTCATTCTCTAGACACATATTTAATAATATATTGTCATTTATTTCAGAAAATTCTTACACGCCTTTCGCTACATGCTTCACTGGCATTTCAATCATGTCACTTATGAGGAAGGCGGTTCCTTTCTTATTAGACAGCATGCAACAGCGTTATTAGCTACTATAACCAGTGGTCCCTCCAATCAAGAAGCACATGATGTACTTAGCGAGACATTACTTAATTGTTGTTGCAAATGGTTTCATCGAGCCACAATTCATGGAATCAAGGAGGTAATATCTCACCAATTTTTTTATTTGTAGTCATAGTTATGGTTATAGATTTTGTAGCACTGTTTCCGTAAAATATATTAAACAAAACTATCATCCAATGTATTATATATCTAGTTTAAGGTTTGCCATTTAACAATAAAAACCGTTTAACAGCCGCTGAACTGGTGAATTTGTGAAAACTTATTACAAAAATAGTGATTGCCTGTTATATACGTTAAGAATGAATTTTTCTTTAGCGATGAGGTTCATTTTGGGTTTAGTGGGTATAATAACAGACAAACTTGTCATAAGTAGATAATATTCGAAAGACTATAGCATACACTGACCAAAGCACTGAAATGTATGACATTTGATTTGAAGATGTGATAGAGTCATACTTTTTAGATAAAGACGAAAGTGCGACACAAACCATCAATTCTGATCGTTACAGCCACGTGATTACCACATTTGTAGTTTGTGTCACAAAAACTATCAACCTTGATCGCTATAGCCTCATGATTACCACATTTTTTGGGATGATTTTGAAGTATCGTTTTACAAGTTATACAAGACATCCTATTTTGGCTTTGTTGATGCGATTTTTTACCATTGGAAGTTTTTTATAAGGATACGCAAAGGACCCTGTCTATGTCAATTAACCTTGAATTGTCGATGCTTAGCAAACATTATCTATATGTCAAGCTATCTTAAGTCATGTGCAACTTCTAGGTTAACTTGTCCCACCTATAATAAAAATAGATCCTTGGAACTCATCAAAAGAAACCGCGTGAACACTGCAAGGCTTATTGCAGTTCTTTCTTGTCATTGGTGTATAGGAACTCACGCAGAAAAACTGCGCATTCCCCATAATCTTCACTGCAAAAGTTGTGGAAACCCGCAGGAAAAAGAAACCATAATACATTTTCTCTGTGAATGCCCGGCTTTGGCGTCCAGACGATATAGGTTCTTAAGAAGATACTTCTTTGGTAGTTTATCACACTGTTAATCAGTGAAGACGAATGATCTATTAAATTATTTAAATTCGGCGGGTTGGATTTAGTCTCTACTCTTTTATACTATGGTTCTTGCGAGGAATATGGTAGCAAAACGGCGTAAATCGCTAATGGAGGTACATGGAAGTTGTCTAATAGCCTGCCAAGCTATTGCCAACTATGGGATTACAAATCTTCGAAAATTATCTGAAAAGAATCCAGTACTGTAAAATGTTCAGTGGAAAACTTTTAAATGATGTTATATTTCACACTGATAGCATGACCTTATCAATAAATTGTTTTAAGAATTTATTAAATTCTTTAATTAAAATTAAAATACTAAAAAATTTTTTTTTTCAGTTTACACAAGCAACATTGCTCTCTGCCTGTCTAAATGCCGTTACCTGGTATTGTCGCGCTAGTTCATCTGTACGTTTTCGAACATTTCTCGATAAATATTTACCAGATTTTGTAGCTTCAAAAAGTTTTATGGAACTCATACTTTCGTTACGGTATTTCTATTTCAATTATAAATTTTTTTAAAAAAATTTTTCAATAATGATATTCTTTACAGTCATTCATCTATAATTTTACGCAGTTCGACAGATCGTCGTTGGGTGCATCCACCTTTACCAAATGTGGGCGCAGTAGTAATGAATTCATATGGTCCACAACTGATTCTATCGCAACAGTATTCTATATATTTATTAACCACTCTATGGCGTTTAATTGAATTGCAGTTCAAGCATAACGATAAAAGCGTTTATAATGTTATATTCAAACCTGCTATCATGGAACCATTGGTGGAATATATGAAAGCTTTCATGACCAAAACTAATCAGTTTTTAGCTACAAACTTTTTTGCTAAAATAGAAATTAAGTTTATATGTAAATTACTTGCTTTTGAAGGCATTGACACTTATCTCACGAAACAAGAAATGATGTTGATAGCTTATAATCTATGTTGCTGTCTCACAGCTGACCATATAGAGGAAATAGAAGAACTATTTGAAAAAGTGATTTTCAATTCAGCATACCATAATGTTGATCCAGAACTTTTAAACAAATGGCGCCAATTCTATCTTGAATTAGTTTATCCTCATTATATCTTTGTGGTGCGTATAATAATATAAAAGTTTTATAATATACCAATATCAAATGTATATAATATTAAGTGTGATAAAAAAGTAAAATTGTTTATTTAAAGTAATAAAAATTACTTAATGTTTATTCCTATCCTCTTAAAGTAGCCCCCTTTGATATTATATACTTTTGTCACCGTAGTTATCAGTTTATCAAACACTTTCCTTATAGATTGAGTGTCCTTATAGATAGGGTCTTTAGCTTGCTATATTTGTATTTGTTTAAAAATGTAGTCCTTTGCGATTTCTTTTAAGTTTAGAATATATACAAAATTGTTAGGGTGTCATGTCTACAGAGTAGAGTGGTTGCGGTGATGCTTCGGCAGTGCTGTTGGTTAACCAATAAGTTTTACTGTGTTTAATGCCCAAAACATTGGTAAAAATTTGTACAGCAGGAAGCATATAGTATTTATTTTAGTAACTCTATTAGAAAGCATTATCTGTTTAATTTTTTCAACATTTTTATCATTGATGGGCGTGTCAGTACGCTGAGATCTGACGGTATCTTAATTGTCAACTTGACCTTTCATTTTTGCCATTCACACCAAAACGTCTTAAAGGCTTCGTTGCACTCAATTTTAGTTTAAATTCGCACAAGTTATTTTATATCTCATTCTGTCCTAAAAAATCGCCCAACATACACTACATATCAAAATACTCGTTATTTTTTAATGGCGTTCTATATATTATAATTGTTAGGGTTAGCTCATTGCAATTATATGTAACCTGTTTGTAAAAAACCGGATTCAAGACACCTGAATATTATTTTTATATTTATATAGACTTAAGCTTTTGATTATTAATTATGTCAAATTACTATATACGTATTTAAAGTTTACAAATCAGTTGAGTATTTAAACTCTTTTGTACAAGGAATCGTAAGCTCTTAAAATTATTGTAGATAATTCTGGGTCTCTTTTTATTTTACCTACCTATGATCGATTGCCATTTTATTAAAAAGTTTATATACTATTGTTAACCAAATGCAATAGTTATTATTGTCAAGTCTGATTATTGTGTATATTATTATAACATTATACTATCAAACACAGAACTTATAAAACTTATTATGAATATAATATACTATATATATATATATATATAAAATTAATATGTAATATGTTAAAATACTTTATATAATTTTAAGTCCTCTACTGAACTTACGCTATCGATGCGAGCGAGTCAACCACAAATTCTAAATACCGATTGGCCATATCACCCACTAAAAAGGATATTAAAATATGCACTTAATATGCAGACGGTAAAACCTACTGCATTTCCTTCCGGTAAATAAATCTTTCTATATTTAATATTCTATATTTTATATTTAATGAAATTTTTTTTATAGAAATCTCAACTATAATTAATACACTCAGTTTTATAGATAATCTTGAAAAGTTTTATCCAAACATACATATAGTTTCTCCCACGGAAAAGTTACTGTATCTTATGATAACCTTTCTGGGTCCCCAATGCGAATTTAACGATCACGAAGTAAAAGAAGTGCAACGCATGCACATATTACGATTATATGAACAATGTAAAGACTACAATTTTCAATTTGAAACGAAATTTAAAGGTAAACTATATTATAATTAGTTTAAGGAGTTCCATCATGTAATATCTCTGAATATAATTGTTAAGCGACTTTCATGTTCATTTTCTTTGGTGAATTGTGTTTACTCACATCTATTGGTTCCAAAATTCTGCATCATGTTCTAAATAGGTTATTTAAACAAATAGAATAAATATAATACATATATTAATATAAAATAACTTTTCTTTTTTATTAAATTAAAGCTAAGTTTATCGTTTAGATATGAACATAAAGTTTGACTATTTTACCAGGGTTCTAAGAGCGGGTTTGCATTTCGGATGTATTCATTTTTTAAGACGACCAACTACAGCATCTCAAATATTAAAGTTTGCAAATAATAGAATTTTTTTTATTTGATTTTGTTTTATTTTTATTTTTTTTTATTTTATTTTTTTTTAATTTTATTTTTTTTTATTTTATTTTTTTTATTTTATTTTTTTTTTTATTTTTTTTTTTTTTTTTATTTTTTTTTTATTTATTTTTTATTAATTATTTTTTTTATTTATTTTTATTTAATTATTTTATTTATTTAATTATTTTTTTTATTTTATTTTAATTTTTTTATTTTTTATTTTATTCAAATTTTTTTTTTTTATTTATTATAAGCAAAAAATTAAAAAAGCTGTAGCATCACGGGTCTTTAACTTATTATAAGTGTTTTTTATTTTTTATTTATTTTCCTAACTTATTCTTACTTTCTTATTTTAATTTATTTTATTAATTTTTTATGTAATATTTAACATATTCTTTAAAATATTTTATGGTTTGAAAAAGCTTTTTTATTTTTTAAAATTGGCTTTAGAGGGAAAAAGGATTGCAATGAAAGCATCACAGTTAAGGAAATGTTTAATTTTCTGTTAATACAAAAATTGGTAATCGTGAAGAATGTGTTTTATGAAGATGAGAGAGGATATATTAGAATTGAAAGAGGTTAGAGGATATATTGGGTGCAGCATTAAGTAAATGCTCTTGAGTAAGCTTAGTGAGCCCTAAGCGTAGTCTGCTGATTTTAGATAACTTGCTATGGTGAAACTTATGATTATTGAATTAATGGATCACCCACCATATTGTCACAGTTTGGCTTTCAATAATTTAATTTTGTACCTAAACATGAAGAAGAAAATGCGTATACAAAGATTTTGGAAGCTGAAAGATGTGATTCATGCATTTTAAAATATAATATCATGCTTTAGAGTTAGTCCAATCAGAATAAAAAAGTTTTAAGAAAATTGATTCGGTCGTACGTAAAACTGAATTGATCTTCATAAAGTGTATCTTCAAATACCATGTTACATATTTGTTTGTGTACTATATTTTGAATATATTTTACTATTATTATAATTCCATTTAACAACAGATAAAACTATGTTGTATAAAGTTTGGAAGTTTTGAAATGTTCACACAGTTATTTAAGATTAAAATCTATCTTTTTGCAAATTTTTTATTAATTTATTGAAATGATTTATAGTTTTTCTTTTATGAACTATATAAAAAAAGTATGCTTTTTTCCTTTTCTATTTTTAGATAAATGTAAATTTGAAAACCTCTACTTAATATTTGTGGATCACTTTTCGGCTGTCAGTAATGGAAATGAATTATTTACCTCACTACTCTTTGTGCCTTTGGCGCAAAAATATGATAAAAAGTATCGTTGCAGAGTGTGGTCAGATAATTTGTCAGCTTTAGTATTTGCAAATTGCGATGAAAACATGGTAATAACTTTCATATAGAAATATAGAATTTATTATTATCTAAAAATTTGTCATTATTCCATCTTTAAAAAATCAGCTTCTTGGAGGTTTAAACGCATATGTGGAACCACATGATAAAGATGAAAGCCTATTAGATTCTTATATGTTTGCAATACGAACTCAGGCGATAAGACGAGGTACAATCCCTTTTAAAATAGCAGTACGTCAATTACGCAAAGCGAAAAAGATTTAATATTAAATAATTTAATCTATAAGCAAATTTTATAATATTGTTTAATAGAAAAATTAAATTTTGTGAAGTACAATTCTAAAATATTATCTTAGTTATTTTGTAGAAGACTAAATAAAGTGTTTATACTATATATATAATATGTAATATAATAATGTAATGTATTATAATAAAAATAGTAATTATGTATATTAATTATTTGAATATATAGCAATGTTACATTACTTTACGGTGAGAAGGGCATGCTAGACAAAAGAACTGCAAAAGCTCTTCTGCTCTATATTAATGCAACTAAGGTTAATAAGGGATAGAATTAATTTGCTGATAGCTAACCTTACAATTACATGCGATTATGTTAACTACCCTCAGTAAAAATTTCTTGGAATACAGATTGCAACACACATATACAGAAGTAATTACGATGGAGACATGTAAGAAGTGATTGAGTAATTGTCATGTCAGTAACCGACTTTTCCGAACGAAGAGTCAACTAGTGGAAGATTTCTACTTTGAAGAATTGGCAGAACTGTGTAAAGTCTACCCAACAAGGCTATTTCGAAACCTGAGTTTCAACAGTTGTGTGTTGAGCTGCCGAAGTAAATCCTATCGAGCTACCATATAATTCCTATATAATTACTCAATTCCTTCAGTGGTGCGACTGTTATTTTAATAACAGTACTAAGTTGCCTGTTGTTTTTATCTTGATTTTTAACTGCGACTATACGCTTAGTCTCAAATTGTGACATTTAATGCTTTTCACCTACTGTAAAAAAAATTACAATATTATATCAGTAAAATATTTGTGATATCTATATTTATGATGTATTTTTAAAAATATTTTATTGTCATTTTTATTAAATAAAGATGTTAAAGATCACTCACTGTTTAACCCTTATGTGGGTGCAAAATTCTTCGTATTGCTTACATGTGGATAATTTAATTTGTTGCATCGCGTGTAAGACATCAATAACAGTACGAGTGCTAAGAGTCAAGTGGTTCTAATTAAAATTACTGTATAGTTTGTATGTTATGTTAATTTTCTTGAAATGCGCAATATATAATAAAAATATATAGAAACGTAGTAAGCTTGTCATAATATAATGCATTGAATAAATGACTAAAGCGGCCAACTCTAGTTTTAATACAAAATCAATGAAATTCTGGAACCACAAAGAACATTGATTTCTACGAAAAACATAATGAAGGTCAATCTATAAGATTATTAAATTGTGTTGATTTGTATGAGAATGGGTTCTCCCTTTTGGTTTAAATAGTTCACTTTCTGACGTTGGGTTTAAATGTGTTTTTATGTTCATAGTACTATAGATCTGTAAAGCCAAGAACCTTAAAAATACCATTAATTCACAAATCTCAATCATCAAAGCATTAGCTATATCTAATTCATTCAATACTCTTATGTTTTCGTAATAGCAATGTGACTAAATGAGATTTTATAAAGTTGCCCTGTACTTCTAAAGAGCGCTACAATGGATCTACTGGTCCTAATACTTTACATATGTTACACGCCACATGTGTAACTTCTAAGTAATTGTAAACGGAAAATATATGAGTTAAGGAACTATAACAACTTGTTTTTCTTTGTTTCATATTACAAAGTTTAATACTCGTAATATAGAATTATTTTATTCATTTGCGTCAAGAGTTCTTGTAACATCACTAACCTATGCCGTGATGCATAAATCTATACTCAATCATTTACATGCGATCATTAGACTATCTGAAATCGCTATTGATGGAATGTCTTTCTTCTTTTTTTTTACTATAGGATTGAATCCTGTTTTGTTAAAATTGAATTGGATATATTTATGTAAAATTATGACCTATCAAATTATTATGTTTCTGTAGGCCTAGACGTCTAGCAGTTCACGCCATCTCTTCGGCGGTTGACCGGTTAGCCTCGGTTAGCCGATTGGTTTCTCTATCATTGCAATATTGGCTAGGCGATGATTTTCTTTTCTTTGAACATGCAGATTTCAATTCCTTCATCTCCGTCCACCCCATTTAATTATGTTCGGTACCCAGCAGATTCGGCTAATATCGTCATTGCGCATTCGGTACCGACGAGTAAAGCCAATTATCGAACGCAGAGTGTGCATTTCAGTTTTAGATATAGCATGTTCGGTTGTTTTTATACCGGCTCTTGTCTCTATAGCATACGTTGATATAGGTCTAACGCATGTATTATATATTTGGACTTTTCCTCTTACACTTAGATATTTGGTGCGCCTTACAGTATCTCTAAGACAACCTGCTACGCGAGCCGCTTTGTTTGTTTGGGCTGTAGCTTCACTACTTAGGATCTTTGATAATATTATTTAAGCTCCAAGGTAGTTCTATGACCTGCTCTAAAGAAGTTTCGTACACAGCAAGTTTGCATCGAAGAGGCTGTCTCGAGATTGTTAGGGACTTCGTTTTCGAGGTGAATATTTTTATATTATATTTGTCTGCTCACTTTGAAAACCTGTATAAGATTCTTTGTAGGTCATCTTCATTGTCTGAACGTAATACGGCAACGTCTACATAAACTATTTTTATTTCATTTCTTAGTTTCGAGTGTGTGTGACCTTTTTAAGTTCATCATTCAAATGCTATTTCAATGCAATTCTATCTTATTACTCGGTAGATTTGTTAACTGTAACGAAGAAGAACATAAGTAGAAGAAATTATCATAGATTAGTTTCACACCGTCTAAGAATTCATCACATGTGAAATTGTAAATTAACGAGGTATTGTGCGTTTGTTTGAAACCGAAACCGAAACCAAACAAACTACAAATGTTCGTGTTAATTTGAATTAATTTTCCAGTTAAAACTTGTTAATCATGCAATAATCAAATTAAATGTGTTAATTACAAAAATAATTAAAGAAAAAAAAAATATATAAAAATAAAATAATAAAAATAATTTACAATGTCAATTAAAAGATTGCGTTAATTTGGTTTATTGAGCAATTAACAGTTTATGTTTATTGAATGGGGCGTTTGTTTACCTAGAAATAATTGTGGGTTTAAGCAGAGATAATTAAATGAATAGATTTGGATAGTAATAAATCTTTATACTTATAATTGCTGATGGTGAAAACTAAAATATTTAAATATTATTAACTATGAAAATCCATATGAAAATTAATTAATGCAGTGAAATTGCAGTGAAGTTTTAAATTAGATCCAATATAGCGTGGGGCCTTTACGAATAAATTTGAACATTTGTATTCATTGAAAGTTAAAAGACATTCTATAACTACAAAAGTTCAATATGTGGTTATGTTAAAAAAAAATCAGAACCATTTAAGATCCAACAGGATAAATAATAAGAAATTTCAATAACAGAATCTAATAATATGGATAAACAATTATTTCTAATAGTGTGACCTATTGTTTAACAGGAACTCTCAAGTATTAAGTTTGATTAGTTATTACAACTTACGTTGGATGACTCATTATAAAAAAAATCTACAATATATGGGTCTATTAAAATGGGAAACATTTTTTTAAATTATGTGACGTATTATTTAACGGATGTTGTTAAGTATTAGGTTAGAGAGATTAGTTACGTTGAATGAGTCATTATAAAAACTTTAAAAACTAGATATGCATTTGATATGCTACGGGTAGTTTCAATAGGGTAGCTTCTTCTATGTTATTTCCTGCTACCTTTTTTCATTTTATACGTACCTACCATATACATAATAAAGGTTTTTTGATTAACATTGACAGATCATTCTCTAAAACTTTTTCTTGCGTTTTGTTCGACCAAAGAATCATATTCTAGATTTATGAAGATTCAGTTTAAAGGCGCTATGTATTATGCTCCATTACTTTTTGTCGTTTCTTTACGACCTTACTCCGGCTTTCTGTTGCATGTCAAATAATATCAAAATAATTTCAATTTAGCATACTTTTTAGATTTTCCTTAAGTTCGTTAGGTATAAGAGAACTCTACCATATGTCATAGAACAATAACGTTTTGAACCTTAGATCATAGTTTTATGTAGCATAAAACTGTTTCATATGATATATATACGAAAATTCTTTAGCTTTTTCCTAGCTTCATCCTATTTTATGTTGACTCTTCTTGTGTGGTATATTTTTAATTGTTTTATCTTCTTGTGGAGCAAAGGGCCTCAATTATGTGGCACATGGACGTTAAATTATTCTGTTATATTTCTTCGTTTAAGCTTCTGCATCACATGTCGCTTTCAATGGTTAAAACATGTTTCATAGCATAGTTCTCCGGTCATTTCATTGCATGAGTACCCGTGAAACTTCGTACCGATTGCAATGAATTTGGTTTGTACTTAGTTCAACTTCAATGTCACTTCACTGTCTCACTGCAGTATGCGTGGTCCAGTGGACCACTTGAAGTTTCTTTGTTAAATTTCGTAGTACGGGTACTCCGTATTCACGTGTGTAGTCATCGCTGATTTAAGTATATTTTTATATTTTGCCTTTTAATTGCTGTGGTATTTTCTTATTGCACAAAACTGCAGTTGCGGATCTCCAGGTTTGCGATTCAGATAGATTAAATAAAAAATGGGTAAGAATTTAAAAATATTATATTGACTCATAAATTTTGTTATTTTAGATTTATTTTCTTATCAAATAAATTAGTCAGATTCATATTCTTAGCGGATTTATATTCTTATCATGTGTTGAGTCTTCTTTTTGGTATACATATTTTTTGGCTTACATTTTTCAAGATTTATCAATTTTTCTAAAAATAATTTTAGATAATTTCATAAGAGCAGTCGTAAAAGACACACGTCAATCAAATTTGAGGGCATTGTTCTGCTCTTAAAACATTTTTAATATTGTTTTTAATTACAAGTGTAAGCAGGACTTACAGTATGAATGTTTAACAATTTAACAAAAATTTGATCAAATGGAGTTTTTTGTTTTCTAGATTTTTAGTGTAATTGGTTCCTTAATTTAAAAAAAAAAATTACAGTTATAATTCTTGTTTACTTTAATTTTCTACGCTAATGTGAACATATCCTTACTCATTCTAATACAGGATTCACACGGGAGTTTCGTTTGTAGTTTTAGCTGTCTATTGTTGTTGCTTTCAATGCGAAATGAAAATTTTTGACAGCTAAAATTACAAACAAAACTCTCCTGTGAATCCAGTATAACTGCGAATTTACTGATGTGTTAAAGTTAATGTATGTAATTGTTTTGTGTAAATTTTTCATAGAGTATTTGAGGTAAAATATGCTTTTTAAAATGTATAATTTATTATAAAATGAAAGTAAAAAACTATCTTTGTAAAGTATATGAAAATTTTGGCATTTCACTTAGCTTAACCTATCTTTTTTCATAGATGTATTTTTTTTTTATAATTTCGACGGTGTGATAATTAAATGGCTGTAGGTATTTTCTGTAGTTATTTACTGTAGGTATTACCATTAATAAAGTGAAAAATATAGTTACTTAATGATTATGTAGATTTAGAAACATGTTTTAACGGATATTAAAAATTTGATATTATTTACTTATTATATAGGCTATATTTTTTTTGGTATCTCAACCGTTTCTTTTTAGGATAAAAAAAGAAAGGATAATTAATTTTTACTTGTGAAAATATATTTTTTTTTAAATTATTTTATATACATATTTAGATGCATATATTCCAGATATAATTCTATATCGCATTTGCAGCAAAAAATACTTTTTATGTCGAAACATACCTTCTTCAGCGATTTTAGAAAGTTTAAGTTTTCTGAAGTTAATAACCGATTTAAAAATCAATTTTATGGAGATATCCATTTAAAAGAATAAAACAATTTCTAAAATATCAAAGAATTAAAGAAAGAGTATAAAACAATCAGAATTTGATACAGATTATATAGTCTATATTTTTAGTTTAGAAAAAGGATAATTGATTTCTACTTGTGAAAATACTTTTTATGTCGAAACATACCTTCTTCAGCGATTTTAGAAAGTTTAAGTTTTTTGAAGTTAATAACCGATTTAAAAATCAATTTTATGGAGATATCCATTTAAAAGAATAAAACAATTTCTAAAATATCAAAGAATTAAAGAAAGAGTATAAAACAATCAGAATTTGATACAGACCTACTACTTTCGAACCAATGTTCGAAACCTATCTATTAAATACAATAGTACAATACAGAACTACGGCTTTTGAACCACTAATCGAAACCTTTCTATTAAATGCGATAGTTTCGCTTTAGTAAAATAGTTGCTGTCATCATAACTGTCTTTAAAATTAAATTTAATATAGAACTACAATTTATAAGAGACACTGAAAGAATTTTATTCTTTCTTTAAGTAAATTCTAATAGTCAGTCAACGTAGTTTCATTCAATAGAGTTGAATTATTTGAAATTATGATCAAAAATGGGTTTTAGAAAAATTATTCACTTAAGATAGTATCCGTTTGTATCCGGGATTGGATTTTTGTAAGATAAGTTTTCACTAATAAGTGAAAAAGTTCTTCAGTGATAAGAACAATATGATATAAATTAAATAAGAACTAAGTTTCTGTACAGTCTATTTTAGATCTGTTGAGACTAGTCTTTGAACAACACAAATCATAATATTATGTGTTTACTTTCTAACTATTCAAAGTACAAAATTTTATATTACGTTGGAATCATCTTTTCCAATAAAGTAATAAAATTTGACCTTTTCCGAGTACTACAAACACTGAATTAAAAATAGCAAGAATTTAATCAGTTCTCTGCGCTGATATAAAGTATCTTTATTCACTCACTGCATGTCGGAGAAATTATATATTTATTGTTTAATTATTTTTCTCATATGATTCATTTTAATTATTAAGCTTGTTTAATTAAACATCGTAAAGTGCATTTAATTTTTTTATTTCAAGCAAAAGTTTGCTGTTAACTATGCAAATAAGTTAAGTACTACTTTGTCAAATATTTCTTTGAAATTAATTATGAATCTTTCTATTGGAGAAGGAATTGCTGATGAGTGCGATAATTGTTACATTTCCTAAAATGATAAGTGGAAGTCCCATCCAAGAATTTCATATGAATTTATCATATTAATTATTACAGAAAAATTCATTGAGAACACTATATTAAGCAATTAAAAGAAATTAAAAATATATTTTTTTAAATAGTAGTAAATTACAATAAAACCCGTTTTTATTTTTCATGATCAAAAAAATGATCAAGTTAGAAGTCAAGTACGGCTTAAGTCACGATCTATTAACAATGATTCTAAGCTTCAAATTTCACTGGGTACAAATTCATTTTTTAGTACTTGCAATATCAAAAATTGTTTATCAATATTTGTATGAAATAAATATCCACTGAAGATGAGTATTTGGCAATACTCGAAACTGCTATATGGTCGACCAATAATTCAATTAAACAAAAATTCGAAAAAATTACTGCTCGAAAACCAAAAAAAAATTCTATAATATAGTTTTTCACACCATATTTAACTTTAAAAACCAAATTTCATATAAAAATATCTTAAGATAACTTAAGATAATGCTTAAGATACTTAAGGGCATATTTAACGGATATCCTAAGCTAGTATATGACAATTTGTATTATTGTACGAATAAATGTTATAATTCTGAAAAATTAATAAAAAAAAATTAAAACTACACTTATTCAAAGTAACTTAGAAATACTAGGAATTATTGAAAATATTAAAAAGTATTGGTTATATTAATATTTTTATTTTATCTTGTTCAAATTAGGTTTCAATCACATTATTGTTAAGTAATAATAATTATATATAAAATTTTTAATATTAATATCAATCTTATATTGTTATTGTAAAAAATTATATTATTAATTTCATATATAAACAAACAATATAAATACGAATTTATAATTCTCATTTATTTTAAAACACATTTAAGTATAAGTACGTGCAATTTTAAGCAGGAATGTTTGCAACAGTGAAAACCTGACATGAATGAAAGAATATTCTTACAAAAAGTTAATGGTTTTTGAATCCAGTAAGACGAACAAGCGAGTCAAGATTGCGTTGCAAAAGGCAAATTCGTAACAATTAGTACCAGATGTGGGTTCTGTCAATAAACAAATGCGAAAGCAATGTCGCAGATGATAGCGGAAATGAGGGAGAACTCCTGACCAATGTTGATACGGCTGAGACAAAATTCATCGCAAATGGAAATGCGATTTATGCATCTGGAAGAGCTTTTAGCAAGAGATAAATCGCAAGTACGTCAACAAGTGAAAAAGTTGAGTAATATAAGTATTTGTTTAGATAGAATGGACGAAGTTGAGAAGTTTCATAATCCCACTTGAATTTTCCTGCTAAAAGAAAATTTGTGCCGTCAATTGGTTGAAGACAGGAAATCAGCTTCAGAAATGGGCAATAGCACTGAAAAAGTGGGAATGTTGACAGAAGTGACAAGATACATTGTTACGGTGCGGCATATCAGAAGTTTATGCTGAATGGTTGGGACGAAGAGAAAGATGCGGTGCAAGTTCGGGAGTAACGAAGATTAAAGGAATAAGAAAGACGGGGAAAAAGTTCAAAAAGAAGGACAAAAAGGAAGACAAGAAGACATACAAGAAGAAGGAAAGAAGGAGAAAGAAGAAAAAAGGAAAGAAGGAAAAAAGAAGAAGGAAAGAAGAAGAAGGAAAGAAGAAGAAGGAAAGAAGATAGTAAGAAGAAGAAGGTAAGAAGGAGGAAGAAGAAGAAGAAAAGAAGGAGAAAGAAGAAGAAGGAAAGAAGGAATGATAATTTTTTTTTTCTGGTAGCTAGAAACATTTAAAGCTACAGCGTGAGACTTAAATCCACTATGACCACCTTTTAGGAATGCAAAAAACATGAATTTCAGCCATTGAGCCATAACGGTCAAAAACTGAAACCCCATTGTATAATTTTTCTTGGCCGTTAACCGAGAAATATGATCATAAATATGGTTAGGCCGTTAAGCGAGTTTGTCGTTAAACGAGGTGACCGTAAACGGCCGGGTGTATTATAATTTAATATCACAAATTATATTAAATATTTAATAATATATAATTGAATATACATACATACATATGTATGTATGTATGTATATTAAATTTTTATATCTGAAAAAAAACCGATGTTAATAAGATATAATAATATAATAATAATAAAATACTTACTAATAAATCTATGTACATATGTAACATATGTATGTATATTAATTCATCTTCTAATTTATAGTTACACCGAATCAATAGTACGATTCAGTATGACTATTAATATATAGTCACTAAAAAATTTCTTAAAATTTTTAATTACTTATTTTTAATTACCTAATAATATCAGTTTAAGCCTTTTATCAAATTGGTTTTTAACTCCTACTATAGTGCTTATGCATAGCACTTTTATTTAATTTAATTGAAGTTTTTCTTAATTGAACTTGAAATTCTTTCGAGACATGCATGAACATGTTTCTTTAATTAAAACCCGAAAAGCTAATATTAGACAAGAGCAGTGTCAGTGCAAACTTGTTTTATGTTAAAAAAGTGGATTGTTGTTGTTTTTAGAAGGCAACACATTGTAATGCAATATAATAATAAAACAAGAATAAAAAAACCAACACAGAAAGAAAAAAACTGTTGACAACAGTAAATTAATAACAGCAAAAGTGGCAGACCAGAAAATAAACATCTAACGACCATCCACTTCTGTGCGTTATCGTTTAACCACAACACAGTTTTACATTCAAAAGAATAACCAACAACAACAACAACAAACTGGAAGTTTCATAAAATCATTTGCCGGTATTGCTTACCCATTCACACATTTATCGCTTACCAAAAGAGAGAAAAGAGAACATTGTTGTTTTTAAAGAGTGAGCCTTACGTTGAATATCAAATTGGGAACTAAAACCAAGTAAACAAAAATGTTTAATAAAATTATTTTATGTACAAAATATCATGTAAAAATTTCAATTTGATAAAGTTTTGTTAACTTGTTTATTCAATTTATTTTATGCCTTCAAATAGCTGCATTTTTCCCCTCTTATATTTACTCTTGCTGAAGTTGCAGCAATTACACAAATAACTTTACACAATACACAATTTGCTTTTTTTTTCACAGCTGGCGAAGTACACATTTTTGTTGCATTTCAAGCCGATCGTTTGCCGAAAAATATCAGTCTTTCGTTGGCTCTCGTTGAGTCTTGTTTATTTCTTTTGATTCGTTGGGCGCCTTAAAGTGGTTTTATAGCACCTTTTCTGTACTATTAAAACGTGCAACGTGTTATACTTTTTTTTAAAACAATTTATCAGAAACGAAAAAATATTATTATTTTATTGTGACAATAATTTTGGAAAATATTTTAAAGTCATTAACATATTTCCTTAATATTTATTTTATTAATTTATTGAAATTTTCCTTTCGTTTGAGTTGACACAGTTGAGTAACCAACCTTGACTAAAACAAAAACATTTAAAAGGTGAAATAAATTTATATTTTTTTAAATTGTTTTTTATTGAAAAAAGGAATAGAAATTTCTTTATTGTGGAACACATTTCCACAATAAATTAAACAAATAATACAAAAATTAAAACAAAAAAAAAACAATAACAAACAATTACTCTTTGTTTTGTTCTTGTTTTTCTTTTGTTGATCTTCAGTGTTGCGTTCTGATTATTTTAGTTTGTAAGTTTTTGTTGGTGTTGTTCTTGTTGTTGTTGGTGCAATACATTTTATAGCTTTGGGTTGAAAATTAATTAAGTGATCTTGTTATCTTTTATTTACGATTTTCTAAAAGAATAAAAAAAAATATATATAAACATGTGTAATATTAAACAAATCAATAAAAATTAAAAAACTAAAGGTGCAATAATTTTTTTTTTAATAATTTTGTGTATTTTTAGTGTTTGTTTTGAATTTTAAGTGTTTGGCTCTCCAAGTTTATTTAATAATAAAGGTAACTACATAAATATTTAATATAGCTAACTATATGAAGAGAACTACACTATATTTAATTTTATATTTATTTTTTAAAATTTATTTTATTATTGTAAATACACATATAGTATATACTTTATTTACTTATACATATTTGCTTACAGAGTACTAGTGAGGAAATTTTTAAATCTAAAAATAAAATTTTTTACTATATAATTGTTTCGAATATCCCAATATCCATTATATGTGGTTTTGAAAATATTTATTTATGGAGTAGTAGTGAAAAAAAATTTTAAATTTAAAAATAATTTTTACCAAATATCTCTATAATTTGTAGTGTTTGGAATTATATAATAATTTATGAGCGGGCTAATTGGTCATTTAATTAAAAATAAAAAAACATCGTGATTAATTGGGAGGATAGCATTAAATACTTAGGTATCACGTTTGATAAGCGATTCACTTGGCATAAGCATATACAAGTCAAAGGAAGCAGTTGCGCTAAAACACTGCAATGCTTACAACCACTTTTCAAACACAACAACCTTAGCGTAAAGAACAGAAAACTGATCTATAGCCAGATAATTAGACCAGCATTACTTTATGGGTGTGTTGCGTATAGCAGAGCTACCGACTCTACTATACAAAAGCTACAAGTCGCTCAAAGTCAGGCTCTCCGAAGGCTCTTCAAAGTGTCTTGGTACATCCGCACAAACGACATGCTAAGAGACCTTAGAATAGACCCCATCAAAAAACACATAAGGGACAGAGCCCTGCAGTTATATGCAAAATTGACAGGCTATCCTACTTACCACTATCTAATCTTAGAGTAATCACTCTCCGCACGGGGAAGTACGCAGATCTTAGATCAATCACTGAATAATCATGAAGCTTATAGGCAATACATAAATTAGTCAATGAGATGGGTGGGCCCCTGTAGTATCCCCAGCTATCAAAGAGTAAAAGTGCCCAGTTGCGCTGACTCGAAAAAAGGATCAATATATATATATGTTATTTATATTTAAAACAAATTATATTTAATTAAGATATTAAAAATAAAAATAAATCCTAATAAATCCAATAATAATAATAACAACAACAAAAAGAGAATACAAATTATAAAATACATATACAATATTCTGTATCATTTGTTTATAATATTTCTATAAGCCTGAGCACAGTTGTTCGTATCTCTTTTATAATTTAGTCTCTTGTTATTCGGAATTTGCCTCATAACAAGATATCCCTCATGTTTGCAGTTAATACAGTTTATAACCAATGTTGTACTGGGTTCAGCACCACCTTTATTTTGCATACTATGTTTATGTCCAGCCATCCTTGTCTTAAGTTTGTGTTTAGTCGTACATATATACATGTATTTTATTACATACATTGTACCTGTCACCTTTATAGTCAGCTCGTGCTCTATATTAGATTTGTCCTTATTATTTATTTTTGTTTTGGTGTTACTATAAATGTAGTCATTGTGTTTGTTGTCTGCTGGATTTATCTATTAATTTAATTGTCTTCATATAATTTTGGGTTTTGTGTTAACAGAAATTCCAGAAACTAATTCTATTTTTAATTCAGAAATAATATTAGAATTAGACCAATTTTTTTTATCAATATTCATCATCTGTAGTCTTTGGATTTATCTATTGTTTAATTATCTTTATATAATTTTTAGTTTTATGTTAATATGAGAGTTTTAAGACCACGGTCAATATTTGATTAATTTCAGAAATTCCAAAAACTAATTCCATTTATAATCCAAAAGTTATATACAAAGAATTAAACCAATATATTTCGATAAACCATTGATACTGGATATTTTGCGATATCTACAACAGCTGTAATATATTGTATCAACATACAATTAAACGAATTAAATGTTTAGACTTAAAATTATTTTGATTGAAGTAAAATCCCAGATGACCAACATAAACTAATTTACTATAAAGACTGGTTCTTATTCAATTTCAGTTTTAAGACAGATTTATTTCCTAGCTTATTAAAAGAGCTTCATTAAATATTTGATCATTAATTACTAATTAATTACTTACATAAACTATTTTACTATAAAGACTGGTTCTTATTCAATATCAGTTTTAACACAGATTTACTTCCTAGCTTATTAAAAGAGCTTTATAAAATATTTGATCATTAATTACTTTTGAAAGAAAATTGAAGTTATAGTAAAAGAGTAACATGTGATTTTCCATTTATTAGTTAATCTGAAAATCTTTTAAATCAATCACATTAAGATCCTTTTGCTAAAAGTTAAATTCTGTTCTAATGCAGTTAAAGTATTGACTTGGTAAAAAGGTCAATACTCCAAATTAATTAAATATTTGGATATGAAACCGTGAGCACCCCTTTAATTATGTAAAGATACAGTTTTTGTAAAATTTTTTATTTTTTGTTTTTTTTCTTCTGATAAATAAAACTATATATAAATGGCCTAACCACAAAGCACGGACAAACCTCTGATAAAATTTTTTATGCAGACGTTTAATGGAAAATTTATTTAATAAGTTATTAAGTAAATGAATTGAATGAATGAATGAAATAAACAAAATAAAAGTAATTGAAAATTTATTCTTCGTCTTTATTTGTTTATTTTACATATTTATATATTGTATTTATGTATATTTACTTATTCATTTATTCACATTCATTGTTTTTATACAGTTATTAATACATTTGCATATTTAATTCATTTATATATTAAATTTATATATTATTATATTGATTATATGCCAATATTTGTAAAATTTGTTTATATTTTATATTACTTTATGGTTTAATCAGAAATATAGTTGTATATATTTTTTCTAAAATTTTTTGTTTTATTTAAAATAAAAAATGCTGATGGTACTTTCAGTTTTTTGACTTTTGTTTTTAAAAATAAAATGAAAAACTATTTATAATTTTTTTTTTGTTGTTATTTTTGTCTACTTTTTTTTGTTAGTTTTAAAGTAAATTTTTTTTTTCATTTTTTCTTTTAAACATTTAGAATATATTTAACATCAGTAAGCATGGAAAAAATTTTAGAATTAATTTTTCTTGACATGAAGCGTCTTCTAACACTTTGGTTTTTCGAAAAAATTCTGTTGAGAAACTTAATTATTTCATTTCAATATTTCATATACTTCCTATTTTTATATATACATTTATGTTTCATATAAAAAACAAAAATTATGTTATTATGGTATGTAAAAGTAATCATGAAAATAAATCACTTCTATTGGGAGAGACTCGAGTCGTCAAAGTAATAAGGAGTGTTTTTTTAATAGTCACTATTTTATAAAGAGTTTTTTAAGAGCATAACTAATTCTGGTATCCTTTTATATATACTTTTGCTGTCATATTTTGCAGAAGGTATTAATGTCAATAAATTATCAGAGTTAATACTAATTCTTAAACTATTCTAATTGGAAATAAAATTCTAGATGGCTACATATACCATTTTACTATAAAGGTTGGTGCTAATTCAATATCACTTTCAATATATAAAATTGTTTTCTACCTTTTTAAAATAGTTTCAATAAATATTTTATTCTTTATTCGCTAATTAATGATAATCGAAAAATTATTTATTACTCTTGAAATAATATTAAAATAAAAACATTGTTAATTATCCGTATAAAAACACCTTAAATCCATGAAAGTAGGGCAATACATCTCCAGGTCGCAGTATTAAATATCATTTGTTAATATGAAATAATAATGTATTAGATTAAATATAGTATTAGATTCTATAGTACGGGATGCAGTATATATTGACGATCGATCTAGTATAGTTTATACTAAATATAAATCATATTGTTTAAGTCATATTCTTCTAGAATAATAGTTCTTCTAGACAATAATTTTTCTAGATAATAATTAACATTGTTGATTTAATGAACAATAATTAATTTTTAAAATTTATATTTATATATTATTAATACTTGTTTGTATAATTATAATATTATTTATACTACAAGATATAAGTTATCAAATTATACTATTTTTAGTAAATATAACAACATTCTGATTTATTACGGTGCAGAAAAAGTAGGTGTGAATCTTATATGTCAATATAAGTATATCTCACGATTATCGTGTTTTAATGATCGACAATTAAAAATATATCTTACAGTAAAATTACAGATATTATATACAATAATTTAATAGCTCTAATAATAAAAATAAGATATATATATTTCAATAATATACTACATATGTGTGATATGTTCATATATTATTATTATATCCATGGAACGATTGTTTTTATTTCATAAACTGATTTTTTTTCTTGACAGAAAATATTTCAATTGGGTTTTTCAATATTTTTCAGAGCGTTTTATTTTTTTATTTATAGAACGAAAATATGCTTTTTTAATCCCTTCCTTTAGAATTTATCTTTTGCTTATTTTGATAAAATTTTATTGTTTTAAGTGTCGTATTGCAACTAAGAATTTTTGTTTTGAAGAATCTGATATATAATATTTGGTTTTATGCAGTTCTAGTCATACATCGCCCTGAGGAAAAAGTCAAAGAAATTCGAAATGTCGGCGATATATATAGACTACTATATAATAATAAAAACAGGAATAAAAACAAATCTGTAAGGTTTTATATTCTATTCACATAAGCCTATTTTTCACCAATTAAATACTACTATATAATAATAAAAATAGAAATAAAAACAAATCTATAAGGTTTTATATTCTATTCACATTAGCCTATTTTTCACCAATTAAATATAATTAAAGAGATTAACTCACAACTACTGTGAAGAAAAAAAATAATCATTATTTTATATTATTTCTATGGTTATTATTATTAAAGATTGTATATACGTGCAAATAAAGTATCTTCTCTTCTAAAAATATATTTGTGAAAATTTCATTTATTGATTATATCTTCTTATATTCATATAATTTGTATTATTTAAAATTAATTTGTTACAAATTATCCCTACTTAATATTACTAAATTTATGGTGATTTATTTTAAGTTTTAAGTTATATATATTTTTTATTTAAATTAGTTCTTATATCTGCTGTTGACTGTACTTTATAATGGTGAAATATTATTAATTTTAATTTTTTAATTATTGTCTACCGGCATTTTAAAAAGTATATTTCTGGTTTTTCAAAATATGATAACGGAACCCTGACATTTTTAGATAAAATAGTAATATTAATTTTTATAATCAGTAATAGTATATTTACATAGTTATGAATAATTACATATTAGATAAGGTCAGTACTCAGAATTCGTTATTAAATGCTGACAATATTGATATCTTATAATGAGTTTATGTTCAATATTATTTTGATATGAATTATCAATATGTCAATATATATTTATTTTTATTTCTTCACAAATATATAAATTTATATATATACATATATCATATCTCAATGTAAATTTTTGAATTTATCAATTTATGAATTTATGTTGGCAATTTTTATAGAATTAATGTTATTAATTGGGTTAATAACCACCGTATTATCAGAAATTTTTTTTTGGTCAAATTTATTAAATACAAATATCGAACTAAGCATTTACGTTCGGGCCATAAAACTTCTTTGGATCCAATTTTCGATTACGCCTAATTTGGAACTGTACTTATAATAATCGTTCAAACAGGAGATTTGATACAATCCATTAATAAAACAAATGATTAAAAAAAAATATAAATATAAAAAAAGTTTTATTAATTATTTTGTCGGAAAATTTCTTTCAAATAATTATTTTATTTATTTTTGTATGTGCTGAAGTCACTAATAAACGAACTGAAAATGTTAAGTACTACGTTCTATTATTTTAAAATTTAAAGATTAAAATAAATCAATTAATTGCATAATTCATAGTTCAATACATCATATGTTATTTATAATTCGACTGCCAATAAAATTAATTATTTTTTGAGTGATTTAATTTGTATAATAATAAATATATTTATAGAAATTTTATATTTCTAATCAACTTAAAATACAAATACTGATAAGGCAACTCATTGCATCTTATATATTATTTATTGACGTCCCTTCAAATTAATATTAGTTTGTTTTTTTTTTTTTGAATTTTTTCTACCGATAAATCACCCATAAAATTGCTTCCTGATACTGTTATCAGTACGATATGAAGCAGTCCGGATGATTTAATACCGCATTATAATATTTTCGGTGAGCAGTAATCAATTTTTTATAATTTTTTTTAAACCAATTTTTAACAACCTGAGAATGCTCTCTAAAAAATTAAAAATATTTTAGAGTATTTTTCATTCTTTAATTAAGGCCATGATAAACAAAACCATTACACGTGCCTCTTTTATAAGAAGCTTTTATTCTAAACATATTTAATTAAACCTTACATGTACGGTAAGCTTAACTTTGTTAACCACTTGTAACGCATAGACCACCACATAAACGTCCACCAAAATATAATTTCTTAGTAATGTATTCTGTTCATACTAAACATGGAACTTGAATGTGAACAGTTGAACATTGAATCACTAGAGTGAATAGTCTGAAGCATCACATACCGTATTCCACAATGTACCGGAATAAAATTTTTTATACATCACCACGTATCCAGCATCAAAATACCTAGAAGTTGCTTCAAGCCCATTAGTATGCGTTTTATAAGCTGATATACTTTCATCTTATAAATATTACATTGTTGACAAAAGTTTCCGGTCACAATGTACTAAACGCCACAAGACATTCTTAATCTTCATCAATATTTATTTTATCTCCTTCAAAATATGCTCCATTAGAAGCGATACACAAATGCCAACGTTTCTTCCAATCATCAAAACATTTTTTATAGGCGCTTTCCGGTATGGCTTTGAGTTCCCTCTGCGAATTCTGTTTTACGTCTTATATGGATTCAAAACGCGTTCCTCTGAGTGGTAATTTGAGTTTGGGAAACAGGAAAAAGTCACACGGTGCAAGATCAGGTGAATACGGTGGCTGTTCGATGGTATTTATTGAATTTTTGGCCTTAAAATCGTTGATAATGTTGGCTCGGTGCGAGGGAGCATTATCGTCATGAAAAATCCATGAATTATCCTTCCACAATTGAGGCCGTTTACGGCGGATAGCTCTCACGACCGATGCCTAGCTCTCGTGCTATCTCTCTAACACTCACATGAGGATTTTGGAACACGATTTCCTTTGCCTTTTCAATGTTTTCGTCGGTGGTAGAGGCCGAAGGTCGTCCAGAACGCGGCATGTCTTCGACGGTCGTTTCGGTTAAGTCTCTAGTCAAAATCCTTACATGTTTATATTATTGATTAGTTTTTTTATCATCATTAAAATCATTTTATTTCCTAGCTTTGTACAGAAACTATATTTGTGCTTTTAACTTTTATTCTCTAACGATATAACTGCAGTACCGAACTGTACGATGCTAAATCGAAGTAAACCTTTATATTTTACGGATCGGCATCGGTTTTTGTTCCGGTAAATATACCGTTTCTTCGGTTTACTGTTTCTTTATGGTTCTCGGAGCACAGTTTATAATCATTATCTTTTATTTCAATATATACATATATCATATGAAATTTTAATTTAGTTGTAAGATATTCTATTAAGAATTATTTTATTTATTAGGAAGACATCTCTAACTATATAATTAAGGTCGCCGCAACATTTAACAATTGTAAAACATATCTATTTAGGTTCAGTGTACCCTTTATGCAAAGATATGTCGCTCCTTTTTTAACTAAAAATATGTTTGAGTTAAATTTTTTTAGATACAAATTCACAAAAAAAATTAAACTTCGTCATAATTAAGTTAAATTTATATAATTTAATTAGAGTAATAAAACTTTTTATGCAATTTTTATTTTTATATAACAAAAGTATATGTGATAGGTAGGGCCTTAAATTTGCGACTATAACAAATTTTTTATTTTTTCTATTCATTTTATATTATATTAAATATTAGTATTGCATATAATTAATAAAGCGATAATGAATTAATGAGTTAAGTAAAAACGAAGTGTGAAATAACAATTGATATTATAAAAATTTCTTTATTAGACACAAAGTCATGTATATGTAAATTTATGTATAATTTTTTAGTTTTTCAATTTATTGCATATAAATTTAATACTTTTTAATAGTTTATTTTAATTTAAAACTATATATGTATATTTTAAGCTCTTAGCCAACTTATGTCAAAATAAGAAATAACAATTAGTTGGAATTATTTAACGGTAACTATATAAACATTATGGATATATTTTATTACTTGTTATATATTGTTATTACACCACACTGCAGTTTTTCAGACTCACTGTTTATTAGCTAATAGCTATGAAATAGTAAGTACTAAGTCTTTTGATTAAAATAAATATTTATAGTTTTTTATTATAATAAATATTATATTATAGCATGAAATAGATTTGTGTTAAATGCGATACTATGGTTTCTAATCAGGATACAGTAGACTCTCGCTTTAACAAATATCGGTTATAATGAATTTTGTAAATAATGTGTTTACCTCACATGACCCTGAGGTAATTTTTTCGGTTCGGAACCTAATATCACTTCGAATAAGGTATTTAGTTTCGAAAATGGTCAATAAAAAAAATTCTCTTTAGGAGCTAAAGAGCATATCTTTATTTATTTTTTTTAGAATGATAGAGAAGCTTGAAAACCAAGTCAGTGGGGGATTTCAATCGGCCTATTCCCCTTTTCCGGACGGAAAGCTTCTTTAGGAACCACTACTATCTAATACGTGTGAAGAAGTCCTGAGGAAAAGCTCAAATTGTTAGTCTGGTCGCTATGTCAGTAACCATCCATTTGCTTGTGAAAGTATCTCTTCCGTCGTAGAAATTGTTCAGTAGCTGTCAATTCTGTCATCAGAGAGAAAATAGTTGAGTCCGCTATATGCCAGTTGTTAGCCGATCTGAGCATGAAAGGCATCAAGTCGCCGGTCGTATGTCTGTATAATTCCTTCATGTTAACTGTTTTATAGGTCTTTGCTGGCTACAACAAAAATTACAATTATATTGTATTTTAATCATTTACGCTATGTATAGATTAAGTCTAGTGCTGACACTCAAATTGTGGGATTCAAAGACGATAACTAGTAACTGTTTGGTTACTATTTTTTTTTTGTGTTTTATATAGTATTTCCGTATACTTTTTACATAGAATATCTATCTTATGTATCTTATATCATATATAAATTGGACTCCATGGAGTTTAGAAACAAAATATAAATTTCATTTGAGTGATGATTATGTTATTTTATTTATTTTTTAAAATTGTATGTAAATGCATATATTTTTTATTGTCAAAATAAAAATATGCATATATTTTTTATTGTCAAAATAAAAATATTCGCTGAATGAAGATGATTTTTGATTAAACATAATTAAATATATACAATCGATATATATTTTAATATAAAAAATATATTGTGAAACAAAAATATATTGTGAAACAAAAATATATTGTGTGCGCTGATTCTGAGCTTCATATTTGGCAGGACCCAAGTTCGATTCCTGGTACTTGCAGTCTCAAAAATATTTATTTACGAATAATTAAATACAAGAATTATTTGCAAGACCACTGATGAAGGGTATTTGGCAATACTCGAAACAACTGTATGGTCAGCCAAAAATTCAATTAATTAAAATAATTTAAAAAATAAATTTTTGTTGTTGTTTCACTTCTGTTCCAAAACCTCTTTAAAAAATATATTTAAAAAAGTACAAGGCGAATCTATATTTTAGTTTCCTGCTTCAAATGATTCCTTAATTTCTGTTTTTTAAAAGATTTTTTTTTATATCCTTTTTCTTCCCATTAAGTTATTCGTACTAGAAAATGATATAATCAATCTGATCAGAAAAATAATTTTGTAGAGGCCTACCCTAATACACAGGCATCTATGCTACGAGGGTTATTTAACTGAACAGCAACAACATAATCATGCTTTGTTGTATTACTTTGAAGCGGTGGGGGTAATACGTGGTTGTTCGCCTTATATATTATGCTTGATGCTGATTTTTGAGAATAAAAAAATAAGTTTTCACAGATTCGAAGCATATAGGACATCTTTATTATCATTCATGGATTTTTCTGCTTATTTCTGGTAAATCAGAGTAGAGAATTTAAAACGACATTAATGGCAACCGCTACAGGTATTGATTATTACTCAAACAAGAAATGCAAATGGATTGCACACACTTGAATGACAGCAATTTTAATCAGAAATTAAGGCATAATCAAGTGCATTCCAATGATTAAGCAACGCAATGAGTGCACATGCTTGATACATGCATTTTGTATGCTGTTCAACATCCAAACATTAATCCCAACATTGCACAAGCATTCAAACTTTATTCAGGCATTGAACACATTTTTAATTTCCAACGGCTTCAACGGCTTCAACGTCTTTTAACATTGATGGCATGCGAACTGCTCTATTTTATTGGAACTGACGTGTTGCATTTGCTGCACATTTGCGCCCCATTCTGGTCTCTTCCACATGCCGTCACTCAACATGCACATGTGCTCGAAGTAGAGTGTGCCGTTGCATTTACAGCCACAATCAAACGCAGTCGTCTGCTTCGACACACATGCTTCTTTTCCTTTGCATATTGCAGCATTTGCATTATCAACATCGTCTGACGTTACCTGAGCTGCATTTTTTATAAGCAAACTGATTACAGCCGCTTGTGCAACTCGCAGTTCTCGTGTTGTTGCTTTTCTGTTGTGTGCGCTTATCGATTTTGCTGTTCTTTTTTTTTTTTGTCGTCCGTTCTGTCGTAATTTTCAAGTTCATTGATATTGCAGCCAGATTTTCTTTTATTTTTCTTTTATTTTATTTTTCTTTCATGATTTCTACTTAATTTTTCTTTTTCCGGTGACCGAGTTTTCTTCTTTTTTTATTTTTATCTTTTGAATGTCATTGTCAATGTAGCTACTGTAATCATCTTTCTTTGTGGCTGTGTGCATTGTTCCTCCCTTCAAATCTGTTATTATTATTTTCTTTGTTTTTACGTATATATGTAAGATAATGTAATATATATTTTTACTCCGTTAATCTTTGAATAAAAAAAAAATTATACCAGCCCATTTATTTTTGGTGTGAATAAAAATAAAATGTTTGAATATACAGTGGCTCACAGCTTATTTGATGCAAGCAAAAATTTTTTGAAAAATGTTGTTTATTTCAAAATATTTTGCAAAATTAAAAAAACAAAGTATGCAGAGTTATTGTTTATAGTGTGTTTATTCATTTTAAGAAAAAAAAAATCCAAAAATCTTCTTCCATTCCTTAGTAATGCATCAAAAACCAAAACCAAATGAAAAATTCATGTCACAGCTTAAATGATGCAGTTAAGAATACCGTTATTTTTGTCGCCAGATTACACAGAAATTAAAATATTTTTATTCTGCGATCATTTGTAATCTAGTTTTTGAGCGAAAATATTATAAAAATTAAAGTGAGTGCATTTTGTTAACCATGGGAGGGCGCACATCAATTGAAAAGCGTGAGTTAGTGTTGGAGTACTTTAAAAAGGGAATTCCCCAGCGTAAAATTGGTGAAATGGTAAATATAGGCTCTTCAACAGTTCAACACATAATTGAACGTTTCGTACATGAAAATCGCATAGAAAATAAGGGACGAAAGGCTTCCAATAAAATTTTTACAGAAAAAGAATCGAGGTATTTGGTAAACCAAACTCGAAAAAATCCAACAATTAGCGCTCCAAAGTTGACAGACATGGCCAAAATAGATTTTGGAAAAATTTGTCATCCTGAAACCGTCCGCAGAATATTGAGAGAATCAAATTTCAATGAAAGAATAGCTGTAAAGAAACCTTTCGTATGTGCAAAAAATAGAATTAAAAGGTTGCAGTTTGCACGAGAGCATTTAAATAAGAGTCCAGCATTTTGGCGAAATGTACTTTTTGCAGACGAAGTCAAAATAAACTTATTTGGATCAGATGGAAGATCTTATGTACGGCGCGAAGTCAATTCTGAGCTCAAACCACAAAATTTTCGTGCTACCGTAAAACACGGAGGTGGTAATGTTATGGTTTGGGCATGTATGTCATCAAATGGAGTAGGAAATTTGGTCTTCATCGAAGAATCTATGAATAAAAATATTTACTTAAAGCTTCTTCAAGAAAATTTGATTCAAAGTGCAACGAAATTGCAGATTGCAGATGATTTTCGCTTTTACCAAGACAACGACCCTAAGCACAAGTCAGCATTAGTACAAACGTGGTTGATATGGCAATGTCCACACATTGTCCAAACTCCTGCACAATCACCAGACTTGAACGTTATTGAAAATTTGTGGTCCGTTTTGAAGGCAAATATCAGAAAACATGACATCCGCAACAAATTTGACTTAAGAAACGCTTTACAGCAAGAGTGGAGTAAAATTAGTCCAGATTATACCAAAAAACTGGTTGATTCCATGCCAAAAAGGCTCCATGCTGTTATTACTAATAAGGGATATCCAACAAAGTACTAAGTACTTAGAATTAGTCCGGAAGTTTGTAAAAATATTAGTTTTTTTGATGTTGCATCATTTAAGCTGTGACATGAATTTTTCATTTGGCTTTGGTTTTTGATGCATTACTAAGGAATGGAAGAAGATTTTTGGGTTTTTCTTTCTTAAAATGAATAAACACACTATAAACAATAACTCTGCATACTTTGTTTTTTTAATTTTGCAAAATATTTTGAAATAAACAACATTTTTCAAAAAATTTTTGCTTGCATCAAATAAGCTGTGAGCCACTGTACGTGTAAAATTATTTATATACACACATAAATGCCAATGCTATACATTAAGACCGAAAAGTTTTCGGAAATTCTCATTTAAAATTCGCGCGCTGTATATTTTTCGATATTTTAAGTTTATGTAGTTTGGCAGCACTGTCCTTAATTACTATGCCAAAAATGAGCGCGATCTGTCAGACAGTTCGTTTACGGCAGCTGTTGAAACCAGTTCACCTCAGTAGGGCGTTGCGAAAAAAACAATGGAAAAAAATATTGAACAAAGAGTTTGCATCAAATTTTGTGTTTCGAACGAAATTTCGTGTGCAGAATCGTTGCGAATGCTACAAAAGGCTTATGGGGAATCAGTTTTATCGAAAACTCAAGTTTATGAGTGGTACAAAGCCTTCCAGGACGGTCGTACGACCGTCGAAGACATTTCGCAACGCACTACTGAGGTGAACTGGTTTCAACAGCTGCCGTAAACGAACTGTCTGACAGATCGAGCTCATTTTTGGCATAGTAATTAAGGACAGTGCTGCCAAACTACATAAACTTAAAATATCGAAAAATATACAGCGCGCGAATTTTAAATGAGAATTTCCGAAAACTTTTCAGTCTTAATGTATACATCCATAAAGGCTGATGCTATATACACCCATAAAGGCTGATGCTATATGCTATATACTCCTGAAAAATATATTTGTAATAAGAAAAATGTCTTATAATACTGGAAGCAATATCATTGCACTACAATGATCATTATCCCAAACTACAATATTAGTAAGGAAAAGTGGATACTTTTAAAAAAAATTATTGTTTTTTTTTGGTAAATATATTGTACTGCAATTTTGTATTACTATATTGTTTTAGTAGTAGTATAGTACAGTCAAACTTCCATAACTCGAAGTCCAATTTTGCAAAGAAAAGATTCGACTTATGGAGACTTCGAGTTAGAGAATTTTTTTATTTTTTTTTTTTTATTTTTGAAAGAAACTAGAATTACATTTTAAGGTATTCAGTCATTTGCAACCAAATAAAGCATAGAAGGTATAGTGAAGTAAAAAAATCAGAAATTTGGATTTGGGACTTTTTTTTTTAATTTTTTAATCTAGACCTCTGGTTGGTCTAGATTACACAATGAGCAATGTGTTGAATTTAATTGCACATATGATCTATAATTTAACTTAATGAGCTCGCCCCGAGTCTTAAAAATCTGGCTGATAGTTCCAATAGTATAATCATCCCTAAAATAATTCCATATGTAAGTATATAATTTATATATATATTTATATATATACATTGTTTTATATGTGATCGCTTTTATTCTGTTAAAAGAAAGAAATTATTAAAATCTCTATTAAAATCTCTTACATGCTCGGTATTTAAAATATAGTAATAAGTGTCTTCTATTGATCGTACAACACTTGTAGGCGAACAATTGTTCTAATCCAACATTAATTTAATCCAAGTGTTTGTATTTGGAACAAACACTTTTTGACCCGAATAGAGAAAGGTCAATTGAGGAAGAGTGTCTCCCTAGAACATTTTTCATTGCATATTGAAAATATATAATTCAAAATAATGCGTATTATCAATATTATAAATAAGGCATATAATTAGATTACGTTAGGTTATACCAGCGTTCCCTAGCGGATCCGCTTAGATCTTTTGTGGCATTCTGTTTTGTGGCATAAAATATTGCATTTACTATTATTAAAGTTTTGACGTAAAATGGTCCAAAAGCCGGTACTATCATCAGAAGAATCCTATTGTACCAATAAAATAAAATATGGATCTTATGTGAATATTTTTTTGCTGCGTTTTGTATAATCATATGTAAAGAATATAAATTAGTTTTTAAATAAATAAAAAAGAACTTCCAATTATGTTTTTATATAAGCATTTTTTAATAAGTCCAACAAGTTACTATTTCCATTTCAATAAGTTTTCTAAAAGTCGTAACTCATTTTTGTATAAGGCAAAATGCGCATTGTTCACAAGTAATTCATTTCCGGTATGTTTAATAACCTCTTGCTTTCATACGAGTAATATATTTTCTGTCATTCGTAGAAAGGTAGTCAGTCAGTCGTAAAGCAGTCATAAAAATTAAAAAAAAAAACTCACTCTTGTATGACATTAGCATGAAATATGGATTCAAGTGGCTCGTAATGCCGTTCAATGAGGCTTACGAATGAATTTGAATGCAAAAGTAATGTGGCCTTAATCAACTCTTGGTACTCAAGTGGGTCTGATAGACAAAATTGTATGATAAAATTCATTCTGATCGAAATGCTGCTGACTAATCACGCTGTAGACGACAGATAACAGAAGCAAACGGATGCAGATATAAAAATTTATTTTGACAATAACATCGAATAGAAATGAAATGCAAATAATGATGTGTGAGACAATATACTACGGTTCTGTCATTAGAAGGGATTTCTGCAATCTCAACGATTAGTAATTCACAACTCTATTTATGAAATTTTGATTTTGTATAAAAATATAACAGAAAATGTGTACTTAAACCACATTGACCCACAACCAGCACGAGTATCTTTAATATATACAGTTCATGGTGTGAAAGAAAGTAAAGCTAAAGACAATAAATGAATAAACAACTAATAAAAACAAAACAGAATCAAGAATATAGAGATATACACAAAATTCATTGAATAAACAAGAATAAATTTTGTATGAAATACGAGTATTTAGTGAACCATTGCACGCTTAGAAGTCAACTTGACTAGATACTTTTGTGCAAGAATTGCAAAATTAGTATAGAAGGCACTTATATTTGCGCTCATAAAACAAGTCAGCATTATTATACTCGAGTAAAAAATAAAGCAAAAGCATTTCAGAAAGTATGAAAATAAATTAGCTTTAATATATATTTATATATACAGATATTTGAGTAATGAGTAGAACAAATAAATAGTTGCCCACAGTTAATAACATTTTCAAATAAAATCTTTGAGACAAAGAATTGCTTTACTATTTTTCGAACTAAAAAAAATCCCACTGGGAATACAAAAATAGCAACATTACTCGTATGCAGTAATCTAACAGAAAAAGGTTACGAAAATAGAGATTTTATTTTCGAGCTGCAAAGTTCAAACGAATCTAGTGCTAATAAGTGTTTTCTATGAGAAGCAAAATAGAAAATCTACGTACAAAATGTGCATAATCTACTTGTATTCTAACTAAATAATTTACATTTTGCAGCTTTTCCGATTTTAATCAAGATTTATTATAAACATGATACGTAAAAATACAAATCTTTCACCAAAAAATAGAACGAATATTCACATGCATTCACATGCTCAGTAGCATGGAAGTACGAGTACCAATCTACTTACGAGCACTTCCCTAAATAGAATATACATACTCGTATGTGGGCTGAATTCTACGTACTTTTCGGCGTTCCATTTACCGAATATGTGGGTTCTATATGTTGTTAAGTAATATATATTTGTTTATATTCGTATGTATGTACTCAGTTACTCATAAATTATCTGTGCATTTATAACAATCTGTTTATGATTCCGGTTATTACAAGAGATATCTGAATATTTCTCAGGAAATTCTTAAAGCGCTAAAACCAAATGTTTTCCTTTTGTATTCTGCATTTATAAATTATTCATGGACCAAGTATAACTGTATATAAATCACATGCAAATATGAATTTTTTGCGGGTACTTAGTTGGTTTTAAGTATTAATGAGCCATTTCATTGAAAGTTGCGAAATTTATTCCCATGTTAAAATAACTATAAAAAGTATAAAAAGTACTTTCAGATTTTTAAAATTTGTTTTCAGCTATATGAAGGTCATAGAAATTTAAGTAGTTTATATAAAAATAGGTATTTACCTATGATGTAGCTAACTATATATGAAATTAGTTAATAGCAATTATTTTATCATCAAATTTCAAAACTTTTTCATAATAAAGAAGTTTAGTTCTTATTGCATTAATAATCCTAGCATGAAGTTTAACTGAAGTATTAACCAGTATCACAGTTAAATTTTAAACGATTTCCATTTACTAATAGCGTTACACTGAATTTTGCGGCCATCACATCAATAAACTCTGCCATAGTATAATTAAATATAGCTCAAAATTGACTGATAGTTCTAAATGAAATCAGTTTTATTTTCAGGATATGCTTTATATGATTTCCAGGGTATAATGACTTCAACAAACAGACGGGTGAATTTGTCAGGCAGGGTACTAGTCTACTCCAATATTGCAAATAGAACGGTATTTGAATACCTAAAACCACTTTTAAATTAATGTTCAAGATACTGTTAATGTCTTGAACAGTGTTGTTCAAGAAATCCACAGGTCATGGTGCAAATGCAGACAGTTGCCTAGCTTTTGCAAGGCTAACGTAATATAAGAGCTAAAATACATGCCAGTATGGATGCGCTGAAGAAAATCATTGTTCAGGAATGAGCGAAAGTACCGGACGATCAATATTGACCGAAGTCAATATTCGGTTCTACATATAATAAATTGTACAATATTTTTTGTTAAGAATATTTGTACTCTTTTAACCTGACATAAAAATTTATAAATTTAAAAGTTTAATATTTACGAATGGTGTTATATATTACGTTTTCCTTAAATAGTACTGAAATTTTTTTAGTATAGGCAACTTTTACTGACCTAGTGATCAGTTAGGGCAATTCTTAAACAATATGTCAGTTTAACTGGAACCTCTTAAGTATATTATTAAACAAGTTCGTGTAGGTAACTTTATAGTTCTAGGATAATAACTAGTACTAAAGTAGGATAATAACCTTTCAACCGTACTTTATAGCTGAGTGCAGCGCGAATGGTTATTTTTAGTAAATACAATTTATATGTATATTTTCTGTAAGTAATGTTGGCATATGCAGGCCTTGACAGATATGCAATGCTTTATTAGGAGATTAAAAGAAGCTATGCTACTATATTTAATATTATGGTAGTCACAAATAATGACCGTTTATTCGCAATATCATTGCATATTCCTTTATTGAAACAATTCTTCTTCATTGGCTTCAAAAAGTTAAAGTGCGGAAACTATGTATAGTCTGGTTTTTAATGACTAAAGGCAAATATTCTTTATGTAAAACATATAAAAAAATATGAATTACTTATAAAATATATATAATTATTGATAATAATGAAGTATAAATTTTTCATTAATTTTTATTTGCAAATATTTACAAAAACCAAATTTTTCAAAAAAATTGTTTATTACACAAAAAAGTAATAAATATTTCGGAGAAAATCTTTGAAGTCACTAATCATATTTAATAACAATTTGTAATAATGATGTTCTATAAATTAATAAGTTGTTTAATTTTTTATAATTTTTTTAGATACTTTTTTACTACAATTTTTTTTTCTTATACAATAATAAAGTAATATTTGCAGCTCTTCACAATAGCAAAGATTTGGTATTTTTCCATAGATTCTGAATAAAAATTTTTTATTTTATTTTTTACACAGAATTTTGGTTTTGTGAAATTGTTGGTTTTTTTTCGAAAACCCACAAAATTCATAGAATTTTTTATCCGTTTACCAATTTTGTGACCCAAAAAATTTATGGGAGAAAAAAATACTTTGAATAAATGAGATACTATTGCGGTTAAAAGGTAAAGTTTTTAAACAAACTTGTTTGCATCATGTTAAAGGTTTTATTGGTACGTAAAATGAGATATTTTTTCTTTATATACTTAGCATTTTTTTTATGCATTTAAAAAATCAACAAATCATTAAAATAAATTTGTGAAACGTGTTTGATGATTTTTTGTACCCTTCCTTCTCTTCTTATTAACTTACAAATTCTGAATAATTTTTTTACTTATAATTTGAGATTATTTTTGAGGTTTTTTCAAACGTACTTTAAGTTGCAGAGATTTAATAAATAATTTTGTCGGGATTAATATATTTCCTTGATTTTTATCTATCGTTGATCTGAAGTTTTATATTCAATGCAAAATATCTTGACTCCGTTAAAAGCTTTGAGATATCGTAAATGGTACAGAATAAACTGTAATAATATTGTACACTTAATATGTAGGTTAGATTAGGATATACCGGCAATTTCTAGGGAAACCACTTAGGCCTGTTGGCTCATTGTTTTACGGTATATAGAGGAAAATTCAAGGTTTAAAACCACCAAAAACCTTTGACGAAGCTTAAAATGCTGTTTAGTATGAGATTTTATAATTGACCCAGATCCTAAAGATAGGGAATCCTTAAGGTATCAAGCCATCACAGTGCATGTACTGGTCAAAGACAGAGTAGATGAGCGACCCTATTAACGTCTTCCCCACAATTACGGCAGGTATGATTGAAAGGTAGATTCAATCTTCTAGCATGGTTCCTCCCTAGTTTGCAGTGACCTGTAAGTAAACTTACCATAAGACTAATATTTATACGGGACATCTCAATGAGAATAATGAATTTCCTTTCAGTGGAAAGTGGTCAGATAGCATACAGATGCCTGAACATCGTTGAGCCTTTCCATGTTTTATTAAAAATTTCAGCAAAGAAAGAACTCAGTAACAATTTGCATCTTAAAATGTATAAATACAGAATTATCTAGATTGTAGTTTCATATGATATTATTAATTTCTTCATATCAATATATTGTTCGATTCGTGTCATGCTATTAGTTGTAAAATACAACATTATCCTCTACGAGAATTAACGAATATCTCGCATTTGCCAATTTCAAAAAGTTAGCTCTTTCATATTGTCCAGAACAAATGCCGCACAATACAGTGACTTCTTATGAAGTTAATAGTCTTGTGGATGTTCTTAGCACATAAGTGAAGAGTCGGCTTCATTTTTATATTAGATTTTAGAATTATGTTTAAAAGAATGTTATTTTTTTTACTCTCATCAATATATGACGTTATTTGAATAACAACTTTATACAATAAGGTAATCATAAGAAGTTTGTACATAGCATATACTACATATAGTGTATATAATTTTGTAAAATTAGTATGACTTCATATTATTTGGTAATAAATTTTTAAAGCTTTATTGTCGATTTTTGAAAATTGTGTCGAATGTAATTAATTTATTTCATGCTTGTAGCGTATTAATAATGACAAAATGACTGGTCCAATGGTTTTTGGTTTTCAATTTTTTTTTCTGTTTTAACTTCAAATGAAAATGATTTGCATTTTAAAACAATTTTTGCTTATATTTTAAAAGTTTCTCCTAATCTAACTCTACTTCTAAAACGTGTAAAATTAACGTTTAATGCTAGCAACTCTTGCTTTTGTAATATTTTTATTGCTGCAACCTCATTTGCATTTTAAATTCATTATTTATTTAAAAATACTAAATTCATTATTTATTTAAAAATATTAAATTCTAATTTGTTTAACTAACTGAAAGATGATTAAGGTTTGAAAGTAACTTCAATATACTTTAAAAGCGTAAATAAATACCTTGACTTAATTTTTATAATTCTTTAATTAAATTTATTGTTTTAATTAACACATTTTTGCTTAAAGAATTTTTGAGAGGAAATTAATTATAATTAATTTGATAATAAAATATCAGCTTTAATATTATACTTTCACATTCAATATTTGATTTAATAATGTTCTTTTTAAAACTTATGACGTTTTTAATTTGTTTAAACGAAAATTATTAACATTAAAAAATTACTCATTTGCATATTAGCTTATCATATTAACATACGTTTTAGTACTACATTGAATGACGATTCAGAGATATAGGTGTACTCATATTTACCTTGTAAATATTTGGTTTCTGAAATTTAATTAAAATTTAATATTTAAACTTAAATATGCAATTTATTATCGTCATAGTCATCACTAATAAGGCAATTCTGTGCAATTTAGTAGCCTCTTATGACTAACGTTTCAGCCTCGAATCGCCACAGTCTATGACTTCGGTTCTCTAAGATTTATGGCTTAAATATTAAATATCTTGGATAACATTGTTCATTCAATTTAGTTTTAGGTGATCTTGGCTTTAAAGTTAATTTTGTTTAACTCCAATGCTTGTTTTATAATTGTAAATATATTTTGGTAACTGTAATTTTTCTAAAGATTATTATTAGTAGATTTTGTTCAAGTAATTGCAATTGATATTATTTATGCTTAAATTAGTAAGTCTTTTTCAGCTTTCTTAGCTTGATTCAGTTATTTACGCTTAATGGCAATCTTTACTTAGCAACCTATGTCTAACTAAACTTGCGTTGTTTTTTTTATTTTCGACTTATTTTATCCGAATAATCTTTCTGTTAAGGTACTTATATCTAACTAAATTTATTAGCAGTTATTTATTATTATTCTTACTCCGTTTTCTTTTCTATTTTTGCACCTTCATTTGGTAAGAACATATAATCGATAAGCGAAACGCATCTTGATCGATGAGAACCACTGTCGATCCACTATGGAGAGATCTCTTTATTAAAAAAACTGGTTTTGTAGTTTATAATTGCATTATAGAAGAGAGTTGTATTGTAGGTAATATCATAGGTTGTACTTAAATAAATGTTCAACTCAAATTAATACTAGAAAACGTTTACACAGACAGTTTTATAGCAAATATAGCAAATTATATTTATATATAATTATACAATTATTGTATATAATTATATGTAATTGTATATAATTATATATATTTGTATATAATTATGTACACATATTTGTTTTTAATATATCAATGTGAAAATCTATATATTTACTTATATAAAAACGTATGCCCATATTTGTCTTTTGTTATGTATGAATCAGTCTAAAATTCCGTCAATATCTTTACTTTTCTAGATTAGTTAAAAAACTTAGAAAGAAATTTGCCCAATATGATAAACTAAGAAACAAACAGGTGGACTGTGCTATTCGTTTAGTCGTTATTATTTAGAACATTTATAGTTCATATTGTTGTTTGACGTCCCCTTCACTACGTTACAAACATCTTGATAAATTTAATATATCTTTTATTTACAATAGTATGCAGGCTATAAAAATTCCTGAATATAATTTTATTAGTTTTCATATAAATATTTATATATAATTAAAATTAAAAAAAATTAAAATTTAAAAACCCTAAATTTTTTGATTTAATTAAAATAAATTAAAATTATTATATGTTTTATTAATATTAATCCGCCAAATTAATATGTTTAATATGAAAAGTAATTTTCAATTTTCTGACAAAATTGCATACATTGTATATATTTTTTCATTTCATTTAAAAGAAAATAAATCAAGTTTGTAATAAATATGTACTTAAAATTATTATAATGTAATTTAAAAATTATTGTGTTACTTTGTTAAAAACCTGACAAATCGCTTCAATGATGTGATTAATTAGATGAAGTAATTTGACAGGTTATGCATTTTTAAAAACGTGATGAAATTACAAAAAAAAAAATAAATGTTTATTATAATAATTGTAAGTATTTGATTTTACTATCAATATAAATTCATGATTTAAGCATTTTTCTAATATTTCTTTAAAACTTTTGAAATAGTCTGTATATAAACACGTTTTTGGATATTATAAAACGTACTCATATTACTACTATATTATTAAGTTCTGGTTATTAATTTTTAAATTTTTACTAAGAAAAAAATCAACACAAACACTTTCGGTTATAAGTTATAAAAGCACGGAGAGGTCCTCGAAAAAAAATTTTTTTTTGAATCGTAAATGTTAAGTACGTTTTTTATACTTAAAGAACTAGTAGAAATATTATGGAGCTTTACATAAAGTCGGGAGTGCTTATAGTCGTTGTTTAAAAAAAGTATAATTCTTACAATAAAATAATAAGTTGACATCAATTTTCCTATAAAACAACGGACAAGAAGGTTATGTTATATTATAGTGTTCGCCAGTGTCATACAATAAAAATATTATGTATTACATGGACTCACAGTTTAATTTATTTAAAAGAATAAATGATTTTCATCTGTTCTAGCAATAGAACTTAAAGGATTTCTTGAAATTGTAAAAATACTTATTACAAAAATCGACTCGAAACTCGAAAAGCGACTCTTCCGGTGAGCCAGATAAATTTAACATAATCTGTCCAATATTTTTCAGATGCTTACCAATTTATCCTTCTGCACACTTGCTTAAAAAAATAATTCAGTTATTATGTTATAATGGCCCATTTATTTTCTCTTTTATTACTGCATTCTAAGTTTCAACTTCTCCCAAGGTTAGGTTCTCAAGTATCCACAGCAGAACCAGTAATTTTTTTAAGAAAAAAGTTATTATTTGCACAATCGTCTATTAAGATCTGATTTTAAATATTACGTATGTTAGTAAAAATTTTATGTGGCTGATGCTTCACTGTTCATCTTATATTTTTCTATCTCGATGTTATTTTAGCTCGCCTAAAATATATATTTACGTTATACGTATATATCTTGTGTGTTTGGGTGTAATTCAGCTTTGGTGTAATATGAGTGATGATACTATTATTACTTTAGCTGTCTATATTTTGTTTATTGATGCTCATTAACAATTGTGTTTTTTTTACTTATACGTTTTGTAATAAGTACGAAGTACTAATTCAAATAAAAAAATAAAATAAAATAAAATAATAATAATAATAATAATAATAATAATAATAATAATAATAATAATAATAATAATAATAATAATAATAATAATAAAAAAAAAAATTTCTGTTGTTTGCTGTAAACAGTGAGAGATATGTTGTATATTCTTCAACATACTTTATATTGGTTCGCACTGTACTTCTGCAATATTTTCATTTATGAATGTTAAAGTTGTCAAAATTATAGATAAATATATATAATAAGAAACACTTAATTATTGTTCTGGGTTGCTATACCATAATACATATATATAGCACAATTGATATCTAATTTAAAAATAGCTCTTTGAGTTGTCCATGTTATGTCTATAAAGCATAGTATATAGAAAAGAATACAAATAAAAATAATTATTATATTAAAGTATATATAAAAATATCGCAACAATATAAATATAGTATAAATACAGTAATATATATATATATATAAATATATATTTAAATATTTATCAATGAAATCAAAATAAAAATGCAACTATAGTAACATTTTTACATGTTAAAAGTTTATACGTAGTAATTTAAAACATATTGAAAATAAATAAATTCAGTGATCATTTATAAATATAATATATTAGTAAAATTTATATATAAGTATTTTTATTAAAATCGGGCTTAGATCGTTTATTTAACAAATAAATTAATAAAAAAATTTTTATAAACAAAAAATTACACTTATTAATTTATGTTAAATATTTTAATTTTATATTTTTTTTTAAATATTTTTATTTTTAATATTTTCTTAAATATATATTCTATATTTCGACTCTTCTTCAGAGTCATTATGGGGATCACGATCTAACATAAATTAATATTACTAAAATATATCTATTACATCCTCTTTGTAATATTAATTTATGTTAGATCGTGATCCTCGTGATCGTATCAAAATATAGAAAATATATTTAAAAAACATTAAATAAACGTTGAATTATTTAAAAAAAAAGTGGCATATAGCCAGATAAAAAAAAATTTATAAGAACCGTTATAAAAAGAGGTCGGTAAATAAATTCAAAATTTTATATTTTAATTTTTACAAAAAAAAAATATTTACATTATATATATTTGGGCCTACTTCGTAGACCATCTTCAGTGTACAATCAACGTATATAATAAATTAATAAGTGTAATTTTTTGTTTATAAAAATTTTTTATAATTTTATGTGTTAAATAAAAGATCTAAGCCCGGTAAAAATCAAAAAACTTATTATAAATTGATCGTAACAACAATTAATTTAAAATTTATATATAAAATATATATAAAAATATTATTAAGATAATATAATTTCTGAATTTTTTTAAATGCATTTCGATAAATTTGCTACATCTGATTATATCTTAATGACTTCATTTTATTTCTGTTGCTTATTGCCTACAAATAATTAAGTATCTGTAGGCGCAAAAATTAAGCAAAATCCAAGCGAACTGCATTTTAAAAAAATTACGTAAGTTTTTGGAAGCACTTTACGCATATTGCAAAAAATGGACGTAATGATATAATAACATCACGTCAACAAACTGAATTAATTACATATAATGCATTTATATTTAGACACTTTTAACTTGACCCAAAAGTTGTTGACAAACAATTCGCCACTGCAATAGATAAAAAAAATGTTATTGAATTTCAGAAATTGTCAACGTTTTTATGGCACATTTTTTAGTATGTAATGGAGAGAAACCCCATATGTACATACGGGTATACATACGTTTTATGGAAATTGTGTACTTATAAATATTGTGTTGGGAGTGATACAAAACATTGCACTGATCATACAAATTTTGCTGAATTGTGTTTACTGAATTGTTTACTGAAGTGTCCACAAAAAAAAAATAAATAAAAATAATGCAATTTAAGGTTGCGTTCTTGTTCGTGTTATTGGATATTTCACTGTAAATTGATAACAGCAAGGATTTTTTAGTTTCATATATTTTTATTACTTTTTGGCAGTATCTTTTTTATACGTATTCGATTTATAATTTCTTGCATATCTACAAGCGTATGTGTTTATTGACTTACTGCTGTGAGTTTATTTACTAATTAGATATCATATTAAAAAATATAGAATTTCAATAACATTTTTAAAAACATAAAACTGTTTTTAAATAAATTTTATTGATATTTTAAATTTTTTTTATTACCGCTTATGAATGCATAAACATGTATGGAAAAAATATTACCGTGGAGTGTTTGAAAAAAATACTAAAAATTTACTAAAAATACTAAAAATTAGTTAAAGTGATTTGTAAAAATATACATAATAAGAAATTTACATATAGAGATCTAAAAACTCAAATATGTAGTACTGGTAACAATAACATCCGAGTTAAATACTCATATGAGTGAAATAGAAAACGATTTTTTAAAAAAAAGTTATTGCTATGAATAGACATAAAAATAAAAAATTATAATAGTAATAATTGTTTCTATTTTATGCAATCTGTACTGTTAAAGATCTTCCGAATAAAAATATAAAGCATAAAATTAGTTTTTAACTAAATCGAATATTACTCAATTATTTAGTAAGTCGTTTTGATTCTACAGCCCTCCTAGTTTTGGAAAAAGAGTTTAGTGTTTTATGTACATATAGACGGTCATATTGATACTTACATATAATGTATATAAGAACGAAATATAAGAGTATATAAGAACGAAATATAACAGATGTTCCGATGTGTTTACTTAAAGCAGATCTTGGTAAACATGATCTACATAAGTTTTGATAATACAATCCAAGCCCTTATGTCGTCACATAGTCACATCCAAAAAAGTACTCACAAATTGTTTATCACATCTATGTCTATTTCTGACAGAAAGAGGAATTGATACAGGGGTTTTATCATTAGCTCATCTGCGAAATAGTTCTCGTCCATATTCGTCTAATGTAGAGCTTTTTCCCAGTTAGTGCATCTGAGCACTTTTACTCTTTGATAGCTGGGGGGTTTGTGCAGAGTCTCACTCATCTCACTGACTAATTTGTGTATTCCACATACGCTTCGTGATTATTAAATGACTGATCTAAGATCTGCGTACTGCCCCGTACGGTTAGTGATTACTCTGAGATTAGATAGTGCTAAGTGAGGCAGCCTGTCGGTTTTCGCATAAAGCTTTAAGGCTCTGTTCCGTATGCATTTTTTGACCGGATCTATTCTTAGATCTCTTAGCTTGTCATTCGTGCGGATATACCATGGCACTTTGAAGAGTCTTCCGAGAGCTTGAGAATTAGTACATTTTATTTTCATCTTATATAATTCATTGAATATTGTAAATACATAATTTTTTAAGATTTTTTTATTACGTTGTGTTACTTTTTCGATCGTTTTGCTTTGTGAACCTAAATTAAGTTTTATAATCTTCAGTGGTAAAATTTTTTTATTTACTATTTTCTTAAGTGATTTCAATTTTGAGTAGATAAGTGCATTCCAAATAAACATAAGCATTTTTAGCCATTTTTTATTTTGACCATAAATCAATTGGTTGCCTTCAATTATCAAAAGCTTCCAATTTTTGGCTTGTGAATCAAATAACTATACAAAAAATTTTATTAAACAAAAAATTCATTTTAAATTATTTATTTAAATAATTTGGAAATGTCAAGTGGACAAAAATACTTGAGGCGCTTTCTATTGCAGGTGAATTTATGCTGAAGTACACTTGAACTAAGTAAACTTTTACTGAAAGTGCCGGGAAAAACACAACAAAAAAATAATTTTAAGTAAATATTTTTTTAATTTTAATTTTTTATTTATAATTTAGTAATGAAATATTGTTGTAGCCAACAAATAAAAAATAAAATAAACAAAAGAGTGCTATCGACAAAGACGGCGTTCATTAATAAATGATTAGAACTAAGCTAGATACTTTTTTAGTTATACTAAAAATAATATTATAGCTTTAAATATATTGGAATTTGCAATATTGTTAAAAAAATTTAAATATTATCGATAAATATACTGTTTTATTTTCTATAAATAATTAACACAACTTCACTCAAATTTTGAGAAAAGGATGATGTTATATGATTGTTTGATTATAATTAACCTAAAAATTAAATAAATGTTTTTTATTAATTAATTAAGACTTATAATGTTCATATTTAATCTAAAAATATAATATTCATAAATAAAATATTTTTAAGATACATTTTTTGTTTTTGTTTACCAATGTTATTGTTGATCGATTTCAAATTGTTGACTTGCGTCAATACTTTTTGCTTATATTTTTTATTATCGAATTAATTTTTTATATTTGTGAAATTTATTTTGAAAATCTGAACCTATTATATATACAGTTATTAATACCATGGATTTTAATTAATTTATTTTTATTTAGTAAAAGCATTGTTTGCAGATAAAGTTATAAAGTACATGCCGACTTTAATATTTTAAAATTAGTTTCTCTTCTAGTATTTATAAGAAGCTTAAAAGTCAATAAAGTTTTCTCAATAAGAAACCGCAAAGAATGCTATTAATAAGCAATTTATAGATAATTGAGACTAAATATCTAAAACAGCCTGCATTTTTACAACTTTGTTGCTTGTGGTTTTTACATAGAACTATTATTTTTCCAATATTCATATTGCAAAACATTTTTATTAAGATATTTTGCGATTTTTGAATCAAAGCACGTTTTAACTATTTTTAAATTTTTTATTTGCAAACAAATATTATTTATTTGTTTTAGTTAAATATAAAATATGAAATCATAAAATCAAATAGCAGTTCGTGCAGAACCTGCCAGGGCTTAGGTATATAATAAATAGGAAGCAGTAACATTAGTTATATTAATCTTCTCCAAATCAGGAAACTTTTTTATGTTAAGGTGAATCATGAGTTCTCTCTAAGCATTTAAATTTGAATTCAAGTGAGTAAATAATAATACCAATTCAGCTGTGTTGAGCAATTCTTAAATCACTTCTATAGTGCTATGTAAATCTTACTGATTCCATCACAACTCTTTGGTTTTACATAAATAATATCAGGGTTCTCATTTGTCTAGTTTAGTACATCTCGACCGGAATCATTAAAATCTGAATTGGAAAATCTGAATAACATTTGTTGAGTTGAAGTCAGTTGTTAATATAAGACTCTACAAAAGCCAGAACTAGGGAGCTACTTATGCTGAACAGAAGTGGCATCCGACTTGTCACAGGTTTTCTAACTGGACACTGCGGAGTTAAAAAACATTTATTGAATCTAGGTATTACTGGAGACGATAGCTGTAGACTTTGTTACGAAGAAGAGGAAACAGCAGAACACATATTGTGTCACTGTGATAGTCTTGCAAGACTCAGACTTCGCTACTTATCCATTGCCTATCCGCTTATAACGGAAGTAGGCAACATCTCTCCAAAGGACATACTGGCATTCTTAACTGCTACTCGTCTATGGAACTGAAGTGGGTATGTCACAATAATCCTCGAGGATGCAGTGACGCGGAGACTACTTCCCAACCCTTTTTGAGAAAAAAAAAAAAAAAAATAATATAAGACTCAACTGAAGCTGTGGTATTGTGTTTGACTGGAACTATAGAAAAGGTCTAAAGACCTATTTCGATCTACAAGAAAGATATAAAAGGTAACTGAATTGTTGAATGATTACAATGTATTGCTCAGTTGTTAACGTAAGACTCAACTAAAGTTGCGGTGTTCTGTTTGACTGGAACTACAGAATTTTAAAGGTCTATTTTGATCTACAAGAAAGATTAACGAAAACTCTCCATATGAACTTCTTAATTGTAAAGTAATGTGTGATATAATGGATCTTTTGAACTTTTTTCTTTAAATTTGCTCATTATAGAACAAATTAAAATATAAAATCAAAAACACTGTCATCAAAATTTATTTTTTCCGTTACCTACCATTAACTAAACAGAAGTTATTGCGCTTTTCGAATGAAAAGTAAAACAAAGAAATTCTAACTTTGGACGAGAATGTGAACTTCCGCTTTAACACTCTTCTCCTAGTGCAGATCAAAAAGGAACACCCACAAAATTAATAGAGAGATAATAGAGAAACAGAGAAAACTCCCGATCTAATACTTTCCTCCGACTCCAGATCAAAATCGGACATCCACAAAGAGAAAACAATAGTAATTTTAATTTTCGACAATAATATGATCTAACACTCTCCTTTTAGTTAAGATCCAAATCGAACATCCACAAAATGAGATAATATAGAAAAGAGAGATAACTCCCAATCTAACACTCTCTCCCTGCTCCAGATCAAAGACGGACATCCACAAAGAGAAAACAATAGTAATTTTAATTTTCGACAATAATATGATCTAACACTCTCCTTCTAGTCAAGATCCAAATCGAACACCCACAAAATGAGATAATAGAGAAACGGGAGATAACTCCAAATCTAACACTCTTTCCCTGCTCCAGATCAAAGACGGACATCCACAAAGAGAATAGAATCCTCATCAGATTTAAGCAGACATGATATTCTGCTTCTTTAGACAGATCCATCTTATCAAGGCCATGAATTTGTTGGTTAGATAACATACCAATAAATTCAGTTCCATTCTACTTAAAACATTATACGAGTATATAAACTTATTTATTTAGTTATAAAAGAAAAACCCAACATTTTTTATTTCTATTGTAGTAGTGAAAAGAAATTCCATATATTTTGATTAAATAAATTTGTGAATTGCGAAAAAAATTTTTATATACTTATTGCTTGCTAAGTATCGCTATTAGCTACTGTATTATGTTGGACACCTCAAAAAAAACGCAGAGAAATATATTCTAAACTTTATCAGAGTTTACTATCATTACCGCTCGTGCTTGCACTGTCATCGGTTGGTGCTAACAGTATTTGGTTTGGAAGTTCACCTACTTCCAAAATTTCTTTCGGATTTTCAGATTTATCGTTTGTAACAGATAACTCTTGCGTACACATAGAGATTTGCATTTTGTCTTGCAAATCGTTGCTAACAGACGACTCTTGCATAAACATAGAGATATGTATTTTTTCTTGTAAAGTATGCATATATTCGGTTTGTTCCTCTAGTTTATTTAAAAGATCGTGTGTTTTGTCCTTAGAAGCTTGAGCCTTTTCTTCTAACTTATTAACATAATCTTTCAGGTCTTCATAATTCTTCAATTGTTCTTTTTTAAGGAAAGGATTCATTTTCAATATTTCTCCAAGATCAGTATCTTCGGTTTTGCAAATAATCGGATTAGTTTTATTCTTCCCACGTACACGTAAAGTATTAATTTCGCCTTTCAATTTATTGATTTCAGCTTGCAGAAAGTTAATATCACTTTGGATTTCCACATCTGTCTTAGACTTGTTAGTCATAGCGTAATATGCAAGTTTTTCAATTTCATCCCATAAGCTGTTATTTTCTTTACGTAATGCAATGCACGCCTCATCCATATTATCAATACCATGCATTATTTCTAAAACGTCTTTATCATGTCTTTGATTTGCCACACTTTGCTCTGTCTTATATGGAGAAGGGAGAGAAATATTGTCACAACTGTTGATATTTGTTTCATTGACTAAAGTTGTTTCACTAACACTTTTTTTGAATTTCTTGGCACTGGTGGCTGTTAGATCTGTTTCACTGTCTTTATACTTCCTTTTTCTTGTACTTTTGGGCACTAATGTGACTTCACTAGTTTTGCTTCTAGATGTCTTTGCTTCATTGCATTCTATAGAGACTTCATCAGTTTTGTCTTCACATTTTGTTGGAAGTTTGGACACAGATGTAACCTCTATGTCTTGGATTTTAGTTTTTTCTTTTTGTTGTGTACCCAGCGCTTCGTTGCATATCATTTCAAGCTCATCTAATTTAGAATAACAGTTTGTGTGAGACATATCTGAGGTTATTTCGGTAAGTGTATTTTTAGTATCATTGTTTAAACTATTTGATCTGTGCGATTTTTGTTCTTTATTTTGCTCTAGCTGATCTATTGATGTGTCCAGTTCTGGTTTGTCTAACATATTTTTAAAGTCAAAATTCTTATCGCTTAATTTTGAATAATAATTATCCATTGTAGACTGCAAATTTTTGGTAGTGAAAACTAAACGGAACTGATTAACAAATTTTGTAATTTTAAATTTAAGGAATTTTAAAAACTCCCTAAATTTTAGCAGATTTTATTTTCAAAACTTTAATAAAATAATATACTATTTTCATAGCATACTGTATTCATATATAAGTATATGTTCAGAATTAAACAAAGAAGTCATTGAATTTGCTTTGAGATACATTAACTTTTATTTCCCTGAGGCAGAATTTTTATCGTAGCACAAAATAATAGAAACCTTTTATTAGGTATTTGTCGTTCATTTGACTTGAGGCTAAAAACTTAATTTTCTAAATATTTTAGACGATAACATATACACGCGAGTCTACACTAATAAACATTAACATATTTAATTTTTTATATATATTAAATCTTTTAACTGTTAAAATTGGCTTTTAACGAAAGGTTAATCTATTTTTTATGTCCTTTTTTTGGGATTTTATCATGTTAACATGAAAAACAAGATAAGATGATTTTAAGTTGATTGTTAAAAAATTGACAAAAACATGTTTCTATATGTAAATGTTCTAATCGAACATTTTTAGGTGATTACTTTGAAAGACTTGTAGGTTTCTTGATTATTGAATTCAATCTTGGATAGTATTAAGTTGTAAAACATTTCCTTCAAATTGTTTCATATATATATATATATATATATATACCATGTGTGTTGTATAAAGTTGTAGTGTCTGGAAAAGTAGCCTAAATACCTTTAATCTTTCTGTGTAAAATTTTCAAAGAAAATATTAAAATTTCTATTTTATTATTTATAAAACTTACAACTACTTTCAGGATAACAAATATTATTCATAAATTTATTTGAACAGGATCTATTTTCACAAGTAAATAAATTAAAACATTATTTTAGAAGTAATGTTAAAAAAATTTTTAAACAAAATATATAAACGACATTTTCTTATTTTTAATTGACTATAAATAGTTCTAAATTATGTTTATTAAAAATTTTTATACAATACGTGTATAGCGTCACTGCATAACGCTATGCAGTTCACAATATTCCTATGATATCACAACAGGCCATTATTTGAGCACAAGTGAAGACATATATATAAGGCCGCCACTCTAACCTAATCTAACTTAAATGAATAACAATCTTATGATACTTACAAATATTTTGTAATTTAATTGGAAAAAATATTAAAGTATAGTCAGGTATTAAACTGAGAGCTAATTGTTATATAAAAAAATTATTTATTAATCGTAAACATCCATTTCTTGTGTCATATCTGCTTAATCCTCATATCCGAGTGTGTACTTCATACAATTTTTTACAATCTTGATGATTCTATTTCTGTTTCTTCATTGTACTTTTTCTCTTTTTTTTTCAATTTTCTCAAAGTTCTTTTAATATTTACTTTAATCCATTGTTATTCTTTTTTATGGCTTAGATTCCTGCATATAGATAAAGACTTTTTTCTTGATACAGAAAATTATCATAGATATATCTTAAAATAAAAATCCAATATTAAGTTTGATGCTGTGCTTTAAATGCTAATTACTCTTTCTCTAATCTGTAGTCGTAATAGAGACTCGAGTTTCTGGTATATAGTTTTAACATTACCGATTCTAAGTAAATCGTATAAAAGTTACTATAGTGTGTTATCATACTCTATAGTCTTTCTTATTGTCTATATAGACTATCTTTCTGCAATTGGAACCTAGCTCAGTCAATACAGCCTCTAGGTTTATTAAATTTAACATTTTCTTTGCAGAAAGCATGTTTATTTCTTAAATCTTTCCTTTGGTGATTATGTTTTTAATTTTTAAGTTTCTGTTTACATTTCACTTTTTCATTGTGCTTTCTCTTATTGTATCAATATGGATTTTATTTGTCATCAAAACAAGAGCTTGTAATGTTGAACTGATTTCTATAACTGACTTTCAAATTCGATCCCTAACTAATCCATTGTCTCCACAACTAAGTTTTTTTATTTGTTATATTTATTTAAACTCTGTTATATGGTTTGTAAACAACAGTTTAAATAGAACTGACTTCTTTAACTGAATGCTACTCTTTCCTTGCTTTTAGGTGATTTTGAAGCAGGAGCTTATTATATTGAACTGACTTATTTAACGAAGTACCGAATTTAATCCACGATTGTTGTTTGTGTTTGGAGGTGATATTATTGATCTTCTTTTGTGTATATGTTTTTCTAACGCTTTAATTTCATCTTTACCGGATTCTAGTTAGTCCGTTGAAAATTGTTTTGTTCTATTATTAGATTTCTGTTAAAAAATAAAATAATATAATCATAAGTTTTCTTTTTAGGATTATAGAATATGGATCTTAAACATTACTGTCTTCTAGTTTTGATACATTTTTAAAGTATTGTCAGCAGTTTCCGACTTTAATTAATTAATCGTCCTGTACTTTATTCATCAGCTAGGTTTATCTCTTTAAAGATTCTTTTCGTTGCTCTAATTGAAACATTTCTTATTCTGTGAAGTGTATCTATTTTTGTTATATTATATATTTAGACAGACAACCTCTGTATTTTTGAATGTAATGTTTCATAATATTTCTTGGTTAGACTCAATGTCTGGAATATATTTTTTTCTGCTTTTGGAATTGATGCTGATCAAAGTATCTGCTATTATTAGTCAAAATTCTATTATTAGTACTAGCGATCATTATACAATAATATTATCATTACATAGTTTTCCTTTCTATGTATTTCGAATTAATATTATCTTCAAATTCTATACTGTTAATATTTTTCATATATATTGTATGTTTAAAGACCTCTTTCAATTGTTTATGTACAAACATATATATAAACGTAAGCAAAGAAAAATTATTGTATGTTCAAAAACCTGTAGCTTGAAATTGAAAATGCATCTGATTATGAATATCTTTTGTCAAGTTGTCTTATTAAAACGAATTGAATAGTTGTCTACTTCACGTTAAATTTCTTCTATTTACTTTTTTGATTGTTTGTATTTTTAGTGTGTTTCTATTATTGCTATTATTATTTTATTTATTTTTTTTCATTGGACAATATTTGCATTGTCAATTGCTTATCGTTGTCATACATTTTCATTTAAATTTTTATTGTGCATCGTGAACTCCTCCTCACAGCTTGACTTTGTACATTTATTCACTACCTCAACGACATTATAAAAATAATAAGAATTTCTTGAAAAATATTTCTTCTCGAATCACTTGTTTGTGTTTATATTTTTGTATTTTATGTTTATTTTTACTTGAATTTTAATTGAATTTTATCACGTGCCATTTCTTGTGTACTGTGTACTTTCCAGCAACCTTTAAATTAATTTCTTTTAATATCTACTTTTCTTTAAAAAAACTTTGTGCATTTGAAGAGTAGTAAACTTATAACATAATCAATAATTGAGTTAGATTAGATTGCTTTGTATAAATAAACATAAAATATATATTCCACATTTGCGCTGTGATAACAAGTCACATGCTTTAAAATTTTTATCTTAAGTTCTTTAATTTTTTTTACAGATCAAATGATCAAGTCCTTTTGATCGTGGTTTTGAGATAATCTGCCATCATATTTTTTGTCGAATTTATAATTAAATATATTCTCATGTAGTAATTTTTTAGTAAAATAAAACAAGCACATATGATTATGCGTGACAATAAGTCACGCATTAATTAATGCGTCCCTATTGATATCAGATAGATCTAAACTTCTATTTAGATTTATTAGTAGCCAATATCAATGTCTATATTTTTGAAAAAAAACACCATTCATTTTTGAAAGATTTTGTACAGCGTGCCTCTAAACCAAGCCCAAGTGAGCTCTAGTTTTAATAAACATATACCGCCCTATTTTCTTTCTAATCCTCATCTCCCAGTGGAGTATAGATCCTCTACCATACTTTTATATCGGATTCTCGGCAGATATCATTCCACGAACAATTGGCTTCTCTTAGCTCTTGCTCAATTGTCCTTCTCCAAGTTTTAGCTGGCGCTCCAGGTTGACGGATTCCACATCAGAGCTTGGCGTCTATTTTAAAAATTATATATTTTAATGTTCAATTATTCAATTAATTATATATTTATTTGCAATCAGCACTTTGGTATTATTGCTAAGAAATTATTCAATTCAATATAAACATATTGGTTCAAAGTTAAGGCCAAATTGTAGAGCTATTGTTCTTTTATATAAATTATTAATCATTTTCATTTTGACAGCACGATGATCAATAGTTTAATAATTTATAATTGATTAATTTTAGGCGTCCATATATTATTTGTAAAAACGTGCAATGTTAATCAATATACCATAAAACTAATCCTTATTTCAGTATTTTGTTTAATAAATCGATAATAATAAAGTTAAAACTTTTAAACTTACAGAATTGTCATCGTAGTTTTTCAGGTTTAAAAATAATGTAGTTCGTAACAGCGACCCACAAAATCTTCCTGTGTGTACTTATTGATCCATATTTTTACCTTATAAATATCGAACAATTAAAAACCATGTAATGCCAAGAACGTTGTGCAAATCTCAATGTTGTAATATAAACATATTTAATAAAAAAAAATTGTTTATTAAATAACAAAATAAGTGTTAATTAATTATTAATTAAATTAGTTTTGTTATTGGTACCCTGAAGATGACTATAGAATATACTTTAAGAGTTGGTGTAAATAAAAATATTTTTAAAAACTAATTTTTTTAAAAAAGTGTATTATGTAAAAATTAACTAATTAACCCCTTTCTAAACACAAAATTATTATTGACAGTTATAAAAATAATTAGATATTTTAAATGAAATTTTGTAATATAATTTCTACTTTATTACTAAAATGTTTCTGCTCATAATTTTTTCTAATTAAATTACAGCAATTTTCCAGCATCCTCTTAATTTCACTACAGATAATAAAATTATTTCATTTGCATATTAAATTTACGTTGTGTGGCACAAAATTTAAATTCCCACAATTTCATAATTAGCGCAATTATAATAATTTATTCGCCCGTCTATTTAAGTCACATTAGTGCATGTGTTCACATGCTGAGTTCGTCGTTTTCGTTTCTAAAATTGGAAGATACTCGGACTATTTTTAGTCTGAACGCTAATGTGGGATTAAAAAGATTTTTGCGAATATTTACTGTTCATTTCATTTAAGCTACGAAACTCATTATCAAAATGTGCTCTGCGACAGCAGATACTTCATTCTGATCTAAACAATAAATTAAAATACTTGTAAAAATTTAAACTATGTTAGATTAGTGCATCATTTGTTTCGGAATGTAAACATTTTATATATGAATAATTGTTATAATTAATAAATAAATTATAATCAAGTTTTAATTGCATTTGTAGTAAAATTGTATTCGTAGTACTATTACTTAATCTTAGTATATTATGAATGAAATTTATGAATGACGTGAATGAAAATTTACTAACAATTAAATAACATTTTTTTGATGTTTGAATAATTTTATGATATTTTTATTATATTAATAAAGATTCTTATTGAGTCAGTAAAATAATAAATTAAAGTAATAAATTAAAGTAATAAATTATATTTTTGTTGTTAAATAATAATTTATATTATTATAA
>NC_051846.1:228038086-228042590 GCF_002237135.1 Teleopsis dalmanni | reverse complement strand
CTATATATAAATGGCCTAACCACAAAGCACGGACAAACCTCTGATAAAATTTTTTATGCAGACGTTTAATGGAAAATTTATTTAATAAGTTATTAAGTAAATGAATTGAATGAATGAATGAAATAAACAAAATAAAAGTAATTGAAAATTTATTCTTCGTCTTTATTTGTTTATTTTACATATTTATATATTGTATTTATGTATATTTACTTATTCATTTATTCACATTCATTGTTTTTATACAGTTATTAATACATTTGCATATTTAATTCATTTATATATTAAATTTATATATTATTATATTGATTATATGCCAATATTTGTAAAATTTGTTTATATTTTATATTACTTTATGGTTTAATCAGAAATATAGTTGTATATATTTTTTCTAAAATTTTTTGTTTTATTTAAAATAAAAAATGCTGATGGTACTTTCAGTTTTTTGACTTTTGTTTTTAAAAATAAAATGAAAAACTATTTATAATTTTTTTTTTGTTGTTATTTTTGTCTACTTTTTTTTGTTAGTTTTAAAGTAAATTTTTTTTTTCATTTTTTCTTTTAAACATTTAGAATATATTTAACATCAGTAAGCATGGAAAAAATTTTAGAATTAATTTTTCTTGACATGAAGCGTCTTCTAACACTTTGGTTTTTCGAAAAAATTCTGTTGAGAAACTTAATTATTTCATTTCAATATTTCATATACTTCCTATTTTTATATATACATTTATGTTTCATATAAAAAACAAAAATTATGTTATTATGGTATGTAAAAGTAATCATGAAAATAAATCACTTCTATTGGGAGAGACTCGAGTCGTCAAAGTAATAAGGAGTGTTTTTTTAATAGTCACTATTTTATAAAGAGTTTTTTAAGAGCATAACTAATTCTGGTATCCTTTTATATATACTTTTGCTGTCATATTTTGCAGAAGGTATTAATGTCAATAAATTATCAGAGTTAATACTAATTCTTAAACTATTCTAATTGGAAATAAAATTCTAGATGGCTACATATACCATTTTACTATAAAGGTTGGTGCTAATTCAATATCACTTTCAATATATAAAATTGTTTTCTACCTTTTTAAAATAGTTTCAATAAATATTTTATTCTTTATTCGCTAATTAATGATAATCGAAAAATTATTTATTACTCTTGAAATAATATTAAAATAAAAACATTGTTAATTATCCGTATAAAAACACCTTAAATCCATGAAAGTAGGGCAATACATCTCCAGGTCGCAGTATTAAATATCATTTGTTAATATGAAATAATAATGTATTAGATTAAATATAGTATTAGATTCTATAGTACGGGATGCAGTATATATTGACGATCGATCTAGTATAGTTTATACTAAATATAAATCATATTGTTTAAGTCATATTCTTCTAGAATAATAGTTCTTCTAGACAATAATTTTTCTAGATAATAATTAACATTGTTGATTTAATGAACAATAATTAATTTTTAAAATTTATATTTATATATTATTAATACTTGTTTGTATAATTATAATATTATTTATACTACAAGATATAAGTTATCAAATTATACTATTTTTAGTAAATATAACAACATTCTGATTTATTACGGTGCAGAAAAAGTAGGTGTGAATCTTATATGTCAATATAAGTATATCTCACGATTATCGTGTTTTAATGATCGACAATTAAAAATATATCTTACAGTAAAATTACAGATATTATATACAATAATTTAATAGCTCTAATAATAAAAATAAGATATATATATTTCAATAATATACTACATATGTGTGATATGTTCATATATTATTATTATATCCATGGAACGATTGTTTTTATTTCATAAACTGATTTTTTTTCTTGACAGAAAATATTTCAATTGGGTTTTTCAATATTTTTCAGAGCGTTTTATTTTTTTATTTATAGAACGAAAATATGCTTTTTTAATCCCTTCCTTTAGAATTTATCTTTTGCTTATTTTGATAAAATTTTATTGTTTTAAGTGTCGTATTGCAACTAAGAATTTTTGTTTTGAAGAATCTGATATATAATATTTGGTTTTATGCAGTTCTAGTCATACATCGCCCTGAGGAAAAAGTCAAAGAAATTCGAAATGTCGGCGATATATATAGACTACTATATAATAATAAAAACAGGAATAAAAACAAATCTGTAAGGTTTTATATTCTATTCACATAAGCCTATTTTTCACCAATTAAATACTACTATATAATAATAAAAATAGAAATAAAAACAAATCTATAAGGTTTTATATTCTATTCACATTAGCCTATTTTTCACCAATTAAATATAATTAAAGAGATTAACTCACAACTACTGTGAAGAAAAAAAATAATCATTATTTTATATTATTTCTATGGTTATTATTATTAAAGATTGTATATACGTGCAAATAAAGTATCTTCTCTTCTAAAAATATATTTGTGAAAATTTCATTTATTGATTATATCTTCTTATATTCATATAATTTGTATTATTTAAAATTAATTTGTTACAAATTATCCCTACTTAATATTACTAAATTTATGGTGATTTATTTTAAGTTTTAAGTTATATATATTTTTTATTTAAATTAGTTCTTATATCTGCTGTTGACTGTACTTTATAATGGTGAAATATTATTAATTTTAATTTTTTAATTATTGTCTACCGGCATTTTAAAAAGTATATTTCTGGTTTTTCAAAATATGATAACGGAACCCTGACATTTTTAGATAAAATAGTAATATTAATTTTTATAATCAGTAATAGTATATTTACATAGTTATGAATAATTACATATTAGATAAGGTCAGTACTCAGAATTCGTTATTAAATGCTGACAATATTGATATCTTATAATGAGTTTATGTTCAATATTATTTTGATATGAATTATCAATATGTCAATATATATTTATTTTTATTTCTTCACAAATATATAAATTTATATATATACATATATCATATCTCAATGTAAATTTTTGAATTTATCAATTTATGAATTTATGTTGGCAATTTTTATAGAATTAATGTTATTAATTGGGTTAATAACCACCGTATTATCAGAAATTTTTTTTTGGTCAAATTTATTAAATACAAATATCGAACTAAGCATTTACGTTCGGGCCATAAAACTTCTTTGGATCCAATTTTCGATTACGCCTAATTTGGAACTGTACTTATAATAATCGTTCAAACAGGAGATTTGATACAATCCATTAATAAAACAAATGATTAAAAAAAAATATAAATATAAAAAAAGTTTTATTAATTATTTTGTCGGAAAATTTCTTTCAAATAATTATTTTATTTATTTTTGTATGTGCTGAAGTCACTAATAAACGAACTGAAAATGTTAAGTACTACGTTCTATTATTTTAAAATTTAAAGATTAAAATAAATCAATTAATTGCATAATTCATAGTTCAATACATCATATGTTATTTATAATTCGACTGCCAATAAAATTAATTATTTTTTGAGTGATTTAATTTGTATAATAATAAATATATTTATAGAAATTTTATATTTCTAATCAACTTAAAATACAAATACTGATAAGGCAACTCATTGCATCTTATATATTATTTATTGACGTCCCTTCAAATTAATATTAGTTTGTTTTTTTTTTTTTGAATTTTTTCTACCGATAAAATGAAATAAATTGTCTCCTGATATTATCTATATGAATTCACTTGATATACCGCATTTAATATTTTCGGTGCAGTAATCAATTTTTTATAAACTTTTTTTTACCATTTTTAAAAACATGCCTGAGAATGCTTCTCTAATTAAAATTAAAAATACTTTTGAAGTATTTTTATTTCTTTTAATTTAAAGTGCATGATAAACAAAAATTACACGTGCTTTTTATAAGAAGTTTTATTCTAACATATTTACTTTAAACCTATACATGTACGGTATATTAACTTTGTTAACACATTTGTAACGCAGTGATCAGTTCAAGTATGAATCCAAAAATATAATTTTGCTCAGTAATTATATCTGTATACCTAAACATGGAACCATTAAAACATTGAATGTGAAACATTGAACATTGAATGGGTGAAATCGGTGAATAGGTCTGAAAACTATGCACAATAGTGTTTTGCCACAATGTACGGAATAAAAAATAATTTTATAATATTATATAAATAACCCTAGAAGTTGCTTCAAGCCCATTATATGGTTTTTAAGCTGATATCATTTGCATTTATAATATATAATTTATTTATTAATCTAAATAAATATACATTTTTTACATCATATATTTCCAAAAATTAGTTTTTATTATATCAGAACAAAGTTTAACTCTAGTTTTTATAGAAATGTCTAGATAGTAGAATTTTTTTGACAGTGTTTATATACCTTTGTCTATGCAATTACTGCAGTTTTGATATATTCTATATTAAAAATTATATATAAAAGCTTTCAATCGGAAATTTTTTAACCGGGTTCAATAAAAAAAAGTATAATATATCACTTTGGTTTTGATTTACATTTCGTGA
>NC_051846.1:228031722-228037986 GCF_002237135.1 Teleopsis dalmanni | reverse complement strand
AAATAAAGCTGATTTCATTTAGAACTGTCAGTCAATTTTGAGCTATATTTAATTATACTATGAGAGTTTATTGATGTGATGGCCGCAAAATTCAGTGTAACGCTATTAGTAAATGGAAATCGTGTAAAATTTAACAGTGATAGTGCTAAATACTTCAGTTACACTATATGCTAGAGTTATTATTGCAATAAGAACTAAACTTCTTTAGTATGAAAAAGTTTTAAAATTTGATGATAAAATAATTGCTATTAACCAATTTCATATATAGTAAGCTTCATCATAGGTAAATACCTATTTTTATATAAACTATTTAAGTTTCTATGACCTTCATATAGCTGAAAACAAATTTTAAAAATCTAAAATTACTTTTTACATATAATTTTTATAGTTATTTTAACATAAACATAAAAACTGCTTAAGTTTAAAGCATGCATGGGAATAAATTTCGCAACTTTCAATGAAATGGCTCATTAATACTTAAAACCAACTAAGTACCCGCAAAAAATTCATATTTGCATGTGATTTATATACAGTTATACTTGGTCCATGAATAATTTATAAATGCAGAATGCAAAAGGAAAACATTTGGTTTTAGCGCTTTAAGAATTTCCTGAGAAATATTCAGATATCTCTTGTAATAACCGGAATCATAAACAGATTGTTATAAATGCACAGATAATTTATGAGTAACTGAGTACATACATACGAATATAAACAAATATATATTACTTAACAACATATAGAACCCACATATTCGGTAAATGAAACGCCGAAAAGTACGTAGAATTCAGCCCACATACGAGTATGTATATTCTATTTAGGGAAGTGCTCGTAAGTAGATTGGTACTCGTACTTCCATGCTACTGAGCATGTGAATGCATGTGAATATTCGTTCTAGTTTTTGGTGAAAGATTTGTATTTTTACGTATCATGTTTATAATAAATCTTGATTAAAATCGGAAAAGCTGCAAAATGTAAATTATTTAGTTAGAATACAAGTAGATTATGCACATTTTGTACGTAGATTTTCTATTTTGCTTCTCATAGAAAACATTTATTAGCACTAGATTCGTTTGAACTTTGTAGCTCGGAAATAAAATCTCTATTTTCGTAACCTTTTTCTGTTAGATTACTGCATACGAGTAATGTTGCTATTTTTGTATTCCCAGTGGGATTTTTTTTAGTTCGAAAAATAGTAAAGCAATTCTTTGTCTCAAAGATTTTATTTGAAAATGTTATTAACTGTAGGCAACTATTTATTTGTTCTACTCATTACTCAAATATCTGTATATATAAATATATATTAAAGCTAATTTATTTTCATACTTTCTGAAATGCTTTTGCTTTATTTTTTACTTGAGTATAATAATGCTGACTTGTTTTATGAGCGCAAATATAAGTGCCTTCTATACTAATTTTGCAATTCTTGCACAAAAGTATCTAGTCAAGTTGACTTCTAAGCGTGCAATGGTTCACTAAATACTCGTATTTCATACAAAATTTATTCTTGTTTATTCAATGAATTTTGTGTATATCTCTATATTCTTGATTCTGTTTTGTTTTTATTAGTTGTTTATTCATTTATTGTCTTTAGCTTTACTTTCTTTCACACCATGAACTGTATATATTAAAGATACTCGTGCTGGTTGTGGGTCAATGTGGTTTAAGTACACATTTTCTGTTATATTTTTATACAAAATCAAAATTTCATAAATAGAGTTGTGAATTACTAATCGTTGAGATTGCAGAAATCCCTTCTAATGACAGAACCGTAGTATATTGTCTCACACATCATTATTTGCATTTCATTTCTATTCGATGTTATTGTCAAAATAAATTTTTATATCTGCATCCGTTTGCTTCTGTTATCTGTCGTCTACAGCGTGATTAGTCAGCAGCATTTCGATCAGAATGAATTTTATCATACAATTTTGTCTATCAGACCCACTTGAGTACCAAGAGTTGATTAAGGCCACATTACTTTTGCATTCAAATTCATTCGTAAGCCTCATTGAACGGCATTACGAGCCACTTGAATCCATATTTCATGCTAATGTCATACAAGAGTGAGTTTTTTTTTTTAATTTTTATGACTGCTTTACGACTGACTGACTACCTTTCTACGAATGACAGAAAATATATTACTCGTATGAAAGCAAGAGGTTATTAAACATACCGGAAATGAATTACTTGCGAACAATGCGCATTTTGCCTTATACAAAAATGAGTTACGACTTTTAGAAAACTTATTGAAATGGAAATAGTAACTTGTTGGACTTATTAAAAAATGCTTATATAAAAACATAATTGGAAGTTCTTTTTTATTTATTTAAAAACTAATTTATATTCTTTACATATGATTATACAAAACGCAGCAAAAAAATATTCACATAAGATCCATATTTTATTTTATTGGTACAATAGGATTCTTCTGATGATAGCACCGGCTTTTGGACCATTTTATGTCAAAACTTTAATAATAATAAATGCAATATTTTATGGTAACAGAATGACCCAATAGATCTAAGCGGATCCCCTAGGGAACGCTGGTATAACCTAACGTAATCTAATTATATGCCATATTTATAATATTGATAGTAAGCATTATTTTGAATTATATATTTTCAATATGCAATGAAAAATGTTCTAGGGAGACACTCTTCCTCAATTGACCTTTCTCTATTCGGCTCAAAAAGTGTTTGTTCCAAATACAAACACTTGGATTAAATTAATGTTGGATTAGAACAATTGTACACCTAAAAGTGTTGTACGATCAATAGGAGACACTTATTACTATATTTTAAATACCGAGCATGTAAGAGATTTTAATAGAGATTTTAATGATTTCTTTCTTTTAACAGAATATAAGCGTTCACATATAAAACAATGTATAAACGAATTATATATATAAATTATATACTTACATATGGAATTATTTTAGGGATGATTATACTATTGGAACTATCAGCCAGATTTTTAAGACTCGGGGCGAGCTCATTAAGTTAAATTATAGATCATATGTGCAATTATATTCAACACATTGCTCATTGTATAATCTAGATCAAGCAGAGGTCTAGATTAAAAAAAAAAGTCCCAAATCCTACTTTCTGAGTATTTTACTTCACTATGCCTTCTGTGCTTTATTTGGTTGCAATTAAATAAATACCTTAAAATGTAATTCTAGTTTCTTTTAAAAATAAAAAAAAAAAATAAAAAAATTCTCTAACTCAAAGTCTCCATAAATCGAACCTTTTCTTTGCAAAATTGGACTTCTGGAAGTTTGACTGTACTATACTACTACTATAGTTACATAATTTTTTTTATACAATATTCAAAACGATATGGTAATACAAAATTACAGTATAATATATTCACCAAAAAAAACAATATTTTTTTTAAAAGTACCCACTTTTCCTTACTATTTACTTATATTGTAGTTTAGGATAATGATCATTGTAGTGCAATGATATTGCTTCCAGTATTATAAGACAATTTTCTTATTACAAATATATTTTTCGGGAGTATATAGCATCAGCCTTTATGGGTGTATATAGCATCAGCCTTTATGGGTGTATATAGCATTGGCATTTATAATTTTACTCGTATATTCAAACATTTTATTTTTATTCACACCAAAAATAAATGGGTTGGCATAGTTTTTTTTTATTCAAAGATTAACGGAGTAAAAATATATATATTACATTATCTTACATATATACGTAAAAACAAAGAAAATAATAATAACAGATTTGAAGGGAGGAACAATGCACACAGCCACAAAGAAAGATGATTACAGTAGCTACATTGACAATGACATTCAAAAGATAAAAATAAAAAAAGAAGAAAACTCGGTCACCGGAAAAAGAAAAATTAAGTAGAAATCATGAAAGAAAAATAAAATAAAAGAAAAATAAAAGAAAATCTGGCTGCAATATCAATGAACTTGAAAATTACGACAGAACGGACGACAAAAAAAAAAAAGAACAGCAAAATCGATAAGCGCACACAACAGAAAAGCAACAACACGAGAACTGCGAGTTGCACAAGCGGCTGTAATCAGTTTGCTTATAAAAAATGCAGCTCAGGTAACGTCAGACGATGTTGATAATGCAAATGCTGCAATATGCAAAGGAAAAGAAGCATGTGTGTCGAAGCAGACGACTGCGTTTGATTGTGGCTGTAAATGCAACGGCACACTCTACTTCGAGCACATGTGCATGTTGAGTGACGGCATGTGGAAGAGACCAGAATGGGGCGCAAATGTGCAGCAAATGCAACACGTCAGTTCCAATAAAATAGAGCAGTTCGCATGCCATCAATGTTAAAAGACGTTGAAGCCGTTGAAGCCGTTGGAAATTAAAAATGTGTTCAATGCCTGAATAAAGTTTGAATGCTTGTGCAATGTTGGGATTAATGTTTGGATGTTGAACAGCATACAAAATGCATGTATCAAGCATGTGCACTCATTGCGTTGCTTAATCATTGGAATGCACTTGATTATGCCTTAATTTCTGATTAAAATTGCTGTCATTCAAGTGTGTGCAATCCATTTGCATTTCTTGTTTGAGTAATAATCAATACCTGTAGCGGTTGCCATTAATGTCGTTTTAAATTCTCTACTCTGATTTACCAGAAATAAGCAGAAAAATCCATGAATGATAATAAAGATGTCCTATATGCTTCGAATCTGTGAAAACTTATTTTTTTATTCTCAAAAATCAGCATCAAGCATAATATATAAGGCGAACAACCACGTATTACCCCCACCGCTTCAAAGTAATACAACAAAGCATGATTATGTTGTTGCTGTTCAGTTAAATAACCCTCGTAGCATAGATGCCTGTGTATTAGGGTAGGCCTCTACAAAATTATTTTTCTGATCAGATTGATTATATCATTTTCTAGTACGAATAACTTAATGGGAAGAAAAAGGATATAAAAAAAAATCTTTTAAAAAACAGAAATTAAGGAATCATTTGAAGCAGGAAACTAAAATATAGATTCGCCTTGTACTTTTTTAAATATATTTTTTAAAGAGGTTTTGGAACAGAAGTGAAACAACAACAAAAATTTATTTTTTAAATTATTTTAATTAATTGAATTTTTGGCTGACCATACAGTTGTTTCGAGTATTGCCAAATACCCTTCATCAGTGGTCTTGCAAATAATTCTTGTATTTAATTATTCGTAAATAAATATTTTTGAGACTGCAAGTACCAGGAATCGAACTTGGGTCCTGCCAAATATGAAGCTCAGAATCAGCGCACACAATATATTTTTGTTTCACAATATATTTTTGTTTCACAATATATTTTTTATATTAAAATATATATCGATTGTATATATTTAATTATGTTTAATCAAAAATCATCTTCATTCAGCGAATATTTTTATTTTGACAATAAAAAATATATGCATATTTTTATTTTGACAATAAAAAATATATGCATTTACATACAATTTTAAAAAATAAATAAAATAACATAATCATCACTCAAATGAAATTTATATTTTGTTTCTAAACTCCATGGAGTCCAATTTATATATGATATAAGATACATAAGATAGATATTCTATGTAAAAAGTATACGGAAATACTATATAAAACACAAAAAAAAAATAGTAACCAAACAGTTACTAGTTATCGTCTTTGAATCCCACAATTTGAGTGTCAGCACTAGACTTAATCTATACATAGCGTAAATGATTAAAATACAATATAATTGTAATTTTTGTTGTAGCCAGCAAAGACCTATAAAACAGTTAACATGAAGGAATTATACAGACATACGACCGGCGACTTGATGCCTTTCATGCTCAGATCGGCTAACAACTGGCATATAGCGGACTCAACTATTTTCTCTCTGATGACAGAATTGACAGCTACTGAACAATTTCTACGACGGAAGAGATACTTTCACAAGCAAATGGATGGTTACTGACATAGCGACCAGACTAACAATTTGAGCTTTTCCTCAGGACTTCTTCACACGTATTAGATAGTAGTGGTTCCTAAAGAAGCTTTCCGTCCGGAAAAGGGGAATAGGCCGATTGAAATCCCCCACTGACTTGGTTTTCAAGCTTCTCTATCATTCTAAAAAAAATAAATAAAGATATGCTCTTTAGCTCCTAAAGAGAATTTTTTTTATTGACCATTTTCGAAACTAAATACCTTATTCGAAGTGATATTAGGTTCCGAACCGAAAAAATTACCTCAGGGTCATGTGAGGTAAACACATTATTTACAAAATTCATTATAACCGA
>NC_051846.1:227985001-228031622 GCF_002237135.1 Teleopsis dalmanni | reverse complement strand
CATTGTTTGCAGATAAAGTTATAAAGTACATGCCGACTTTAATATTTTAAAATTAGTTTCTCTTCTAGTATTTATAAGAAGCTTAAAAGCCAATAAAGTTTTCTCAATAAGAAACCGCAAAGAATGCTATTAACAAGCAATTTATAGATAATTGAGAGTTAATATCTAAAACAGCCTGCATTTTTACAACTTTGTTGCTTGTGGTTTTTACATAGAACTATTATTTTTCCAATATTCATATTGCAAAACATTTTTATTAAGATATTTTGCGATTTTTGAATCAAAGCACGTTTTAACTATTTTTAAGTTTTTTATATGCAAACAAATGTTATTTATTTGTTTTAGTTAAATATAAAATATGAAATCATAAAATCAAATAGCAGTTCGTGCAGAACCTGCTAGGGCTTAGGTATATAATAAATAGGAAGTAGTAACATTAGTTATATTAATCTTCTCCAAATCAGGAAACTTTTTTATGTTAAGGTGAATCATGAGTTCTCTCTAAGCATTTAAATTTGAATTCAAGTGAGTAAATAGTAATACCAATTCAGCAGTGTTGAGCAATTCTTAAATCACTTCTATAGTGCCATGTAAATCTTACTGATTCCATCACAACTCTTTGGTTTCACATAAATAATATCAGGGTTCTCATTTGTCTAGTTTAGTACATCTCGACCGGAATCATTAAATCAGTTGTTAATATAAGACTCAACTGAAGCTGCGGTATTGTGTTTGACTGGAACTATAGAAAAGTTCTAAAGGCCTATTTCGATCTACAAGAAAGATATAAAAGGTAACTGAATTGTTGAATGATTATAATGTATTGCTCAGTTGTTAACGTAAGACTCAACTAAAGTTGCGGTGTTCTGTTTGACTGGAACTACAGAATTTTAAAGGTCTATTTTGATCTACAAGAAAGATTAACGAAAACTCTCCATATGAACTTCTTAATTGTAAAGTAATGTGTGATATAATGGATCTTTTGAACTTTTTTCTTTAAATTTGCTTATTATAGAACAAATTAAAATATAAAATCAAAAACACTGTCATCGAAATTTATTTTTTCCGTTACCTACCATTAACAAAACAGAAGATATTGCGCTTTTCAAATGAAAGGTAAAACAAAGAAATTCTAACTTTGAACGAGAATGTGAACTCCCGCTTTAAAACTCTTCTCCTAGTGCAGATCAAAAAGGAACACCCACAAAATTAATAGAGAGATAATAGAGAAACAGAGAAAAACTCCCGATCTAATACTTTCCTCCGATTCCAGATCAAAATCGGACATCCACAAAGAGAAAACAATAGTAATTTTAATTTTCGACAATAATATGATCTAACACTCTCCTTTTAGTCAAGATCCAAATCGAACACCCACAAAATGAGATAATAGAGAAAAGGGAGATAACTCCTAATCTAACACTCTTTCCCTGCTCCAGATCAAAGACGGACATCCACAAAGAGAATAGAATCCTCATCAGATTTAAGCAGACATGATATTCTGCCTCTTTCGACAGATCCATCTTATCAAGGCCATGAATTTGTTGGTTAGATAACATACCAATAAATTCAGTTCCGTTCTACTTAAAACATTATACGAGTATATAAACTTATTTATTTAGTTATAAAAGAAAAACCCAACATTTTTTATTTCTATTGTAGTAGTGAAAATAAATTCGATATATTTTGATTAAATAAATTTGTGAATTGCGAAAAAAATTTTTATAGACTTATTGCTTGCTAAGTATCACTATTAGCTACTGTATTATGTTGGACACTTCAAAAAAAAAACAGAGAAATATATTCTAAACTTTAGCAGAGTTTACATCATTACCGCTAGTGCTTGCACTGTCTTCATCGGTTGGTGCTAACAGTATTTGGTGTGGAAGTTCACCTACATCCAAAATTTCTTTCGGAACTTCAGATTTATCGTTACTAACTGATGACTCTTGCGTACACATAGAGATTTGCATTTTTTCTTGCAAATCGTTGCTAACAGATGACTCTTGCATAAACATAGAGATATGTATTTTTTCTTGTAAAGTATGCATATATTCGGTTTGTTCCTCTAGTTTATTTAAAAGATCGTGCGTTTTGTCCTTAGAAGCTTGAGCCTTTTCTTCTAACTTATTAACATAATCTTTCAGATCTTCATAATTCCTCAATTGTTCTTTTTTAAGGAAAGGATTCATTTTCAATATTTCTCCAAGATCAGTATCTTCGGTTTTGCAAATAATCGGAATAGTTTTATTCTTGCCACGTACACGTAAAGTATTAATTTCTCCTTTCAATTTATTGATTTCAGCTTGCAAAAAGGTAATATCACTTTGGATTTCCACATCTGTCTTAGACTTGTTAGTCATAGCGTAATATGCAAGTTTTTCAATTTCATCCCATAAGCTGTTATTTTCTTTACGTAATGCAATGCACGCCTCATCCATATTATCAATACCATGCATTATTTCTAAAACGTCTTTATCATGTCTTTGATTTGCCACACTTTGCTCTGTCTTATATGCAGAAGGGAGAGAAATATTGTCACAACTGTTGATATTTGTTTCATTGACTAAAGTTGTTTCACTAACACTTTTTTTGAATTTCTTGGCACTGGTGGCTGTTAGATCTGTTTCACTGTCTTTATACTTTCTTTTTCTTGTACTCTTGGGCACTAATGTGACTTCACTAGTTTTGCTTCTAGATATCTTTGCTTCATTGCAATCTATAGAGACTTCATCAGTTTTCTCTTCACATTTTGTTGGATGTTTGGACACAGATGTAACCTCGATGTCTTGGATTTGAGTTTTTTCTTTTTGTTGTCTACCCAGCGCTTCGTTGCATATCATTTCAAGCTCATCTAATTTAGAATAACAGTTTGTGTGAGACATATCTGAGGTTATTTCGGTAAGTGTATTTTTAGTATCATTGCTTAAACTGTTAGATCTGTGCGATTTTTGTTCTTTATTTTGCTCCAGCTGGTCTATTGATGTGTCCAGTTCTGGTTTGTCTAACATATTTTTAAAGTCAAAATTCTTATCGCTTAATTTTGAATAATAACTATCCATTGTAGACTGCAAATTTTTGGTAGTGAAAACTAAACGGAACTGATTAACAAATTTTGTAATTTTAAATTTAAGGAATTTTAAAAACTCCCTAAATTTTAGCAGATTTTATTTTCAAAACTTTAATAAAATAATATACTATTTTCATAGCATACTGTATTCATATATAAGTATATGTTCAGAATTAAACAAAGAACTCATTGAATTTGCTTTGAGATACATTAATTTTTATTTCCCTGAGGCAGAATTTTTATCGCAGCACAAAATAAGAGAAACCTTTTATTAGGTATTTGTCGTTCATTTGACTTGAGGCTAAAAACTTAATTTTCTAAATATTTTAGACGATAACATATACATGCGAGTCTACACTAATAAACATTAACATATTTAATTTTTTATATATATTAAATCTTTTAACTGTTAAAATTGGCTTTTAACGAAAGGTTAATCTATTTTTTATGTCCTTTTTTTGGGATTTTATCATGTGAACATGAAAAACAAGATAAGATGATTTTAAGTTGATTGTTAAAAAATTGACAAAAACATGTTTCTATATGTAAATGTTCTAATCGAACATTTTTAGGTGATTACTTTGAAAGACTTGTAGGTTTCTTGATTATTGAATTCAATCTTGGATAGTATTAAGTTGTAAAACATTTCCTTCAAATTGTTTCATATATATATATATATATATATATACCATGTGTGTTGTATAAAGTTGTAGTGTCTGGAAAAGTAGCCTAAATACCTTTAATCTTTCTGTGTAAAATTTTCAAAGAAAATATTAAAATTTCTATTTTATTATTTATAAAACTTACAACTACTTTCAGGATAACAAATATTATTCATAAATTTATTTGAACAGGATCTATTTTCACAAGTAAATAAATTAAAACATTATTTTAGAAGTAATGTTAAAAAAATTTTTAAACAAAATATATAAACGACATTTTCTTATTTTTAATTGACTATAAATAGTTCTAAATTATGTTTATTAAAAATTTTTATACAATACGTGTATAGCGTCACTGCATAACGCTATGCAGTTCACAATATTCCTATGATATCACAACAGGCCATTATTTGAGCACAAGTGAAGACATATATATAAGGCCGCCACTCTAACCTAATCTAACTTAAATGAATAACAATCTTATGATACTTACAAATATTTTGTAATTTAATTGGAAAAAATATTAAAGTATAGTCAGGTATTAAACTGAGAGCTAATTGTTATATAAAAAAATTATTTATTAATCGTAAACATCCATTTCTTGTGTCATATCTGCTTAATCCTCATATCCGAGTGTGTACTTCATACAATTTTTTACAATCTTGATGATTCTATTTCTGTTTCTTCATTGTACTTTTTCTCTTTTTTTTTCAATTTTCTCAAAGTTCTTTTAATATTTACTTTAATCCATTGTTATTCTTTTTTATGGCTTAGATTCCTGCATATAGATAAAGACTTTTTTCTTGATACAGAAAATTATCATAGATATATCTTAAAATAAAAATCCAATATTAAGTTTGATGCTGTGCTTTAAATGCTAATTACTCTTTCTCTAATCTGTAGTCGTAATAGAGACTCGAGTTTCTGGTATATAGTTTTAACATTACCGATTCTAAGTAAATCGTATAAAAGTTACTATAGTGTGTTATCATACTCTATAGTCTTTCTTATTGTCTATATAGACTATCTTTCTGCAATTGGAACCTAGCTCAGTCAATACAGCCTCTAGGTTTATTAAATTTAACATTTTCTTTGCAGAAAGCATGTTTATTTCTTAAATCTTTCCTTTGGTGATTATGTTTTTAATTTTTAAGTTTCTGTTTACATTTCACTTTTTCATTGTGCTTTCTCTTATTGTATCAATATGGATTTTATTTGTCATCAAAACAAGAGCTTGTAATGTTGAACTGATTTCTATAACTGACTTTCAAATTCGATCCCTAACTAATCCATTGTCTCCACAACTAAGTTTTTTTATTTGTTATATTTATTTAAACTCTGTTATATGGTTTGTAAACAACAGTTTAAATAGAACTGACTTCTTTAACTGAATGCTACTCTTTCCTTGCTTTTAGGTGATTTTGAAGCAGGAGCTTATTATATTGAACTGACTTATTTAACGAAGTACCGAATTTAATCCACGATTGTTGTTTGTGTTTGGAGGTGATATTATTGATCTTCTTTTGTGTATATGTTTTTCTAACGCTTTAATTTCATCTTTACCGGATTCTAGTTAGTCCGTTGAAAATTGTTTTGTTCTATTATTAGATTTCTGTTAAAAAATAAAATAATATAATCATAAGTTTTCTTTTTAGGATTATAGAATATGGATCTTAAACATTACTGTCTTCTAGTTTTGATACATTTTTAAAGTATTGTCAGCAGTTTCCGACTTTAATTAATTAATCGTCCTGTACTTTATTCATCAGCTAGGTTTATCTCTTTAAAGATTCTTTTCGTTGCTCTAATTGAAACATTTCTTATTCTGTGAAGTGTATCTATTTTTGTTATATTATATATTTAGACAGACAACCTCTGTATTTTTGAATGTAATGTTTCATAATATTTCTTGGTTAGACTCAATGTCTGGAATATATTTTTTTCTGCTTTTGGAATTGATGCTGATCAAAGTATCTGCTATTATTAGTCAAAATTCTATTATTAGTACTAGCGATCATTATACAATAATATTATCATTACATAGTTTTCCTTTCTATGTATTTCGAATTAATATTATCTTCAAATTCTATACTGTTAATATTTTTCATATATATTGTATGTTTAAAGACCTCTTTCAATTGTTTATGTACAAACATATATATAAACGTAAGCAAAGAAAAATTATTGTATGTTCAAAAACCTGTAGCTTGAAATTGAAAATGCATCTGATTATGAATATCTTTTGTCAAGTTGTCTTATTAAAACGAATTGAATAGTTGTCTACTTCACGTTAAATTTCTTCTATTTACTTTTTTGATTGTTTGTATTTTTAGTGTGTTTCTATTATTGCTATTATTATTTTATTTATTTTTTTTCATTGGACAATATTTGCATTGTCAATTGCTTATCGTTGTCATACATTTTCATTTAAATTTTTATTGTGCATCGTGAACTCCTCCTCACAGCTTGACTTTGTACATTTATTCACTACCTCAACGACATTATAAAAATAATAAGAATTTCTTGAAAAATATTTCTTCTCGAATCACTTGTTTGTGTTTATATTTTTGTATTTTATGTTTATTTTTACTTGAATTTTAATTGAATTTTATCACGTGCCATTTTTTGTGTACTTTCCAGCAACCTTTAAATTAATTTCTTTTAATATCTACTTTTCTTTAAAAAAAACTTTGTGCATTTGAAGAGTAGTAAACTTATAACATAATCAATAATTGAGTTAGATTAGATTGCTTTGTATAAATAAACATAAAATATATATATCACATTTGCGCTGTGATAACAAGTCACATGTTCAAAACTTTTTATCTTATATTCTTTAATTTTTTTACAGATCAAATGATTAAGTCCTTTTGATCGTGGTTTTGAGATAATCTGCCATCATATTTTTCGTCGAATTTATAATTAAATATATTCTCATGTATTAATTTTTTAGTAAAATAAAACAAGCACATATGATTATGCGTGACAATAAGTCACGCATAAATTAATGCGTCCCTATTGATATCAGATAGATCTAAACTTCTATTTAGATTTATTAGTAGCCAATGTCAATGTCTATATTTTTGAAAAAAAAAAACACCATTCATTTTTGAAAGATTTTGTACAGCGTGCCTCTGAACCAAGCCCAAGTGAGCTCTAGTTTTAATAAACATATACCGCCCTATTTTCTCTCTTATCCTCATCTCCCAGTGGAGCATAGATCCTCTACCATACTTTTATATCGGATTCTCGGCAGATATCATTCCAGGAACAATTGGTTTCTCTTAGCTCTTGCTCAATTGTCCTTCTCCAAGTTTTAACTGGCGCTCCAGGTTGACGGATTCCACCTCAGAGTTTGGCGTGCAATGTTTTCATTGGGTCTGCGAAGATTGTGGCCTATCCAGCACCATTTGCGTCTTCTTATCCCAACAGTAGCAGGTGATTGAATGTAACGGCCCATAGGTTAATGTTTGTAATGCGGTTGGGCCACCGTGTTCTTAATATGTGACGCAAACATTTGTTCACAAAATATTGTATTTTTGCATCAATCTCTCTTGTTCCAAAGTACACCAGCATAGAATAGCACAGACTTTACGTTGGAGTTGTAAATGTGAAATTTTGTGCGAGTGGAAATTTGGTTAGAATGCCATACAGTCCGAGCCACTCTTAGATCGCGCTATTAGAGCGATCAAATTTCTACTTTTTTTCCGGTGGAAAATCAATACGAAACTCTTATATGATGACAATGTGATCCCAAATGTTCCCAACAAAAATACATTTTTTTAAAAAATAGTGAATGTGGGAATAATATTTTTTTTGACTACCATCAAGAGCTTTTGAAATCTCTTAACGGCTGTTTAAAGTATAATTAGTGATAAAAAAATTTTGAATTAAAAAAAATTTCTGTTTTAAAAAATACAGGTATACATGTAATTTATTAAATTAAATTTTAAATTAAAATTAATTTATATTTGTTTAATATGTCTATTTTAAAAATTATATATTTTAATGTTCAATTATTCAATTAATTATATATTTATTTGCAATCAGCACTTTGGTATTATTGCTAAGAAATTATTCAATTCAATATAAACATATTGGTTCAAAGTTAAGGCCAAATTGTAGAGCTATTGTTCTTTTATATAAATTATTAATCATTTTCATTTTGACAGCACGATGATCAATAGTTTAATAATTTATAATTGATTAATTTTAGGCGTCCATATATTATTTGTAAAAACGTGCAATGTTAATCAATATACCATAAAACTAATCCTTATTTCAGTATTTTGTTTAATAAATCGATAATAATAAAGTTAAAACTTTTAACTTTTAACGACCCACAAAATCTTCCTGTGTGTACTTATTGATCCATATTTTTACCTTATAAATATCGAACAATTAAAAACCATGTAATGCCAAGAACGTTGTGCAAATCTCAATGTTGTAATATAAACATATTTAATAAAAAAAAATTGTTTATTAAATAACAAAATAAGTGTTAATTAATTATTAATTAAATTAGTTTTGTTATTGGTACCCTGAAGATGACTATAGAATATACTTTAAGTGTTGGTGTAAATAAAAATATTTTTAAAAACTAATTTTTTTAAAAAAGTGTATTATGTAAAAATTAACTAATTAACCCCTTTCTAAACACAAAATTATTATTGACAGTTATAAAAATAATTAGATATTTTAAATGAAATTTTGTAATATAATTTCTACTTTATTACTAAAATGTTTCTGCACATAATTTTTTCTAATTAAATTACAGCAATTTTCCAGCTTCCTCTTAATTTCACTACAGATAATAAAATTATTTCATTTGCATATTAAATTTACGTTGTGTGGCACAAAATTTAAATTCCCACAATTTCATAATTAGCGCAATTATAATAATTTATTCGCCCGTCTATTTAAGTCACATTAGTGCATGTGTTCACATGCTGAGTTCGTCGTTTTCGTTTCTAAAATTGGAAGATACTCGGACTATTTTTAGTCTGAACGCTAATGTTGGATTAAAAAGATTTTTGCGAATATTTACTGTTCATTTCATTTAAGCTATTCTGATCTAAACAATAAATTAAAATACTTGTAAAAATTTAAACTATGTGAGATTAGTGCATCATTTGTTTCGGAATGTAAACATTTTAAGTATGAATAATTGTTATAATTAATAAATAAATTATAATCAAGTTTTAATTGCATTTGTAGTAAAATTGTATTCGTAGTACTATTACTTAATCTTAGTATATTATGAATGAAAATTTATGAATGATATGAATGAAAATTTACTAACAATTAAATAACATTTTTTGATGTTTGAATAATTTTATGATATTTTTATTGTATTAATAAAGATTCTTATTGAGTCAGTAAAATAATAAATTATATTTTTGTTGTTAAATAATAATTTATATTATTATAAATAATATAATATAATAATAAAATTACAATATATTATTAAAAATTTTATTGTTTTACTAACATTTATTTTAATTTAATATTATAATATATTAAAATCTTGCTTCTTGTCGTCATTCACGAAATATTTTATATTATATTTAAGAATTTTTTAGGAAAATGACACACTTTTAAAGTAATCTCTTTTATTATGTAGTTTATTTTCTATGTTGATTTTATTCTAAAATTTTACTAAATAGTTCTATTACTGCTTACTGCTTTAAATAAAATACAATTTAATTAAATATTTTCAGAAAATTTATTTATAAATCTGTATGAATTTTTTATTAATATAATTTAAATATCTTTAATATTTAAATAAGAGTTTTTTATTTTCTTATAATTATTTTTAATTTGTATAGTTTCTGTAACTTTTCGATTACGACTTTTTATTATTTTTATTTATACTATAATTTTTTTATAACATAAAACATAGGTATATGTAACATTATAACATATATATCTCATTTTTTTTATTGATTTTTAATTAATAAAAAGGCTGAAATAATCTACTTTAGTACCACTACTCTAAAAATATATTTAAATTTGAAAAAAAAAACACAAAAACATAATCCTTCTCAGTGTGATTACCTCGACACCTATTTCTATTACTGTCCTGTTGTTCTTATATCCTTAAATGCTGTTTCCACACCTAATAGTTTTTCATTTCTACGTGTTTAGAAAAAGTCAAATATGAAATCTATTATGGAATCTATGGAATCTATATGGAATCTATTTTTAAAATAGAAATCTTATAGAAATCAAATAATACCGCCACAAACAGAATAGAATTGAAATGTAACAATTAAAAATAAAAATATAATTTATTAATTAATTCAATTATTCTACAGCTGGTTTATGATTTCGTTCTAATATAATAAAAGTTTCACAGTAACAAAACACCAGAAAAATATGCGAACAAAAAAGTCAAGTACGGCTTTGGATCAGTTGGTTAAGGTGCGCTGTCTCTAAGCTTCAAATTTGGTAGGACACGAGTTCGATTCCTGGTACTTGCAGTCTCAAAAAATTATTTATGAATAATTAAAAACAAGAATTATTTCCAAGACAACTGATGCTGGGTATTTGGCAATACTTAAATCAGCTGTATGGTCAGCCAAATTAATTAAAATAATATAAAATTAATTTTTGTTGTTGTAGTTCACTACTGTTCGCAAAACCTTTTTTGTATATTTTAACTAAAAAACTCAGAAAAGCAATACTTTTCTTAATTTGTTGACAATATCTTTCAAGTGTATGGAGGTCCCTTCTTTCACATTTTAATAAGTAAGATATTAAAGTTATTAATTGTGAATTATATATTATTTACACATTTTCATATGTATTATTAACTTTAACAATAATAATTAATAGTTTTAGTTTTTAGTTTTGTGAATGATTATTTTTCAAATATTAACGTATTTATTTGTGATTTATCGATTTCGCATTGCTCACTTTGTTGTCTTTCTCTCTTTTCAGAACGCTGCGTTTTTCTAAGAAATCGTTAAAGCTGACAAGGCTTTTCAGTTCGAACGTTGACGATGTTGTAATTAAGACAACAAAATATTTTATTTGAAACTGACAATAGCAACAGTAGCGGTACTAAGAGCTAAATCAATGTTTACCTACTAAGGGATACTTACGTGGATTAATAGGAAACAGTAAAAAGGACAAAAAAGCGGAAGGTTTTGGCTTTTTTTTCGTAATTTTAGTTATTGTGCAACTTTCTACACGAACGCACGCCAACTGACTACGTGACATTCAATTGAATTTGTCAAACGGCAAAATGTCAGATTTTTCATCTTATGAAATGGGTTCGGTGGATAGGCCACCAAATCGCTTCCAAGTGAATCCCGTAAATCACAAGAACAACAATGACAAATCAGCGGCAGATGATGTGCCACACGAGGTGTATCGGCGCCTAACAAACAATGATGGCGAACCCATCGAAGATGATACCTTTAATGAAAATGATTCACAACTGCGTAAACAGGAACAACAACCCAAACAGCAGAGGTAAGTGGAAGTGACAGTGACAGTGAAAGTGACAGTCAAAGTGAAAGTAGAAGATTTTTATCAGAAATACTCGTACTTTGGAAACCTTAATGTTCTTCATCATTTCGCAATTTGTGTGTAAATGTAATTTGCCGTAGTGTTGCCGTAGTGTTTATTTAATGGAAAACTTTGTTGTTGACTTTTTGTCGCCAAGTTGTTTTGGCGCGTTAATGTGCACCATGAAATGTTGAAAATGTGAAATGTTTTGGAACAGTCAGTCAAGGATAGCTAAATTGATAGCTAATATCTTATGCTACCGGTTGGTTGTTGCTACATCAGTTCACTTCACATTGCCTATTTTTAGGCAACTTAGACTGTACATAATCGAACCTTAAACTTTAAAGTTAAGAATAATAAATTACGAATGCTTCCTTGCTTTCAAAAATTTGCGGATCACGTCCTAATTTTTATGCATGCAACTTATGCGATATTTAAGTTAGTTATTTGTGGGGGCTTGTTGGCTCTAAAAGTAATATTGTAATATTGTTAACATAATTCAAGAGGCATTTTACCATGTTAAATTCCATCGAATTTATTACCACTGACATTTGCAAACATTTACTGACATGTGTTGATGCCTACACGTCACATGTTCTTAATTTACGCAGCACCCACAGTCATAGCTTCCGGAATATTATAGAGTTTCATTCAGTAAATTTTGAACATATAAGAATTGGTGAAATTTCTATGGCATACATATTTTTCAATCAATTATTCTTAAAATCAGTCTTTTGAAGACGTTTATATTTTTAGATACTGTTTACGTGACACTTAATGACAATTTCGAAACCTTTTTATATATTAACAATTTAAAATTGTTGTAATAAAATTATTTACGTTGCGAACACGACAGGAATTGAAGTTTGTGTTTCCTGGAAATATATTTCAAATTGTATGGAATATATTATTTTGTCATTAAAAAGGTATTTGTATTACTTTTTTTTACCGCTAAAAAAATTGTATTTCAAGCGGTTGAAATATATTTTATTTGAAATATGTCGTTATCATATCGTTGTCAGCCTCTTTCAGAAATTTTAATCGAAATGTATTAATTTTCATATAAGCTGAATCCAAATATATGCTGAATTCAAAATTTTTGATCAAAATGATATTATTTTTATATATCTGCTGAATCCAAATATATGCTGAATTCAAAATTTTTAATCGAAATGTCTTAATTTACATATAAGCTGTATCCAAATATTTGCTGAATTAAAAGTTTTTGATCGAAATGCCATAATTTACATATATGCTGTATCCAAATATTTGCTGAATTCAGAATTTTTGATCGAAATGATATTATTTTTATATATCTGCTGAATCCAAATATATGCTGAATTCAAAATTTTTGATCGAAATGTCTTAATTTACGTATAAGCTGAATCCAATTATTTGCTGAATTCAGAGTTTTTGATCGTAATGATATAATTTTCATATAAACTGAATCCAAATATTTGCTGAATTCAGAGCTTTTGATCGTAATGATATAATTTTCATATAAGCTGAATCCAAATATTTATTGAATTCAAAATTTTTGATCAAAATGCTATAAATTACATATATGTTAGATCCAAATATTTGCTGAATTTAAAGTTTTTGATTGAAATGCTATAATTTGCATGGATCCAAATATTTGCTGAATTTAAAGTTTTTGATCGAAATTATATAAATTACATATATGCTGAATCCAAATATTTGCTTAATTCAAAATTTTTGATCAAAATGCTATAATTTACGTATAAGCTGTATCCAAATATTTGCTGAATTCAAAGTTTTTGATCAAAATGCTATAATTTACATATATGTTAGATCCAAATATTTGCTGAATTCAAAATTTTTGATCAAAATGCTATAAAATACGTATAAGCTGTATCCAAATATTTGCTGAATTAAAAGTTTTTGATCGAAATGCCATAATTTACATATATACTATATCCAAATATTTGCTAAATTCAAAGTTTTTGTTCGAAATGCTATAATTTACATATACATTTATATATATATATATGCTGAATCTAAATATAAATACTTTATAGTAGAATATATGAAAAACTATACTCGCTATTGAAAATATTGCAGCTTTAAGGATACTGATAAAAATATTGAATATATTATTTATTATATTCACTGTCGAATGTAAATAAGCTATATGGATACTGATGATGAACTACTGATGGTAACATAGAATATATTAAAAATTATGCTTCCAATTGAATGTAATATTGCCGTAATGATACATTTGTAGTGCCTAAATTTTGTGTTAACATTGTTTTTAACGTTTATATTGTAAATTTTTGTTAAATGCTCATCTACAGAGATAATAAAATTCAAAATTTTTTTGTTTTGAAAAATTTCTAAAGTATAATAGTTTATATCTTATCTCAACCTGGGCCACACCTATTTAGATGAAAATTTATAATTAAGTAGAATAATCCAAAAATTTACACCCACTATCAAATACATAAAAGTTTACTTTATAATTGAATATCTTATTAAATGAGTTTTCTTCTAACATTCACCGTTTACCTGTAATCATCCTTTGAAGCGATTACCCATTTATTCATTAGTACTCATACGCACTGGGGAATTTGTTTAGTTTTGTTGAAGAAAGCAGTAGGTCGTTTTAAACGAGGATTATAGAAAAACTGTGAGTGATAGAAGAGAAATTTCTTAGCGAAGAACATTTCCTAGATCAAAAAGTGTTAATATAAGAAGAGCAAAAAAAGTGTAAAAGTTTTATAAAATTATCTATGAAATTAATAAAAAATTTTACAATATAAATCAACCACCATAACTTTTGACTTTATTAAAGTATTATATTTGAATGAAACATGTAGCAAATATTAAGGATTTTTTGAATGCATATTTTTAAGTGTATTTCTTTTGACACTCAGCAGTTCGGTTAATATTGAAAATGGATCCCTTCGCTCGTAATATTTTTTTCGGTTCTCAGACCAAGGAATTGCTAACACCGTCTAAAAATATTTGACATTATGGGACGTTAAGTGAAAATCAAAACTATGTTAATGTTAATGTGTATAATAATAAATAAATAATGAATATTTATTTTAAAATATCAATATTACTTATTTACAAATTTTAAAATATTTTTTAATAAACGCTTTTTTCATAAATATTTGCCACTTACAATTTTTTGTGAAAAAGTAGTTTGCACTTTCACTTTGTATAGATTTTTGCATATAATTTTTGTTTTAGTTCTTATTTTTTTATTACTTATTTTTTTACTTTATTACATACTTTTTGTCATATTACATATATATAATTCTTTTTCATTTTAAATATTTCTTTTAGAAATGAAGATTATTAAGTATAGCATACCTTCGTAATAGCTTTCTTTGTTTTTCGCATTGAACTTAACCGATTCTCTATGAACTAGAATACCATTTAAAATGTAGATGACCAGTGGGTGTGTGAATCAATTTAAATATATTCAAAAATATTTGTTTTTTTATATGACATACATATATGAACTTACAATTAATGTAAATTGAATAGATGCTTAATAAACATTTTATTTTATCAAAAAGTAAAATGCCTTTAAAGTTAGATTAGGTGGAAAAACCTAATTAATTCTTAAATATGCTTTAATATGAACTCAAGTATATGAATGAATAGTCGAATATTAATATTTTTAAATATGCTTTAAAATATGCTTTAATATGAACTCAAGTATATGAATGAATAGTCGAATATTAATATTTTTATTCGGAAATATTTAAGCGCATAATATGATGTTTATAAGTTAATGCGAACGTAGTTAAGAAGACTATTCTTAGTCTTCTTGGCAAAGTTGAGATCTGTTAAATCCATTTTTGCAAAATGGCTGATGATAAAACGATTTTCTAGATAGTGAAGGCTATATTGCTGGTTCAGGATTAACAAGTAATTAATATATACCACCTTCTATTTGTATACAGTAGGCATACAAATTCCAGGTTTGATAAAATTTAAATCTCTTGTTCTTTTCTTATCTTACCTGTTTAATAAGATCTTAAACAGTGAATCCAACTGTCTTAATAGTTCTCATGTCTAGGTATGTATTTAGATATATCACCATTATTTGTGGTCAAAAGTAAACACATTAACCATTCGAGAGCAGCTTTTTGATAACACGGAGGCTTATTCTGAAAGAGTAAATATATAATATAATTTCGATGGCTTAAAGAGTTTAGAATGCTTGAACTGAATGGAGATATAGCGACTTTCTGTGGCTTGAAATGATATTCTTGCTTGAGCGAAATAAAAGTCACAAAGGCTATATTATTATGTGGAAATTATTTTATTCTATTGTCTTAATTTCTTAAGCCGGAAAACTTGAAATATGTTCTGGAAAAATATTTCTTTTTCTGTATAATTTTCTAATGTCAATAGTTTTGAACTCAATTCCAGCTTGCTGCGTTGAATGAATGTTGACGACTTCAGAGAATATTTTGAGAAATAACTTAAAAAAATGTTAAAAAAATTTCTTAAAAACTCTTTGACTTATCCTCGTACTATTAAGTTTAAAACTAATGTCAGCATTTTAGTTTTATTAATATTTTTATCTTTTTACACATTATGTTTTATTTCGTCATATGTGCATATGTGAATAAATCGACACGCCTCTGTCTTTTGCACAGTAACTTCAGAAGATTGCAGAGCATAAAAGTTTAAATTGCAAATTTGTCTGTAAAATTGCTGAAGGTAATTGGCTTTAAATACTTTTAATGATTATTACAAAAACTTTCTGAATTTCACTTTATAAAAAGTTTTTGTTTTATTCAAACTTTGGGAATAATGAAATGTATATATAATAAATTACATGTACATGTGTTTAATATATTGTGCTAATCTCTCGGATAAAAGTTCAGCAATCCTTCAGTTTCAAGTTCAATGTCGGATTTTGTTTACTAAATCTTTTTTAATAAATCCTGAAAGCGTTAATGTCTGCGTATATTGCTTTAAATTTATTATGTTGAAGTGCATATATATAAAATATTTTATTATTTTTATTGAAAGTGAAATTAGCTACTCAAATTCTAAACCCGGTTTTTAAATGTTTTGTTATTTAAATTAAATGCAAAAATCTTATATTTTTTGTTGTATTTATTATTTTATGCATTTGGTTTTACTTGTTGCTTTTGTTATAAAGTGATCAGCTTACGTATTGTGTAGATTTAATTAAATTAAAAATAATTATTTAAAAAATAATTTTTATATTATATAGTTAATATCTGTTGAAATATATAATCATTAAATTTATATTGTTATAAAAATGTTGACTGATATAAAATATCTTATATGAGAATTAGTATTGAAAATTATAATAGTATTTTATATCTGGTATATATTTTGTAATAATCTACAGAAGTATTTTCAAGTTAAAATAAAGCAAATAAAATTTTTAAATATAATAATATCAAATAAAATATTGTACACATACTGTGCATATCATCCCTAGTTAGTAAACATATATATATATTGTAACGACCTTTCCGGCCTCTACCGCGGCCGGGGTATACTCAGCGTATACCAGGGTTCAGTACAAAAAAAACTCAACAACCAAAAATTTAATAGGCCAAATTAAATTACAAATAATTATAAAAAAAAAATACATTACACGATTTATAACATACTTCAATTAATTATATTTAAATTTCATGGATATCTTAATTATTATATAAAAGAACTTAACTCGGAGTACTTTCAAAAAAACTAAGTAAATAAATAATTAATGTAATAGGTAACAGTATTCATTTAACATACTTTAATTAATTATATTTAATTATCATGGATATTCTTAGAAAATTAAATAATACTTCAAAAAAACTAAAACAAAACATACTTCAAAAAAAACTAAGTATGTAGATAGTTAATGCACTAAGTAATTCATTTAGTTATTATTGCTATTCTGGCAATTGATGCCTTATTGTTATTAACGTTCGCGCCACTGCTGCTGTTGCCGTCGCCGTTGCTGTTCCAGGTGTCAGTTTGATTTTATCACATTCAATGCATTCGATAATTGATTTATTGATATTACAAAAAAAATTCCATTTGATATATATTATTGAAATATAAAAATTATTAGATGTTAACTCTTTTCTATTGTTTAGTTTCGTATTTATAATTTAGTTAGTAATATATTTGAATTTCTTTAAACACTTCATTTAAGTAATTTATTTTATTTCTCTTGTATTCTTTGCGGATCACTGAAGTTAAACTCTGTCATACGTTCTGCCCGTTCCGTTCAAAAAAAACTCCACCAAGAAGCTAGAAAATCCTCCGAATGCTCCTTTTATTTACTTTTTTATAACTGCTTAACTCATACTTTTTAATCCGCCGTTTCTCGGTCAATGCACTTAATTAATGTTTTCTACTTCGAGACTCACGAAAGCTTTCCATTATTTTGTTATTGATTCTCTTACCTTGCAATGTTTACGCTGCATTCTCAGCTTCTCTTATTACTCATTGCAACTTTTGGAGATCAAACGAAAATTAACAAAACAAATTAAAATGACATTTCTCACGTTGTTATTTTGTTTTGATTTTTTCTTTTTTGTTCCATAAATGTGTTTGAGTGCTAGTTTCTTTTTTTTCCTAAATAACAATTAAAATTCTATTATAATTAAAATTCATTGCAAACGAAAGTGAGACCGACAAACCAAAAGACCTGTTTGCGAACCAGTCGTGAGGATTCGAGGTAATATCTATGAAATATTTGACATTCAGTGTTTTTAATTATTCATTTATCCTAGGTCCTCAACGCTGTAAGATCAATTTTTATTTTTACTTCAAAAATTGATCATTACAATATAGATGTATACACTCATAGTAGTAGTACACTCATAAAAAAATGCTCTAACCACATACTAGCTAAATTGACCTGATCATTTTGTTAGAAAAACTGATAAAAACCATGGTTGAACCAACTTGAAGCATCGAGTAAAATTATTTTGTCCTGAAATTTAGTTAAAATTTGGTTAAAACAACCAAATTATTTTTCTGATTGCATGCAATTAACAGGCACGGGAACTTTAACAGTTGAAAGTGTGTCTGTTATCTGGTTTAGCATAGAAGTATGTAATATGACAGATCACATTAACATGAAATTTCTTTTCGCCAGACAATTCGTATGATTTATTTCCTGTCAAATGGATTGGAAGAATGGCATTCCTATTGTAGAACTTATAGTGATCTCGCAGTATACTTACGGCTTTAGAACTAAATAAATTGGTACATGAATCTTAAGTCCCAATGGCAGATGATGGGTGTAGGGCCTACTGTCTATAACCGGAGCTATCTGCTATCAAGATTTGCGTTCGAGTCAACTTTACTAAAGGCTTAAGAAGTGCCCATATCCAAGCATCAATCGTCGAGAATTTAGGTAGAGTGTTATTACATGTGACAGCGATTGGCAAGAAAAAACAAAGCTTTGGGTTTTCAGAAGTTTTTTTAGCGAAATATGTTGAACTTTTCTGGTATGCTGCAATAATTGACAAACAAAAACAAAATGGTTACTTGCTAGGTGTCTGGTCACACAGAAATCAATGATAATGAATTTGCAAATAATTTAGTAAGAACTGAAGCAGCCATGCGATTGTTGGACCAGAAAATTAATGCTTAATAAATTGGTCCACAGCAAGTTTCTAATAAAGAATGATTTGTAACCCAAAAATGTCACCACTGACGTTACACCCCAAATAACTGTCAGGTGAAACAGCTGCTTCTTCCATACAATTATGATAGGGAGTTGCTCTTCATATAATCTGTTAATAATATCTCTCCTATATTATTAACAGATTATCTGACGGGTCATCAATATATCAAAAATGCCTAAAAAATTTTTTTAAGTACCTTTTAATTTAACTTATAGTTAATTTTAATAACTTTGTAGTTACGAGGGCGGTTTGATAAGTCAGTGACTTTTTGAATAAAACAAATTATATTCGGCAAATAAACATTTTATTTTTCTACATAATCACGTTTTAGCTCGATACATTTAGTTCATCGTTTTTCTAATTTTCTTATTCGCTCCAAATAATAGGTTTTTTCAAAGCCCTCAAAATACGCGTTTGTTTTGGTAATGACTTCTTCATTGGACCCAAATCTCTTACCGCTCAGCCATTTCTTTAGGTTTGGAAACAGAAAATAGTCGCAGGGGGCTAAATCTGGAGAATATGCTGGATGGGGTAGCAGTTCGTATCCCAATTCGTAGATTTTTGCCACAATGCTTAATCAGCACACGAAATTCACTTTTTTCCATTTTCGTAAAAATTCACGAGGTTGTCTGCTTTGAATGGCTATCAAACACCAACTGAACGACGTAGCTTGTTCAAAATTAAAAAGTTGTCCATTGGTAGATTACAGCTGACGGCAACACTGTTGCATTTGGAGTAACTGCGCGAGAAATTCAAAAAGTCACTGATTTATCAAACCGCCCTCGTATTTTCATTAAATTTTTTCTTGAAATATTAGGTGTTTTATAAAATAAATAAATTTTAAATATTTACACATTTTTTTTAAAAACACACTTGTTATATTTAATGATAATAATTATTTAAAATGGTTTTTTTTCCATTTCATTAATTTTTGATGTTGTTAATTATTTGTCATTTTTATGCTAAGGCCGTATTTAATATTTCATGAAATTCTCTTATGTGATTAATGAAGATACTTTCCTTCGATATTTTTTCGCTTAAGTAACTTTCTTATTACGACAAAAAATAGTTTTAAGACTCATTTATTTTGCTGCCACTTGCATTGATATCAATCTGTGGAGAAAATAAATTGCTGCAATTGAGCACAATAGACTGGGCAACATTTTTTGCTAATTAAGTAGCACAAAATAAATTTTTCCTGTTTTTCTGGCAATTAATTATACACTTTGTAATATTTTTTCAGTCATTAAACACATTTCGACATTAATATTTAGATTTATTATTTGCAATCGTGTATTTTATTAATATTTGATATGATTTTAAATATTTTAATTTGTTTAAAAAATATTTTGGTTTTTATTCATTCATATATAGACAATCTATCAAAAGTAGTTTTCGCGATAAGGATAAACCATCACGTTTTAAGGATTTACAAACGACACGTTTTCAAGTAGCACCACAAAATGAAGATTCAGATGACTCCAATGATTCCAAAGAAGATCGTGAGCTGCTGGATAATGAATATGATACAAAATATGGTAAAAGCTTTCGGTAAATGAATTAAATATATGCATATATAATTTTTATAATATATTTTTTAAATGTGTTCTAAACCTTTGCAGACATTTTACACGTGAAGCTTTACCACGTTTGGATAATTATCGTAATATTATGTCAATACAAGCTGCCTACCGTCCTACACTTGATGAACTACACAATGCAACCCTAACTGGCAAGGTGAGTTAGTTTTGTGAATTGTTGTAAGGGAAGTCTTTTAAAGTTCTAAAAATGTTGCTCTAAGTGAACTTAATATATAAGATAGGAATACAACATAGGATATATACTTAGCATCTGTTCCAAGTGATAGTCCAATCAATTTTAATTTGTTTAATAGCGTCAACTTCATCTCTTTGCACTTTTGATCAACCAGTCTGTGTGCGGTTGTTATTGTTGCTGTGATGCGCAGAGATCTCTAAAACATATGACATGAAAAGAAGTACATAACAAATACATGGGTTTGAATGTAGATGGGTAATGGTTATGTGAGAGCAGAGTGGAGTATTAGAAAGTGGGTGTGTATTGGAAGGATGGATGAGATTTAAATTGAAGTCAACCAGGATGAAAATGGAGAAACTTAGCCACTCCTATGTGGCGGATCCAAATACATCTCGGTGGGAGGACTCTATTAAACATGATGCCATTGGAGTTGAAGTGTCCATCTGTATGGCACGTAAGGAGAAATTGCTTAGACGACTGCAGTTGATTCTGGGTTTTTACAAGAAACATTTTGGATTTTGTATAAAAATTGTCAGCATGTGACATGCGATTAAATTTATAACCTCTTGTGTTAATATGTCTTAGAAAAGCATTTTGTGGTTGAAATACTTATCCAAAAGACTTGTACCGACATTAATAACAGTTGCTACTCCATTCTAATATTCATTGTTTTGACAAGAAATGCTTAAATTCAATCATACTCTTAATAATACTGAAAAACTATAACTTCAAGTTAACCATAAAATTAGTTAACGTATAAAAAAATGTATGATTCTTAAAAAAATATTAGATGCATATAAGTTCTTTTATTCTTACTGAAAGTGACGATTATTAAACACTAAATCTCTGAACTAATATATAGTTAATAATTTAACTATTATCAGTTAATCTCTGAACTAACTAATAACTTTAAAAATCAATCAAAAATAAAATATTCCGTTAATTTATATTATGATTTATATAAACATATTCCATCTATGATAACCTTGTGCAGTACAAATCATTTTCTAATTCTTCGTGCTTAGTTTAACAGAGTGAGAATTGCAATCAATGCAATAACTCAGCTTATTTAATTGAAATTTGCAGTTTTGCTTATCAGCAATAATTGCATCGACATTTGCATCACTTGTAAGCAATTATATCAGGCATATTTGAAGCGCATCAAATTAAATTCGATTTGACATTTTACAGTACAATTGCATGGCCAATTATATGTGCGCAGTAAAACATGGCTTCATCAGCTCGTATCTAGAAATAAATAAGCTATTTCAGTGCCTCATGCACATTTAGCCGTTCTTAAACAGATGCAGATTCATTGGTCCCACAATAATTAAAATAATGTACAATGCAGCTATGTGCATTTCAACAGCATCCAGAAGACACAATCATTTAACCTTTGATTTTAATTTGTTTTTTTTTTGAATTGTTATTTAATTAAATTTTAGTTAGTAAAAAAATTAATTTCATCCAAAAATATTTTTAATATTTGAATTTTAAAAAATTACTATTTCTGTTGAGTTTTTTTTTCTCTAGTTAAAAGAAAAGAATAAACTTTATTAGGTGACAAAGATTAGTAACCCAAACCTCCAGTGAACGCTCTGAGTCATTAATTTTTCTATTTTTGTAGTAATTAAGTTCAATTTAAGTCAATTGATTGATTCAATAATATAAGAAATAATTTATCGAGTTAAATATTATTTAAAGCTATTTAAAAATTTTTCGTATCAAAACTGAGTCATCTGTCTTTATATATGATATGTCCATCATGTTTTCAAGACTAAGCTATAATATGTATGTATAAAAATAAAAAAAAAAAATAAAAAAAAATAACAAAAAATATATATAAATAAATAATATGCTGAAATATTTATTCATTATCATCATTATGAGTTACTGTTCGCATTATTCTTATGGTCTTCTCTAAAAATCTGCACAAATAGGCTTTTTGATATTCGGCCTTTAAGTCTGAATGAAATAGTTTCTCTTCTACTTGTATGATGAATTGTTATCTATAGTGATTCAAAGGTATTAGCCAAATTGCTCACTTCTTCACATGCCCGTCTTTAAATTGCTATTTTTAACGCTAGTTTCAGTAGTTTGTACTTGACAGAATTTAGCTATAATATGGTGAATATACGAAAAGAGCTCTGCGAGAATTTATTAGATAAATTAAGTTGAAATTTACAGAGCCAAGAAGTCGCACATAATCAATATGTGATTACTCCACTGATTACTCCGCAAGCTGGAATGCTTTATCGTGCAGTTCAAAGTTGTAAATTCGTGTATTTTTCTGAATATAACATTAACATTTCGATAATTCTTCTATAGAATGATTCATCTTGGTATGTAGTGATTATTATTGTTGGTTTGGGTCTTTTGAAGATAATCGATAAATAAAATAAAATTCCAAACGCATCCTATAATACATCCTATAATAGTATGATCTTACCAACTATTTATGGCGCTTTTGGCCAATTTGTCGGCTGTTGTTCACTTAGCTTATTGCCGATTCGACTCTGTAGTTAAGTGATAGATTTAAATTTCGTCCATTGTTATATATTGTCTAAAAAAGTGCTTTTTTTCTCGCTTCAAGAAATTTAAATAACCCTCAGAATAATCCAATAGTTTTGTTTTTGGATAATTCTCAGCAAACGCGGCACCCACATCCAAAGGAGTTTTTTCATAGACAACTGATCATGAAAAATGAAGCCAACACTTTACTTAGATAATCAAGTAAAACTTAATAAGTTATGATAACACAACGGTGCTCCATATATTGAGCTACAAGTTGCTCCAAGTCAGGCTCTCCTGAAAAAGGCTCTTCAATGTGCCATGGTATATCCGCACGAATGACATGCTGAGAGACCTTAGAATAGAGCCGGTCAAAAAATACATAAAGGACAGAGCCCTGAAGCTATATGCGAAAACCCACAGACTGCCCTAATTAGCACTATCTTATCTCAGTGTAATCACTAACCGGACGGGTCAGTATGCAGATTTTAGATCAGTCATGGAGTAATCACGAAGCTTATGAGGAATACACAAATTAGTCAATGAGATGGGTGGGACTCTACAGAAATCCACCAGTTACCAAAGAGTAAAAGTGCCCCTGATGCACTAACTATGAGAAGGCTCAATATAATAATAATAATCTATCTAACCAAATCAACATTTTAATTGAGTTAAGCTTTGGGCAAGTATTATAATTTCGTAGTATTTTTCTATTAAATTCATATTATGTTTTGCTGCTTTAACTTAATCTGAAATACAAATATGTTAGACTTGCCAACACCACGTTATCAAATCTCAGAATGGTTACAGGCTCCTCGGGGAGGTATGCAGATCTGAGGTCAATTATTGCTTAGTCTGATAAAGTGATAAACAATAATCCAGTCAATGCGTAAACAGGGGTTTTAAAAATACCTCGAGTTAAAGGAAGAGTAAAAGTGCTCATGTGCACTGGCTCAAATGGAAATAAATAAACAAATTAGAGTTAAGTTGTGTAGAACAATTGATTAATTTATTTGAACAATATTTATTCAATTTCAATGTTCCATTAAAAGAGGTAAAACTTTTCTTATGGACTTCAAATAAAAGCTTTCAATTAAACTTACTTGTTGTTTTACCATACCAACATTAATCTGTGTAGATATTCTTCCAAGTAAATATAAAAGATATCATCAGAAACCACGTGAATCAATTTGTATGAATTTTCGTAACGAAATACAAAACTTTTGTTTATGTTAAGCATTTTAAGTGCCTTTAATGAAATTTTATTTTTTACAAATGTTCTTTTTTCCTTTCTCAACAAAGGTCCTTTGTGTTTTCTCTTCACATCGCAAATTATTGGGGCTAATTTGCGTTTTATTTCACAAGGATTTGTGGAGTTTCATTTGTTTTCAATGGAAAGGCGTTCACAAAGTTTGCAATTCGTTTGTCAATGAAAATGAATGTTTATGAGAAAAGACTGAAAAGCTTTACTTGTAAGCAGCTATCCTGCTTAAATGATTTGGGTAGATTTCCTTAACTTAAACCTTAAAATGATTCTGAAAAGTTTCATACTGTGATAAAGTACAGAATTTTGGAATTTTTTGTGAATTTTGTAAGCCATTAACGTTTTATACTATGAAATTGATTTTTAATAAGCTGTTTATGACTGAATTGCTATAATAGCATTAAATTACTGAGCAACAGGATAAAATCTTTCCAAAATAGAATAATTTATTGCGAAATTAACAATAATAATATGTCTTTAAATATTTTTTATTTATGTAGAATACTCATAGTTTAAACCGCAATGAAGATATAGAAGCTGCTGTCATGAAGGGCATGTTAAAGTTTGGTTGGATCAAAGGTGTCCTGATACGGTGTCTGCTTAACATTTGGGGTGTTATGTTATTCCTGCGTCTGAGTTGGGTAGTTGGACAAGCTGGTATATGGCAAGGATTTGTTTTAATTTTGACTACAACAGCGGTGACAACTATTACAGCGTTATCCATGTCTGCGATAAGTACGAATGGTGTGATAAAAGGAGGTAGGTTCATTGTATTTTGTATAAATTTATAAATCTTATATTGTTTTATTACATTTCTCTTAAGGTGGGACATATTATATGATATCACGTTCGCTTGGTCCTGAGTTTGGCGGTTCCATTGGTTTAATATTTTCACTGGCAAACGCTGTTGCTTGCGCGATGTATGTGGTTGGTTTTTGTGAATCCATGTTAGACTTGCTAAAAAGTTTTGGTGTTAGCATTATCGATGGTGGAATTCAAGATGTGCGTATTATTGGCAGTATTACTATATTAATACTACTTGTGATAGTAGTCGTTGGCATGGAATGGGAAGCAAAGGTATGTAAATAAAATTCATACATTTCTATCTACAATTAATTTTCTTTCTTTTCTTGAATTTTAATTTTAATTTTTAGTTAAAGTTGTAGATTTTAAATTCTGATTTTTATTTTTATTATAATTAATTATTAAAATTTTATTAATAATATTTAATATTTTACATTAATTAAATTTCAATATTTATTTTATTTTTAAATTTTATAAAATGCATTTTAATGTTATGTTGAGTTTTATAATTAATTTGTTATATAGTTTTATTAATAAGATTAATTTACTAGGCACAAATTGGTTTGCTTATCATACTTTTGATTGCTATTGCTGATTTTATGATTGGTTCTTTTATTGGTCCTAAAAGTGATGGTGAAGTTGCTAAAGGATTTTTAGGTTATAATAGTAAGTTTATACACAAATTCGGCATGAAATCACTTTTTTATTTTCAATTGTATTTTAATATTTAGTGACGACGTTTAAAAACAACTTTTTCCCTGCTTATAGAGAAGATAAAGGCGTGAGGCATGACTTCTTCTCCGTATTTGCCATATTCTTTCCAGCCGCAACTGGCATTTTGGCTGGTGCTAACATATCTGGTGATTTAAAAGTAAGTACATTTTCTATAAAATATTAAAGGTTCAGGTAATGAGGTATCAGTACTTGTAGCTACTATAAATTTTATGCATATTTTTAAAATTAATTATTATAAAAATGATTAAAACTAAATATTTTACATTATCTATTTTTTTCAAATCATTAATTTGAATTTTTTCATAAAAATTTACATATTCTAATTTTTAATTATTCTATATAAATTTAAGGATCCACAAAAATCTATACCAAAAGGCACCATATTAGCTATCGTGATCACAACAGCAACTTATTTGATAATGGTTTTGCAGTGTGGTGGCACTGTGGTACGTGATGCAACTGGTAATGTAACAGATATGGTAAATGGTTCTTTCGCATTTTTAGATTGTTTACCAGGTAAGAAAAATTTATCTTTTATTATTTTGTTATTAATGTATAAAATACTATATTTATTTTATTATTGTTGTGTCAGGAGAATGTGAATATGGACTTCAAAACTCATTCCAAGTCATTGAACTTGTATCTGCTTGGGGACCACTAATCTATGCTGGCTGCTTTGCTGCTACATTATCATCTGCTTTAGCTAGTTTGGTATCCGCGCCTAAAGTATTTCAGGTAAAATTAAGATATTAAAAGCTAGTTACAATATTAACACAAAAATATATAAGTGTTAATATATCTAAGTGTTAACATATCTCTATTACTAATTAATGTACATCAACGGATATATAAAGTATTCTAATTTTTTTTTTGAATTAATTAACATACTTTGCGGTATCATAAAATTTGCTTTAATTTTATTTTAATTATTTTGCAGGCTCTCTGCAAAGATGAACTTTATCCAAAAATAGTTTGGTTTGCCAAGGGTTTTGGTAAAAATAATGAACCAGTCCGTGGTTATGTTTTGACATTCGTCATTGCTGTCGCGTAAGTCAACATCTTGTGTACCGAACTATTTGTTTGAAAACTTTATTAAACTACATTTCAGTTTCATTTTAATTGGGGAGTTGAATTTAATTGCACCCTTGATTTCCAATTTCTTCTTGGCCGCATACATGTTAATTAATTTCAGTACATTCCATGCAAGTTTAGCTAAACCAGTTGGTTGGCGTCCTACCTTTAAGGTGAGTATGCTATCTCTCAAATGGCTTCAAAATAACTAATGCAATATCTCAATTAATCTGTAGTATTACAATATGTGGCTTAGTTTAGTTGGAGCTGCATTGTGTGTGGCAGTTATGTTTCTTATCTCTTGGGCTACGGCTCTTATTACATTTAGTGCTGTATTGGCTTTGTACTTAATTGTGGCTTATCGTAAACCGGATGTTAATTGGGGTTCAACTACACAAGCTCAAACATATAAGAATGCTCTTATGTCAGTACAGCAATTGAATAATGTTGAGGAACATGTAAAGAATTACAGACCGCAGGTAAATTTGGATATCACGAATAAACAAATAATATGAGTTCTTTTTCTGAAATACGTTTTCTAATTTTAGATTTTGGTGTTGTCTGGTTTACCAAATACCCGACCTGTACTCGTAGATTTCGCCTATATGCTAACGAAAAATTTGTCTCTACTTGTTTGTGGTCATGTCCTGCGTGGTTCCAGCTCTCAACGTTATCGTAATTATTTGCAAGAACGTGCATCGTCATGGTTCCGTAAACATCGTGTAAAGGGCTTTTATTCATTAGTGGATGGTGAAGATTTTGAATCTGGTTCAAGAGCACTAATGCAGGTAATTCGAAAAGATTTCTGGCAATTTAATAATTATGTATAAAAATTGTTCAATATTATTTGTACTTTTTTAATTACTGCACTCACTTATTTTAATTAAATTCTAGGCTTGTGGTATTGGTAAATTAAAACCAAACATTTTACTTATGGGCTACAAAGCGGATTGGCAAACATGTGAGCGCAAAGACTTAAATCAATACTTCAATGTTATGCATAAGGTATGTTGTTATATTCGTACGTATAAGTACGAGTAGTTGAGCGTATCCTTTATTTTGAATATACCTATTTGGTTTTACAATCTGTAGGCTCTGGATATGTACTTGTCAGTTGCAATTTTACGCGTTCCCAATGGTTTTGATTGCTCGCAAATACTCGGTGATGAAAGCAGTGCACAAAGAAATATATTGGATATACCACGCACTTTGCAACCAAATGAAAGCTCTGCAGATTTAAATTCAGTTGAACGTAATGCACAAAATGGTTTAAGTGGTAGTATGGATTCTTTGAGCCGCAATGTATCGCAAGGTAAGTAGTTTATTACGCATTGAACATAATCTTAATTAAGCTAATTAAGCAGTATATATATTAAAGTACTTCAAAAATTTGTACGAATGTGTATCGATTCAAATGAAGAAAAATACAACTATTTTTTGTATATAAGTTTCCGGGAAAATGGCTTAATTGTAAACCTTTTTACATACGGTAATTTATGTTTTTTAAAGAAAGAATTAATTGTATGTAATTTAATTAGTAAATTATATTATGATTCATAGTAAAGAACTTTTTTTAGATACAGTGACAACTTTTATAAAAGTAAATTTTTATAATTAACTCAAAATTACATTCAATTAATAACAGTTAGCATTAGAAAGTTTTTAATTTAAGTATCTGTTTAAAATGTGCAGAAATATTCGTAAAATTTTTGTAGAAGTGCTTACATTAGTATAGGATAAAAATATTTTATTAGGTTTTTAGTTTATATAAATTAGAAAATTAAATGATTTAATACGAAAAGAGTTTTTATAACTTATTCATTAAAAATAATAGTAATTCCGTAAAATTACTCTTTGGTCCAAAACGCGAAAACAATTTTTTAATAAACTATTGTAACACCGACTGTGTAGATATATGAAGTGAGAAAGAATTAGAAACATAATAAGGTTCCAAGTATTACTGGGTCTATGACACGAAGCCAGCCACTTGTCAATTTAGACAACTAAATACTGCATTTCATAGTATATATGAATTCATAGTTTGTGTTAGATTGTTTATCTGTATCTACTTGTAAATACTAGTATACTACTAGTAGTATAGTAGTATACTAGTAGTAAATAGTAAATACTACTAGTAAATAGGGAAACTGTAAATAAGGGATCTAACTAATTTATGAAGATAGTTTATGTCATGAAAATAGTTTCAAGAATGATCATCACGGAGAGTCACTTGTCGAATTCGACGACCAAGTGCCATTCAACACATCCAAAATAAACTACAAAAGCAAAATCTTGCGAGCTACAATAACAACGTCATAAAGAACGTGGATCACCAAGTACTGCTTACTAAGCAGTGTTATGAGCTAAAACCTTTCTTCGGAGTTTATAATTGCTTATCTATATTTTCTCTGTTTATTAGTAGAATTAATTTATGATATCTTGGAAAGCAATTGACACCACATAACACTTATTAGGCGGGATTAGTAGGTGATACTTTGAATAAAAACAAGTATGAATTTTTGTGGAAGTTTAATTATAATGTTTAGTTTTAATATTAAATTATTCTAGATAGTCTCGTTTTGTATTGCTAAACTTGTAGACTTTTCTATTCGTACAAATTTTTGAAATGTGTAAAAAATGTTATTTTATATTTATAACATTATTATATATTTTATATAAAATATTTTTTTTTAAATATCATATATATACTTGCTATATTATTTAAGCATGTTTATTATAAAATAAACTAATTTATAAATTTCCTCAAATATATTTGCATGTGTAATAAATAAATATTATAATATATGAAATATATGCACATGTATATATAAATATATATTTAAAATTTGGCACTTCCTTAATATATACCAACACCAACAACCGCATCAATTGCACATTAACAATCAATTGGCATCCAAGATGCTGGAGAATCAACGCAGAACAATGAAAATGGCTTGAAAATGGTTAAATGTAAGTAGCGCGTTTTATTTAAATAAATATTTAATTAAAATATTATTGTTTTATTTAATTTTATTCAATATTTACAAAATTATTTTGGTAAATTGTTAAATGTTTTTGTCTATTATTTTCAATTATTTTGATTGCTTGTAGGGCGGCTTAAGAAACGTTTGCTTAGCGTACGTTTTCGTAAAGGTGATATATGTTGATAATTACCAATTCTTCAAGCTCGAACTTTCTTCAAAACAAAAAAAAATTACTTTATTTTTCTGACTTAATTTCTATCTTTATATATACAATGTATATAAACTTTTTATAGTCGACTTATAAAAATTATTAGAAATGCTTGCTCTCTAACTAAAATACTAATATTAAGTCTTTGTCTGTGCAACACTGCGTATGATGAATTATTTTATACGTTTTTAATTTTAATTATTTTATACGTTGTAAACCCACAAAGGTTTAATTTGTTACCTAATATTGTGGGGTTAGGATATAATGAGATATTGGAAATTTCAAACCAATATATTATAGTTTTAGTTGTCATATTATATAGTTTTTATTATTCAATTTAGATAAATTTGTACAAATAATTTTTGATTACATTAAAATACATTATATGTTAAATGTGTCTTACCTCCAGTTATCTACTAACTGGAACTTCGTCACTGTCATGGCTCTACTTCTATTTTCTTGGTTTATGGACATATGCTCACAATGTATTGTCTAATGCTAAAACGCTGACCCTGTAAAGGCTAGTCACCGGAGATACGCCACAAAAAAAGGTGAATACATAACCCTACAGACCATAATTTATGTGACGGCCTACTTTACTTCCAAACGTAACTTCCAAACTGATAAGTTTTAATATATGATAATAATATACATATTATTTATAATATATGTATGATATGATATATGTAGTGACAATTGGGATCTTTTAGATGAGAAGTGCAAAACATGAATTCTGCAATTGTTAAAAATTTATATTTGTTTTGTTAAATCTATATACTATATTGAAAAATATAGTCTTGAGTTAAAAAGAGGTATATTAATGTAAACTGTTTGAATGGGAATTAGAGATTTTGTTAGAAGAAAGCTAAATATAGCATTGTAAACTTATATTGTTCGTATGTCTATAATTTAATTTAAACATACATACCTGAATGATATTGTTATATGATATCATTACAAACTTTTCATGTTAAAGAGTTTAAGTTTTCTCATTGTTTTATAAAGGATTTAGAATGGGGGGAGGTATTTTAGCAATGATGATACCTAGAATATAAATAATTACAAAAGACAAATTTTTTTTATTAAATAATAAAAATTCATTGATATACTGAAATGAAACTGGTTGACACTTTTGTTATATATTATTTATATTAAGCATATTATAAGATAAAATACAAAGTAAATTTACTTTAATCGTTTTTTAATTAATTAATTTTTAACTTGCTTTTTTATTTTCGAAAAATAATCAATTTTTGTTTATTTTTTGTAAGGTAAACCAAGTTATACAATTTTTCGAAATGGAAAATGTGGTAAAAATTTTTTTATATATATTTTATATATTTTATAGTACATCTATAAGTTGTATTTTGAATTTCAAGTACTGAAAATAAATCTTGTATAGTAAAATATTTAATATATTTAATAGTTTGCTGAATTTGTCGAATTAAATATGATGATTAAATTTGTTTTAAAATATGTACATAATTCAAATAAAAGTAAAGCCCCTATAATAGGAGTATCTATTTAAATTATTGTTTAGTTTAATTTAGTTTTTTATTGTTTTTTTAATACTGAAAGTGCTTTTAAATAAACTTAGTTTAATTCAGCATCCTTTCTTTACTTAAAAATATTTACTTTATTTATTTTGACTATGATAAGAAATAAAATATGTAAATAAAAATTTCGGATTCAAGAATGTTTGTTATAGCTATATATTTTCTGAGTGTTTAATATTATTGTTATATTTTTACAAAAATAGTTTGTTGTTTTTTTTTGCTTGTTGATTTATTTCATAAATAAATTAATAAGATTCAGTTTGAATTTATAAATTAAATACTTGAATCAATTATTCAAGTTTAAAAGTTTAAAGTTGAATTATTTAAAATTAAAGAAGTGGCTATATATAATAATTGAATATTTTAATGAATATTTGTTATTTTAAATAATATGTTATTTATGTGGAAACGAATACGCGGACAAACTGGCCAGGAAAGGAGCAGCCACACTGATGATGTGGCCGGAACCTTTTTGTGGACTAGGGCATATTACGCTCCTTTCTCTCATAAAAATGAAGTATAACCAGAATAAAAATGATTACTGGGATAATACAGCAGGATTAAAACAATCCATATCATTTATTGGTACCTTTAACAATAACAGATACTTAAACTCAAACTTAGACTCATCACAGGTATCCTAACTGGGCACACTTAAACACTACTTTACAATAATGGATATACTAATGGATGCAAACTGTAGATTCCGTAAAGAGAATAAAGACTCGGCCACACATGTACTGTTAAAATGCTCTTCGCTAATGCATATACGAAATAGGCTTCTGGGAATGTATATTCCTACGGAAAAGGGAATAAAACTTCGTAAAGTAGGTTTTATACTACATTTTATTGTCGCAACAGGGCTAAGAGACCTACTTTAAACCTGGAAGGGGGCACAATAGACCCGAAGGTCGCAGTGCCCCAATAATAATACGTAGAACTTATTCATTACTTAATAAACGTAAATGGTTTTAAAACATTTACATGTCCCTCATTGACACATCTTCCTTCGTAGGTCATTCAATGTACTTTTCTAAAGCCCTTTTATCATACCACTTTCTCGAGCCCAGTGACGTTTTAGTGCAGTCAAGTTTTTTACTACAATTTAACTTTTGCACATTTACACCACGCCACTGCCGTTTTATTAGAAACAGTATTTCAGAATGGTGCTATTCAGATGGTGCTATTCAATTTTTTATTAAAATAATTAATTTGTAAAAATTTAAAATGAATTTTAATATATAAGTTATATAATATTATATTACATTACACCTTCTATAAAATAATAACTAACTAAATATCAAAATCAATATTTAACATTCGTTTCTCATAAAAACTATAACAAAAGATAGCAGTTCGTTTTTTTATAAGAAATATTTTCTCACATTTTACTGTTCAGCTGTATATAGAATACATTCAACATATTAAGCCATAATAAGTTTGTTTACACAGTTTTATTTAAGAACTTTTCTTCTCTAAAACTAATTTTAAACATTGTTTAAATTCGTTGCCATAGATAAAACTTTCTGATAGGTAAAAATATTTTAAATAAATTTTTGCAGCTGTTATCTGCTATAATAAAATGGCGAAATGTTTTCGTTACAAAAAAGTTACTGAATGCTTGAAATATTCCTTATTTATATTTTAAAATTAATGGATTTTTTATATAAAATGGTTTATTTTTATATTTTTGGAACCGTAAAAGGAAGGGTTGAGAGTTTGTGTGAATTACGCCACGTATTAAAGCCAAATTTTGATGGCAGCAATTTTTCTTATTTTTTGTAAAAGTCATTTATTTTATTTTCCACCAAATGTGAACAGTTTAACTATTCTAACGTTAGATACATAAAGTCTTTATAAGTACAAAAAAAGTAAATAAAAATTATAATAAAACTGTCAAAAAAATCATTAAAAATAAAAAAAAATTATATTAATTAAGTTTTTGTTTATAAGACATTAGAGCAATGTTACTGTATATGTTGAATTATATTCAGTTGTCTCCTGCACTGCTGTATAATTAATTATTTGGTTTCACAATTATCGTAACTTGCATATCTTTAAAGGTATAACTGGGTCTATTTCCTTTGTTCTTTTTTTATTTACCATATTTTGAAATGAAAATACTTACATTATTCATTACCTTGCTTTTTGAATATTTTTAATTAGTATTCTAATAAAATATTAAACTTAATATTTAAAATATCAGAAAATTCAATATAACGTAAATGATGTTGTATGTGAGGCGTGTAGTTTTATTTGTATTTAAGTGGTAATATATATATTAAAATGAAACTGAGTAAAAAGAGTCTTCATTAGAGCTCATTTTGTACACTTCAGTTGCCAGAACCCAATTTACATATGGGTTCTGTATGAGTGCTTAGACTATGCATAAAAATTGTTCCATATGTAAAGATCACTTCTGTACCAACTTTTTCTTCTTTTTAATAGTTCTTTACTTTAACTATCACTTGTTTCTTAGTTAATATTAAAGGCAACAAAGCAAAAGACCCACTGCAAATTTTTCTATATCCTTTTCAAAAATTACTGTATTTTTTCTACTAAAATAAATAAATATAGAACCTACTTGGCTATTTATGTCTCTGTCACATTGACTGTTTTTAAAATAATATTAAAGTCTTAACGTTAAAAAAAGGACGTATTACATTTCTAGTAACTTCTATAGAGTTTTGAGATGTAATCTGCTGTTATAAAAAATCTTCACGTGAAATCGATTTTTATATAAAAAATGGTTTTTGTATAATATAATATTAATAATAATATTAATTAATAATTAGTATTAATTATCAATTAATGATTTGTAGCTAATTATAGTTAATTAAAACACGAAATTGATAATAAAACTGTTTGCAGAAGTAGACGTAAACTGCACACAGGCTTCTTCTCTTATAAGTAAGGTACTTCAGCCAATTTATGTTGAATTAAACATTATTTTTTCGCTTTATCTTTAAATAATCTGGGGTGCAACTCAATGACAGTAGAAGTTGTAGATTTTTTTTAGTAAAGAGATTTATATCTCATATAGATTATATTTATTTTTTTTTGAAGTGTGGTGGAATTCCGAATATGAATTTTTCTATATTTTCGAAAAAATCACTATATTTTTTAAATGTTTCTATTTTTCTTAATCTATAACATCAATATTGTTAAGGTTTTCGAAGGATTGTTTAATTCTTTAGCTAAAACGAAGCCTATACATATGAAATCACTCTTCGAAACATAAACTGCAGGTATGTAGTGATTTTCTGCGATACAACAATAGAAAGCTATAGGCAAAATTGAAACTCTATAAACTTTTAAAAACTGCTTAGTTAATAATAACTTATAAATAGAAAAAACAAATATTTAAATAAACACAATAAATATTATTTAATTTTAACAAACAAAAGCATACATTTTGTACAGCGTTAGGAAAATATTCACCAAATATATAAGTTGGTCACTCATACGCACTGTTGTACCATTTAATTCCTTTTCTTCGTTGTAGAATATTAGTTGGCATGATTATTGCATTATTTTATATTAAGTCTGTTGCTTATAAAGTAACTATTGCATGATTTTATTAGATAGAAACTTTTTTAGAACTCTATTTTGTTAGCTCATTAGGTTGTGTTCCTTTATTAGTTACTTTAGAATCTTATATGTGTATATATCAAAATAGTAATAATATTAATAATGTTATATGCTTTTAATTTTCAATTTTAAAAACAGCGTCCAGCACAAGTGACCTTTCATTCACCGCAAGCACACAAGTTAAAGATGTTACCGGATTACCGGACCCAGTTGATCCTAAATCACCACAGTTGGTGGTAAGTAATTATAAATTTTAGGAAATGATTAATTTTGAAACAAAAAACATTTAGTCATTAATTTGAATTTGCGGTTTTTGTTCTAGTAATTAAAATATTAACTTTATTTAATAGGCTAACTCTCTGCGTAAATCGAAAAATAAACATGATGACCCTGCAACGCTGTATAAAGGCCCTGGTGGTTCGGAACTACCGAAGGATGTGCTTAATGATTTAACACAATTCACCCGGAAGCGCAGCCATGCTGTCATTGACGTTTGGTGGCTGTATGACGACGGTGGTTTAACCTTACTCTTGCCTTACATTATCAGCACGAGACGTACATGGCAATCTTGCAAATTGAGGTAAAGTGAAATATTTCATCTCACTTCAATATTTATGCTTAAATTAGAATTTTGTGCGCGAGTTCAAAATTATGAAATTTATGAGGTAAACGCAGTATTCTTATAGTGTTGGAATTTTAATAAAATGGTTTGCGTGCTTCACTCCAAGTCGTTTCAGTCAAAGACAAGTTTTCAATTTTTCATGAAATTGTGGGAAACAGTCACGAAAATATCTGCGATGCGTGTAATTTGATTGTTTTACAATGAAGGAAAAAATTGTTTTATAACAACACCAGGGAAGTGCTCACTTCTAAGGAAGTGCTATCCTCAGTTTGCTTAGCTTCTAAGTCCTTAACGTGTCGTAAATAAATCAATTTGATAAAGTATTTTGAAAATTGCTGGTGTTTGTGGCTGTCTATTACTATGCAAAGTTTTTGATTAAATTTTCACAATTTTCTCTTTTGCTCTATTGACTTCAGTTATTACTAAGTTAATAGTTTGATTAAAAAAATGAAGTATTTTAGTTATAATTCAAGTATTTTGAAATGTTGGAACTTAATGGAATTTTTGTAGAAATTTAAAGTAAAAGTGTGAAAAATTGAATAAAATGATTATAATTAAATTTTTATTATACACAAACAAATGAGAGGTTTTAATATTATAAAATTAAAGAAATTATTACATCAATAAAACAGAAAAATGATATATTAACTTGAGTGCTAAGAGATTAACTTGCAGCTATGCACAAGATTTCTGCACAGTAACACAATCTGCAGCTAAAGTCAGATTGTCATCATTCCATTAAATATACAAAAGAAAAAAACAAAAAAATTCTATCTTCTTTTCTACAGCAGAGAACGGAACAACTGTTTTTTGCTCCAACCTACTTCTGATTGCGGCATATTGATTGTCAAAAATCTGTAATGCTTATATGCTGAGATTCTTTTTTAAATTTTATAATTTAATTTATTTTTATTTAATTTTAAATTTTCATTTTAATACAAAAATATTTGTAATGACATATAATTTTAACATAATTTTGTAGAGTTTACGCATTGGCGAATAAAAAAGCTGAACTTGAATTTGAACAACGTTCAATGGCAAGTTTGCTTTCCAAGTTTCGTATAGATTACTCTGATTTACAATTAATTCCGGATATTACGAAAAAACCACAAGAAACATCTACACAATTCTTTAATGAGCTCATTAAAGATTTTGTGCAAAGCGAAAAAGAAAATGGACCTATAACAACAATATTAAGTGAAGAAGAAGGTAGGCCAAAAATACTTTTAACGTTTATTGCTTAATTTATGCCAATTCATAAAAAAAACTCTTTCATATTTCCGCTTATAGCACTCATCACGGAAGATGATTTAATGGCAGTACAGGATAAAACTAATCGTTACTTGCGTTTACGTGAATATTTGCAAGAGCAGTCAACTAAATCTGACTTGGTCGTTATGACTTTACCCATGCCACGTAAGAATATTGTATCGGCGCCGCTTTATATGGCTTGGTTGGAAAGTCTAAGTCGTGAAATGCCTCCATTCCTATTCGTACGTGGCAATCAGACCAGTGTGCTGACATTCTATTCATAGACATCTAAAACAAGAATGAAACTATGTGCAAAATTATCTTTAATTAGAACAGCTTGGTCTTACTGACTTGCAAAAATGAAATAGATGCAGAAATATTTATATTTGTTTTGATTTCTTAAGTAGCCGCACATACTAAATAATTGACTAGAAAATTAGTTTAAACATTTTGAAAAACAAGCATATTCTTATAAGAAATTTGTGAAAATGTAAAAGAAAAAATTAATGACAATTTAATTATATATGAATAGTTTAATTTATTTATAAAATAAACTACGCACTTTCACATGTGCAATTATTAATTATAATAATAATTTAAGTTAGTCTAATTATCTGACAATACATCTCTTTGTAGAATTTTAATTTTTTCATAGCTTAATTAATGTTTAAATATCAAACGAATTTGTTTTATGTTTTTGTATTTTTAAAAAGAATTATTCTTCTTATATTATAAATTGTACTTGATTAACATTACACATTCGAATTAGTTTTTGTTAAGCTTAAATTTATTATAGTATTTTATATTTACACTTTTAATGAAAATAAACATTTTACTTTAAGAGAAACATATTGTGGTTATTTAATAATTATTCTGCAAAAGGTTATCACATATAGAAGTGATGCCACCAAAAAGAACTTTATTTATCAGACCAAGCTTTGTTTCGTGCCTTAGTAGTCTTGCTAGAGATTACTGCTTGTGACTACAGTTGCGATGCTTAGTATACTAGGTGGATTGATAATTACCTAAGAAGTGTCGAGAACTACATTGAAGCATAAAATATAATTTTCCAAAAAAATTCGTTTTTATTACTTAGGCCGTGTATTTATCAATCAATCTAGTATGTATTCCATATAAGTAACTTAGACGTGACTTTTTTTAGATAATTGTTTATCAATTTAAACGAAATCAATTTTTGCGAAGCACTGCAAAAATTATATACATTTAAATACATAAATACATTTCTGCTGGCAATGCTATGCCACAACCACAAACTATAAATGGTATAAACACTTTTAAGGAGGTCAGAAAAACTAGAGTCCTGGTCATTCTAACACAAACATGAATCATAAAAACGTAATATAGTGTTTGTTAGTAGAAAAAAAAAACATGTTGTTGTTGTTTTGCTGTAGCCCGCCGGTAACTGAAAAGCAGATAACATGTAAGGATTACAAGACGAAGTGAATGCATGGATGAAGTTAGAGTTAAGGAGATAATGGGAAGGGAGGAAGGGGGAGCATATAATTGAAATTAACGAAGAACCAAGGTTCCAAGAACGGCCGGGTTTACATCCCGGAGCCACTCATCGAAGACGACTTAGCACTGTTCAACATCCCCCAAAGGAGTCACACAAGCAGGTATATGTTTGTTTGACATTTGTCGTTTGAATATAACCATCAGAGAGGTTGGAGAAGAAATTAACATACCATACCCTTCACTTGAAAAGGCTTTAACGATTATTTTAATCGAATAGTTATTTTACTCAAATAGTTTATATCAGATATTTTCAAATAGGAAATTTTATATTTGCTTATCTATTTAAATAATATATTTCATATAAAAATTTGAACTAAATTAAAGTTAAATTTTGTGCAGCTCAACATCTTTTTATTCACATTTATCATTCCAGTTCTTTCTACATTAAATTAAATAAACAAATATATAAAAATACAAACAATTCTCATATTTACATTGAAACCGAGCTTTTTGATTTATTTAAATAAATTCTTTCAAATTTCTTTGAGATACAAGATATCTATGTAATTATTAATGAAAATGTATTTTCTGTGAAAATTTGTTTGTGAATAAAGAAGCCTTGTCGTCTTTGTAGATACTCTTCTATTGAGTTACAAAAATATTACACAGAGATGTAGTGATTAATATTGCTGAATAAAAAGAAAATTCATTTAACCTTATTCAAATTACTTAATTACGAAGAAATGGCAGGTAATTCCTTTATTTATTCATACTTATTAAGTTACTTCCATATAACTTTTAAGTAATTACTAAATAATATTTTGTGCTAATGACATGACTTGGTATTGAGATAAATTTCTTTACTCAGCAGCTGTGATGTGGCTGTTTCAGTTAAGGTGACAAATTTTTTACATCAGAGCTCTGACATCTTTGATTGAGTTTACTTGACCTAAAAAAATACACGGAAATTTTCCTTTGATGTGAAAATAAATTAATGAAATTTTTCACAAATAAAACTTCGTTTTTGACAATAAAAATTGTGTACGTCGAAGTATTTCAACTATTGTGTGTCGCTGAGGAACGTAGTAAGTCAAGCAAAAATCCATAAAGTTTACAAATGTTTCCTTGTGAACGTGCATTGAATATTTAATAAAATCACAAATCAAACGTAAAATTATTTTGAACATTTTTTAGAGATGTGAAATCAAAATAAAGAACTTTTATATACGCAATAAAATAAAGCACAAAAAAAAAATAGACACTGAAAAATGCGGTTCAGATATGTTTTTAAGAATAAATGTTAAAATATTAGCATTTAGACATGTCAACTGGTAGTTGATGATTACAAAAAAAAGAAGAAAAAGAGCTGACGTGTAAATTCTCTCATGTTCAAAATCCTGAAACCCTGAAATAGAATACCAAATTACTTTAAAACGAAAAAAAAATTTGATGTGAAAAAATATCCTTTAAGATTTGTAGAAAACTAACTCAGTATGACATTTTGTGCTTCATATGTCACACAGTTTTTCGGAACGGAGCTAAAATATTTTTATATACTCGTAATTGCTTTGGTTTAAAAAATAAAAAATAGAATGATATTTGATTAAAACATTTGCTTATTTATACAGTTAAAAATACAAATGAAATTAAAATATTTTAAGGCTTCTGCTTTAACTTAATACAGTACATTTGGCAGCGCTTAATATCTTACTTCAATTTGAATAATAATTTTTTTATTCATTCTAAATAAAAATAATAAATCAAACGATATTTTTTTTTTTGTGAGACTGTGAGACTTGAATCCACTAAAACCACCTCTTAGGAATGTATGGAGTGGATTTCCACAGCAATATGGAAACTTCATTCCAGTAATCAGGGAGGAGAGATGAGAACAGAGGCTAAATACCTAGTGCACTAGGTTCATCTAAGCCAGTAAGCATTAGTAAGCATTCACTCCCTCAGTGAATTAGGGAGTGTGGGAGATACTGAAGAGGGTTGGGTTACGGCTAGTACGAGGGGTGATATTAACGGTAGACTTTGTGGCCAGGGTCACGAAAGCCGCGGTTACAGAAGGAGATGACAAAGTAATGGTATAGGTACTGCGGAGGTTAAAAGCTCAAGGTTTGAACAAGGTCTTCAGGGAGGGTGATGGAAATGGAGACGTTAGGGGGGAGGTCGTGAAGTCAGGTGAGGTACTTACGGGCGAGTGACAAAAGGTACTCGTCAACACGAGTAAAGAACAGAGACGAAAGAATAGAGACGGGGAAGTGCTTGCCGTAAGGGTTGCACTTATAGTTGGTTCAATCGTTAAGAAGTGAGAAAAAAATACTTTGAACACAAAAATATTGATTCTATTCGTACAAATAATATGTAATTTAAAGAATAGATCAGTGAAGGATTTACCTAACTGACGTATATAGTTGTTGACAGATAGTTTTACGACAATTATCTTGTATAAGCATCTTGTAATTATGATAAAAAAATTCAGTATAAAGTTAAAAAGGTTGTTAGTGTCATTATTAGTATTAGTATATGCTGCACATTTATATTAAGTTTTTTTTTTATTTTAAATCATAGTGCAATCTACTGTATCTACTATCATATTTGAAAACGTATTTTCTTAAAAAATATCTTTTTTGAATGTACTATATATGCAAAATTAAGTTGTGGACTATAACAGCTAATAGTATACCATCGGTAACTATATGAGAGATCAGATAAATTTAAATTAAGAATATATATTTGTGTAGTGTTACAAATCTGTTTATTTAAGTAATTTTAAGTTTTATACTACTGAAACGAAATTTGAAGAATAATACCTTCAAGATTTTCAAGTCAAAATTCGTGATAATTAATTTATTTGAACTTTGATCAGGCTTGTAAATCAATTGTTTAGTAAAAAATATAGAATCTCTGCTTGTTCTTATTTTTTATTGCACTCCTTATTTATTTTTTTTATCCTACAGAATGCATAGCATTTTATGTACGTTTATTATAATAGTATAATTAATATTAATGAATTTGTATATGTGTTTATATATTTATTAATATAATTGAATATAATTATATTTTTTGTTAACAAATTATACAATTTTAAAAAATGGAAAATTCATCCTATGACCCGCTTACAACGGCGATTATTAGAATATTTTGAAGGGACTTTATATATTGAGTTCTCTATTCACTTTATTGCAATTATAAATACTTGTACATTCATAATCGTAAGAATCACATTTTTTATTAATGAAAAAGATCTGTAAATTTTGAGATTTTGAAGTTCAGAAAACTCATCTTCCATTTCAATATATGATTTTCTCGCAATAGTGAATGTTAAAAAATTTCGAAGAAAATTTGTATGAAAGCGTGCTGTACTCATTTTATAACAATAATAAATACCTGGCACTTGCAGTCCAAACAAATTATATACGGACTATAAACTAATTAAATAAAATTCGACTATTTCCAAAGACCACTGATGAAGAGTACTTGGCAATACTCGAAACAGCGTTGTATGGTCAGCCAAATTTCAATAAATTAAATCAAAAAAAAAATTTTTGTCTTTGCCTTTCTTTGCTATTCGAATCGGTCTAAATAATAAATACCTTTTTTAAAAAAATACAATACTTAAAAAGTAAATTCTTTATTTTCATTTTGTTTAAATGTATATACATCATGCAAATATTTTTTTTAAAGTGGCTATCAACGTGGAGGAATGCTAATTTAATATACAAAGGAAACTAAAGTTTAATGTCCTCGTAATCATAAAAGTATTGCGACTTTCGGTTTACTGGCATATGACAAAATTTTTCTAAAAGGTGGCTGCACTTCATATCATTCACTCACATGAAATCATTGAACTTTAGCTTTTAACTCTCGAGAATTTTATACAAATTATTGCCACAAAGAAGTGGCATTGCGGATACGACCTTAAATTTTTGTCATAGAAAATATTTTAGAATTTAAAATGTTTTCTATAAACTCAGTTATATAGTAAATGTGACAAAATGTACTAAAATTTTTGCTTTGGAACACAATTTTATTTATATATCATTCAACTCTTATTACTTCAAATAAGTAAAAACATCTTAGTTGTATCTAGGCAAATAATATAGTCTTGTTTAAAATATAAAAAATAAAATTTAAAAAACCGTAAATACTTAAATATTATTTTTATTTCAAGGAATTGATGTCCTTTGTCAGAGATATTATTTTATTCATCCTTTTGTGATGATATAATGAAATGATGCAATATCTGCAATTTCAAGAAATAACTTGTAAACTAATGATTTTAGTGCATTAAATACTGTGATATATACGATACGGAGTTAAAATTTCTCAAAGAAAATATTTTAGAATTTAAAACGTTTTATATAAATTTGGTTATATAGTAAATGTGACAAAAGTAATAAAATTTTTGATTTGGAAATATATTTTATTTATACATAATATCTTGATATATTTAAAAGGAAAAAAATGCTTTACTATTATTTTTATTTAAAGGAATTGATATTCTTTATGAAATGTATTACGTTCTTCGTTTTTTTGTGATGAGATGATGAAATAATGCAATGTTCGCATTTTCCAGAAACAATTTTTAAACTAATGATTTTATTGTATTAAATATCATTTCCATGCAATGAGAACAGTATACGAATTTATAGTCATATATATTAATACAAATATATCAATTTATGACTTACATACGCAAGAAATAAATTAAGAGGATATATAGAGCTAAATATGTATAAGAAAATACATATATGACATTATAAATTATAACATATATTAATTTGTATTTCAAACAAAAATGCAAACAATATAAGTTTACCAAAAGTGTGTATAAAGAATTTATTAGGCAACTAAATTTTATCATTCAATGTTAATGTTAATAACAGAACTGATTATGTTAAATTCCTGTTAATTTTTGATACATTTTCTTTGTAATAAATATGCGTATTCGTTTATTTAAATTTTAATTATTAAACATTATTATAAATTATTTACATAAAATTTTTTATAAGTAATATTATTATGATAATCTAAAAATGGAGTAATTTGTGTCCTGTATTTCTAATCTGAGGTACAAGTAGTATTATATACAAACTCCAATAGAAAATTCAATTTTTTTCAATCATATTTGATTTCTATTATGTTGGTTAGATAGTTGAGAAATATATTAGAGAATTCCACCGATTTGTTGGATGATTTTTAAAGTTTTATTGAACTGCTGACTTAAAATACATGTATATATTAAGCATTAAGTATTAACATGCATATATTAACATATAAAGTTAATTTATTATGAAATCTAAAAATCATCCTAAGCTATAGTTAATGTTAAATAAGAACAAAATAGATTTTTATCGTTGTTATTGATTTTAAAATCATAAATAAAATTTCTTAACTTAGGAAAATATTTTTTAAAGTCTGTTTTTATAAAATTATAATACTTAAGATTTTCTATTTGCAATGTAATGCACACCACATTTTCATGGCTTAAAATTTAAGAAGAGATCATATTGTACACAGAGTTATAACTACATTTTTCCAAGTTAGGTCTATATCCTTCAATACAGGAAAGTCTTTATATAAAAGTCACACAAAGTAATTTGCTTTTATAGAATTTGTTTGTTACCATTATTGATTTTAGACCTAAGCGACTTTCTTATTAGAAACTGCTACTATAATAACAGACTTTGGTAGTCAATAACACTCTGGAAGATATTATTTCCAATAAAAATACAGTTGCATTTCAACAAATTGTTTAAGAGTCTTTTTTGATCTATTATCCTTTTTTCCTATTAATAAAGCTATTACGTTCCGTACTGATATATTATTGACGTAGCTCTTTTATTTGTGTTTTTATTATTCTTTTTTATATTTACACCGCTATTTTTAGATTTTTTAGGGCCTTAGCAGGAACAAAGAAATAAAGCAACAAATACCATAAAAAATACAATAAAAAAAGGTTTAAACGATTTGCTATAAAGTTTCATCTTCCATTCAAAACGTCCGACAATTTATTTGCTTTATTGAAGGCAGTGATTTGAATGAAAGCACCTATAAAATTGAGTTCCATAAAAAGCTGAAGGTTTTGTGAAGGCAATTGCTTGTTTCGAGTAAAAAAATATCTCAGTACCATTGAATGATGATGTTAAACGCATTGTATTGTTTAATTTTTTTTTTTAATTGTTGGTTTAAAATCGGATTTTCATGTTAGGTTTGTTTTCCAAAAGTGTAAATCAAAACTGTTAAGTGTAAATGAATGTAAGGTAATATTATCATATATTTTTTTAAATGAAAGTTTAGTCATATATTCATGTGTAATTGTTTCCCAAATTTAGAAATGGGCTAGCCATGCTTGTCGTAATATATATAAATTGATAAGACTGAATAATTATGTAAAATATAACAATTATTTTTAATGATGAATGATGTAGAGTAGGAAGACTAGGGCGAAATATACTTGTTTTTCAGCAAACTTATGCTCATATAATTTATATACAAATATTAAATTACAAAATTTATGCATTATTTTTATTAAAGTAATAAACAAACAGATGTATATTTCTTATTATTTAAAATCACTAAAATAAATATATTATTTTCGAATATCAAATATATGGACTTTAAATTTCTATCATATTACTTATTCCTTTTCATTGATAATTTGTTTTAGATATTTTAGGAGTAAAATTTTAAAGCTATTACATATCCGATTTAAATGGCAAAAATTTTCAAAATTTTTCTTAAAATATGTATTTCACAAAATGAAACTAAATTACTTCAAATGAAATGATTTTACTTATAATATTCTGTATACTTATTCATTCTGTATACTTATAATATTCAGTGTTCTTAACCCATTTGTATTTTAAATGAACCTGAAAGAATGATATATTACCAGAAATAATTCAACAATGTTACAGATGTTGTAGGAAGAATAACAATATTTGGAAAAATATTTTTAAAGAAAACATTTAGAAATTCTCTTTAATTTGTTATTAAAATATTCATACTTCTGTTTTGGTAGATTGAAAAATTTGTTGCTCTTCAAATATTTTGTTTGAAAGTCTTTCTTTCTAAAATAATTACATTTCTGACTTAAATATTTAAAACGTATTAAAATAAATATTACTATTTGTGATATTTAAAATGAATAAATATTATTATTTGTGAAAAAAATTCTGTAGTTATCTGCATATATGAAAATAATAATACTCATATATATTTTAGCATATATATTTGTTATAATAATTTTTTTAGGCATTATTAAAACAGGGAAAATAAATATTATTTTACTTTATCATATATTTATTTTAAAAATATTTAATATATATTTTAGAAATTAAATTTTATTGCAGATAAAATGAAAATTATTTCCAAGACCACTGATGATGGGTATTTGGCAATACTCGAAACAGCTGTATGGTCAGCCAAAAAATCAATTAATTAAAATACTATAAAAAGAATTTCTGTTGTTGTAGGTCACTACTGTTCGAAAAAACCTTTTTAAAATTAAAATATTTATTTTAACTTTTTCTAAAAAAAAATTAATAGAAATTATTTTTATTTTTACATTTTAATTTGAACTTTATTTTGGCAGGTGTTTAGTTATTAAACTGTCATCTGCAGATGTGTATGTCTGAAGGCATAAAATAAATTACTTTACGCTTAAATTTAATATACATACTTTAGATAATTGTCAACAAATTATTTTTGTTAAGTTTTTTTGGCTATATAAAGAACTTTAATAATTATTATACCTTTTAAAAGAATGTTTCATTAACCCTTAGACTTAATAAATGTCCTTAATATATTTCTCAAAATACAATTTTTATAAAATTTATTTATTTATTGTTTA
>NC_051846.1:227971715-227984901 GCF_002237135.1 Teleopsis dalmanni | reverse complement strand
AAAATTCATTTTAAATTTTTACAAATTAATTATTTTAATAAAAAATTGAATAGCACCATCTGAATAGCACCATTCTGAAATACTGTTTCTAATAAAACGGCAGTGGCGTGGTGTAAATGTGCAAAAGTTAAATTGTAGTAAAAAACTTGACTGCACTAAAACGTCACTGGGCTCGAGAAAGTGGTATGATAAAAGGGCTTTAGAAAAGTACATTGAATGACCTACGAAGGAAGATGTGTCAATGAGGGACATGTAAATGTTTTAAAACCATTTACGTTTATTAAGTAATGAATAAGTTCTACGTATTATTATTGGGGCACTGCGACCTTCGGGTCTATTGTGCCCCCTTCCAGGTTTAAAGTAGGTCTCTTAGCCCTGTTGCGACAATAAAATGTAGTATAAAACCTACTTTACGAAGTTTTATTCCCTTTTCCGTAGGAATATACATTCCCAGAAGCCTATTTCGTATATGCATTAGCGAAGAGCATTTTAACAGTACATGTGTGGCCGAGTCTTTATTCTCTTTACGGAATCTACAGTTTGCATCCATTAGTATATCCATTATTGTAAAGTAGTGTTTAAGTGTGCCCAGTTAGGATACCTGTGATGAGTCTAAGTTTGAGTTTAAGTATCTGTTATTGTTAAAGGTACCAATAAATGATATGGATTGTTTTAATCCTGCTGTATTATCCCAGTAATCATTTTTATTCTGGTTATACTTCATTTTTATGAGAGAAAGGAGCGTAATATGCCCTAGTCCACAAAAAGGTTCCGGCCACATCATCAGTGTGGCTGCTCCTTTCCTGGCCAGTTTGTCCGCGTATTCGTTTCCACATAAATAACATATTATTTAAAATAACAAATATTCATTAAAATATTCAATTATTATATATAGCCACTTCTTTAATTTTAAATAATTCAACTTTAAACTTTTAAACTTGAATAATTGATTCAAGTATTTAATTTATAAATTCAAACTGAATCTTATTAATTTATTTATGAAATAAATCAACAAGCAAAAAAAAACAACAAACTATTTTTGTAAAAATATAACAATAATATTAAACACTCAGAAAATATATAGCTATAACAAACATTCTTGAATCCGAAATTTTTATTTACATATTTTATTTCTTATCATAGTCAAAATAAATAAAGTAAATATTTTTAAGTAAAGAAAGGATGCTGAATTAAACTAAGTTTATTTAAAAGCACTTTCAGTATTAAAAAAACAATAAAAAACTAAATTAAACTAAACAATAATTTAAATAGATACTCCTATTATAGGGGCTTTACTTTTATTTGAATTATGTACATATTTTAAAACAAATTTAATCATCATATTTAATTCGACAAATTCAGCAAACTATTAAATATATTAAATATTTTACTATACAAGATTTATTTTCAGTACTTGAAATTCAAAATACAACTTATAGATGTACTATAAAATATATAAAATATATATAAAAAAATTTTTACCACATTTTCCATTTCGAAAAATTGTATAACTTGGTTTACCTTACAAAAAATAAACAAAAATTGATTATTTTTCGAAAATAAAAAAGCAAGTTAAAAATTAATTAATTAAAAAACGATTAAAGTAAATTTACTTTGTATTTTATCTTATAATATGCTTAATATAAATAATATATAACAAAAGTGTCAACCAGTTTCATTTCAGTATATCAATGAATTTTTATTATTTAATAAAAAAAATTTGTCTTTTGTAATTATTTATATTCTAGGTATCATCATTGCTAAAATACCTCCCCCCATTCTAAATCCTTTATAAAACAATGAGAAAACTTAAACTCTTTAACATGAAAAGTTTGTAATGATATCATATAACAATATCATTCAGGTATGTATGTTTAAATTAAATTATAGACATACGAACAATATAAGTTTACAATGCTATATTTAGCTTTCTTCTAACAAAATCTCTAATTCCCATTCAAACAGTTTACATTAATATACCTCTTTTTAACTCAAGACTATATTTTTCAATATAGTATATAGATTTAACAAAACAAATATAAATTTTTAACAATTGCAGAATTCATGTTTTGCACTTCTCATCTAAAAGATCCCAATTGTCACTACATATATCATATCATACATATATTATAAATAATATGTATATTATTATCATATATTAAAACTTATCAGTTTGGAAGTTACGTTTGGAAGTAAAGTAGGCCGTCACATAAATTATGGTCTGTAGGGTTATGTATTCACCTTTTTTTGTGGCGTATCTCCGGTGACTAGCCTTTACAGGGTCAGCGTTTTAGCATTAGACAATACATTGTGAGCATATGTCCATAAACCAAGAAAATAGAAGTAGAGCCATGACAGTGACGAAGTTCCAGTTAGTAGATAACTGGAGGTAAGACACATTTAACATATAATGTATTTTAATGTAATCAAAAATTATTTGTACAAATTTATCTAAATTGAATAATAAAAACTATATAATATGACAACTAAAACTATAATATATTGGTTTGAAATTTCCAATATCTCATTATATCCTAACCCCACAATATTAGGTAACAAATTAAACCTTTGTGGGTTTACAACGTATAAAATAATTAAAATTAAAAACGTATAAAATAATTCATCATACGCAGTGTTGCACAGACAAAGACTTAATATTAGTATTTTAGTTAGAGAGCAAGCATTTCTAATAATTTTTATAAGTCGACTATAAAAAGTTTATATACATTGTATATATAAAGATAGAAATTAAGTCAGAAAAATAAAGTAATTTTTTTTTGTTTTGAAGAAAGTTCGAGCTTGAAGAATTGGTAATTATCAACATATATCACCTTTACGAAAACGTACGCTAAGCAAACGTTTCTTAAGCCGCCCTACAAGCAATCAAAATAATTGAAAATAATAGACAAAAACATTTAACAATTTACCAAAATAATTTTGTAAATATTGAATAAAATTAAATAAAACAATAATATTTTAATTAAATATTTATTTAAATAAAACGCGCTACTTACATTTAACCATTTTCAAGCCATTTTCATTGTTCTGCGTTGATTCTCCAGCATCTTGGATGCCAATTGATTGTTAATGTGCAATTGATGCGGTTGTTGGTGTTGGTATATATTAAGGAAGTGCCAAATTTTAAATATATATTTATATATACATGTGCATATATTTCATATATTATAATATTTATTTATTACACATGCAAATATATTTGAGGAAATTTATAAATTAGTTTATTTTATAATAAACATGCTTAAATAATATAGCAAGTATATATATGATATTTAAAAAAAAATATTTTATATAAAATATATAATAATGTTATAAATATAAAATAACATTTTTTACACATTTCAAAAATTTGTACGAATAGAAAAGTCTACAAGTTTAGCAATACAAAACGAGACTATCTAGAATAATTTAATATTAAAACTAAACATTATAATTAAACTTCCACAAAAATTCATACTTGTTTTTATTCAAAGTATCACCTACTAATCCCGCCTAATAAGTGTTATGTGGTGTCAATTGCTTTCCAAGATATCATAAATTAATTCTACTAATAAACAGAGAAAATATAGATAAGCAATTATAAACTCCGAAGAAAGGTTTTAGCTCATAACACTGCTTAGTAAGCAGTACTTGGTGATCCACGTTCTTTATGACGTTGTTATTGTAGCTCGCAAGATTTTGCTTTTGTAGTTTATTTTGGATGTGTTGAATGGCACTTGGTCGTCGAATTCGACAAGTGACTCTCCGTGATGATCATTCTTGAAACTATTTTCATGACATAAACTATCTTCATAAATTAGTTAGATCCCTTATTTACAGTTTCCCTATTTACTAGTAGTATTTACTATTTACTACTAGTATACTACTATACTACTAGTAGTATACTAGTATTTACAAGTAGATACAGATAAACAATCTAACACAAACTATGAATTCATATATACTATGAAATGCAGTATTTAGTTGTCTAAATTGACAAGTGGCTGGCTTCGTGTCATAGACCCAGTAATACTTGGAACCTTATTATGTTTCTAATTCTTTCTCACTTCATATATCTACACAGTCGGTGTTACAATAGTTTATTAAAAAATTGTTTTCGCGTTTTGGACCAAAGAGTAATTTTACGGAATTACTATTATTTTTAATGAATAAGTTATAAAAACTCTTTTCGTATTAAATCATTTAATTTTCTAATTTATATAAACTAAAAACCTAATAAAATATTTTTATCCTATACTAATGTAAGCACTTCTACAAAAATTTTACGAATATTTCTGCACATTTTAAACAGATACTTAAATTAAAAACTTTCTAATGCTAACTGTTATTAATTGAATGTAATTTTGAGTTAATTATAAAAATTTACTTTTATAAAAGTTGTCACTGTATCTAAAAAAAGTTCTTTACTATGAATCATAATATAATTTACTAATTAAATTACATACAATTAATTCTTTCTTTAAAAAACATAAATTACCGTATGTAAAAAGGTTTACAATTAAGCCATTTTCCCGGAAACTTATATACAAAAAATAGTTGTATTTTTCTTCATTTGAATCGATACACATTCGTACAAATTTTTGAAGTACTTTAATATATATACTGCTTAATTAGCTTAATTAAGATTATGTTCAATGCGTAATAAACTACTTACCTTGCGATACATTGCGGCTCAAAGAATCCATACTACCACTTAAACCATTTTGTGCATTACGTTCAACTGAATTTAAATCTGCAGAGCTTTCATTTGGTTGCAAAGTGCGTGGTATATCCAATATATTTCTTTGTGCACTGCTTTCATCACCGAGTATTTGCGAGCAATCAAAACCATTGGGAACGCGTAAAATTGCAACTGACAAGTACATATCCAGAGCCTACAGATTGTAAAACCAAATAGGTATATTCAAAATAAAGGATACGCTCAACTACTCGTACTTATACGTACGAATATAACAACATACCTTATGCATAACATTGAAGTATTGATTTAAGTCTTTGCGCTCACATGTTTGCCAATCCGCTTTGTAGCCCATAAGTAAAATGTTTGGTTTTAATTTACCAATACCACAAGCCTAGAATTTAATTAAAATAAGTGAGTGCAGTAATTAAAAAAGTACAAATAATATTGAACAATTTTTATACATAATTATTAAATTGCCAGAAATCTTTTCGAATTACCTGCATTAGTGCTCTTGAACCAGATTCAAAATCTTCACCATCCACTAATGAATAAAAGCCCTTTACACGATGTTTACGGAACCATGACGATGCACGTTCTTGCAAATAATTACGATAACGTTGAGAGCTGGAACCACGCAGGACATGACCACAAACAAGTAGAGACAAATTTTTCGTTAGCATATAGGCGAAATCTACGAGTACAGGTCGGGTATTTGGTAAACCAGACAACACCAAAATCTAAAATTAGAAAACGTATTTCAGAAAAAGAACTCATATTATTTGTTTATTCGTGATATCCAAATTTACCTGCGGTCTGTAATTCTTTACATGTTCCTCAACATTATTCAATTGCTGTACTGACATAAGAGCATTCTTATATGTTTGAGCTTGTGTAGTTGAACCCCAATTAACATCCGGTTTACGATAAGCCACAATTAAGTACAAAGCCAATACAGCACTAAATGTAATAAGAGCCGTAGCCCAAGAGATAAGAAACATAACTGCCACACACAATGCAGCTCCAACTAAACTAAGCCACATATTGTAATACTACAGATTAATTGAGATATTGCATTAGTTATTTTGAAGCCATTTGAGAGATAGCATACTCACCTTAAAGGTAGGACGCCAACCAACTGGTTTAGCTAAACTTGCATGGAATGTACTGAAATTAATTAACATGTATGCGGCCAAGAAGAAATTGGAAATCAAGGGTGCAATTAAATTCAACTCCCCAATTAAAATGAAACTGAAATGTAGTTTAATAAAGTTTTCAAACAAATAGTTCGGTACACAAGATGTTGACTTACGCGACAGCAATGACGAATGTCAAAACATAACCACGGACTGGTTCATTATTTTTACCAAAACCCTTGGCAAACCAAACTATTTTTGGATAAAGTTCATCTTTGCAGAGAGCCTGCAAAATAATTAAAATAAAATTAAAGCAAATTTTATGATACCGCAAAGTATGTTAATTAATTCAAAAAAAAAATTAGAATACTTTATATATCCGTTGATGTACATTAATTAGTAATAGAGATATGTTAACACTTAGATATATTAACACTTATATATTTTTGTGTTAATATTGTAACTAGCTTTTAATATCTTAATTTTACCTGAAATACTTTAGGCGCGGATACCAAACTAGCTAAAGCAGATGATAATGTAGCAGCAAAGCAGCCAGCATAGATTAGTGGTCCCCAAGCAGATACAAGTTCAATGACTTGGAATGAGTTTTGAAGTCCATATTCACATTCTCCTGACAAAACAATAATAAAATAAATATAGTATTTTATACATTAATAACAAAATAATAAAAGAGGAATTTTTCTTACCTGGTAAACAGTCTAAAAATGCGAAAGAACCATTTACCATATCTGTTACATTACCAGTTGCATCACGTACCACAGTGCCACCACACTGCAAAACCATTATCAAATAAGTTGCTGTTGTGATCACGATAGCTAATATGGTGCCTTTTGGTATAGATTTTTGTGGATCCTTAAATTTATATAGAATAATTAAAAATTAGAATATGTAAATTTTTATGAAAAAATTCAAATTAATGATTTGAAAAAAATAGATAATATAAAATATTTAGTTTTAATCATTTTTATAATAATTAATTTTAAAAATATGCATAAAATTTATAGTAGCTATACTGATACCTCATTACCTGAACCTTTAATATTTTATAGAAAATGTACTTACTTTTAAATCACCAGATATGTTAGCACCAGCCAAAATGCCAGTTGCGGCTGGAAAGAATATGGCAAATACGGAGAAGAAGTCATGCCTCACGCCTTTATCTTCTCTATAAGCAGGGAAAAAGTTGTTTTTAAACGTCGTCACTAAATATTAAAATACAATTGAAAATAAAAATGTGATTTCATGCCGAATTTGTGTACAAACTTACTATTATAACCTAAAAATCCTTTAGCAACTTCACCATCACTTTTAGGACCAATAAAAGAACCAATCATAAAATCAGCAATAGCAATCAAAAGTATGATAAGCAAACCAATTTGTGCCTAGTAAATTAATCTTATTAATAAAACTATATAACAAATTATTTATAAAACTCAACATAACATTAAAATGCATTTTATAAATTTAAAAATAAAATAAATATTGAAATTTAATTAATGTAAAATATTAAATATTATTAATAAAATTTTAATAATTAATTATAATAAAAATAAAAATCAGAATTTAAAATCTACAACTTTAACTAAAAATTAAAATTAAAATTCAAGAAAAGAAAGAAAATTAATTGTAGATAGAAATGTATGAATTTTATTTACATACCTTTGCTTCCCATTCCATGCCAACGACTACTATCACAAGTAGTATTAATATAGTAATACTGCCAATAATACGCACATCTTGAATTCCACCATCGATAATGCTAACACCAAAACTTTTTAGCAAGTCTAACATGGATTCACAAAAACCAACCACATACATCGCGCAAGCAACAGCGTTTGCCAGTGAAAATATTAAACCAATGGAACCGCCAAACTCAGGACCAAGCGAACGTGATATCATATAATATGTCCCACCTTAAGAGAAATGTAATAAAACAATATAAGATTTATAAATTTATACAAAATACAATGAACCTACCTCCTTTTATCACACCATTCGTACTTATCGCAGACATGGATAACGCTGTAATAGTTGTCACCGCTGTTGTAGTCAAAATTAAAACAAATCCTTGCCATATACCAGCTTGTCCAACTACCCAACTCAGACGCAGGAATAACATAACACCCCAAATGTTAAGCAGACACCGTATCAGGACACCTTTGATCCAACCAAACTTTAACATGCCCTTCATGACAGCAGCTTCTATATCTTCATTGCGGTTTAAACTATGAGTATTCTACATAAATAAAAAATATTTAAAGACATATTATTATTGTTAATTTCGCAATAAATTATTCTATTTTGGAAAGATTTTATCCTGTTGCTCAGTAATTTAATGCTATTATAGCAATTCAGTCATAAACAGCTTATTAAAAATCAATTTCATAGTATAAAACGTTAATGGCTTACAAAATTCACAAAAAATTCCAAAATTCTGTACTTTATCACAGTACGAAACTTTTCAGAATCATTTTAAGGTTTAAGTTAAGGAAATCTACCCAAATCATTTAAGCAGGATAGCTGCTTACAAGTAAAGCTTTTCAGTCTTTTCTCATAAACATTCATTTTCATTGACAAACAAATTGCAAACTTTGTGAACGCCTTTCCATTGAAAACAAATGAAACTCCACAAATCCTTGTGAAATAAAACGCAAATTAGCCCCAATAATTTGCGATGTGAAGAGAAAACACAAAGGACCTTTGTTGAGAAAGGAAAAAAGAACATTTGTAAAAAATAAAATTTCATTAAAGGCACTTAAAATGCTTAACATAAACAAAAGTTTTGTATTTCGTTACGAAAATTCATACAAATTGATACACGTGGTTTCTGATGATATATTTTATATTTACTTGGAAGAATATCTACACAGATTAATGTTGGTATGGTAAAACAACAAGTAGGTTTAATTGAAAGCTCTTATTTGAAGTCCATAAGAAAAGTTTTACCTCTTTTAATGGAACATTGAAATTGAATAAATATTGTTCAAATAAATTAATCAATTGTTCTACAGAACTTAACTCTAACATATTTGTATTTCAGATTTAGTTAAAGCAGCAAAACATAATATGAACTTAATAGAAAAATACTACGAAATTATAATACTTGCCCAAAGCTTAACTCAATTAAAATGTTGATTTGGTTAGATAGATTATTATTATTATATTGAGCCTTCTCATCGTTAGTGCATCAGAGCACTTTTACTCTTTGATAACTGGGGGATTTCTGTAGAGTCCCACTCATCTCATTTACTAATTTGTGTATTCCTCATAAGCTTCGTGATTATTCCATGACTGATCTAAGATGTGCATACTGACCCGACCGGTTAGTGATTACACTGAGATAAGATAGTGCTAATTAGGGCAGCCTGTCGGTTTTCGCATATAGCTTCAGGGCTCTGTCCTTTATGTAATTTTTGACCGGCTCTATTCTAAGGTCTCTCAGCATGTCATTCGTGCGGATATACCATGGCACATTGAAGAGCCTTTTTCAGGAGAGCCTGACTTTGAGCAACTTGTAGCTCAATATATGGAGCACCGTTGTGTTATCATAACTTCTTAAGCTTTACTTGGTTATCTAAGTAAAGTATCGGTTTCATTTTTCATGATCAGTTGTCTATGAAAAAACTCCTTTGAAGGTCGGTGCCGCGTTTGCTATTCAATGATTCTGAGGGTTTTTTTTTAGTGTTGAAGCGAGAAAAAAAACACTTTGTTGGTCAATATATAACAATGGACGAAATTTAAATCTATCACTTAACTACAGAGTCGAATCGGCAATAAGCTAAGTGAACAACAGCCGACAAATTGGCCAAAAGCGCCATAAATAGTTGGTAAGATCATACTATTATAGGATGTATTATAGGATGCGTTTGGAATTTTATTTTATTTATCGATTATCTTCAAAAGACCCAAACCAACAATAATAATCACTACATACCAAGATGAATCATTCTATAGAAGAATTATCGAAATGTTAATGTTATATTCAGAAAAATACACGAATTTACAACTTTGAACTGCACGATAAAGCATTCCAGCTTGCGGAGTAATCAGTGGAGTAATCACATATTGATTATGTTCGACTTCTTGGCTCTGTAAATTTCAACTTAATTTATCTAATAAATTCTCGCAGAGCTCTTTTCGTGTATTCACCATATTATAGCTAAATTCTGTCAAGTACAAACTACTGAAACTAGCGTTAAAAATAGCAATTTAAAGACGGGCATGTGAAGAAGTGAGCAATTTGGCTAATACCTTTGAATCACTATAGATAACAATTCATCATACAAGTAGAAGAGAAACTATTTCATTCAGACTTAAAGGCCGAATATCAAAAAGCCTATTTGTGCAGATTTTTAGAGAAGACCATAAGAATAATGCGAACAGTAACTCATAATGATGATAATGAATAAATATTTCAGCATATTATTTATTTATATATATTTTTTGTTATTTTTTTTTATTTTTTTTTTTTATTTTTATACATACATATTATAGCTTAGTCTTGAAAACATGATGGACATATCATATATAAAGACAGATGACTCAGTTTTGATACGAAAAATTTTTAAATAGCTTTAAATAATATTTAACTCGATAAATTATTTCTTATGTTATTGAATCAATCAATTGACTTAAATTGAACTTAATTACTACAAAAATAGAAAAATTAATGACTCAGAGCGTTCACTGGAGGTTTGGGTTACTAATCTTTGTCACCTAATAAAGTTTATTCTTTTCTTTTAACTAGAGAAAAAAAAACTCAACAGAAATAGTAATTTTTTAAAATTCAAATATTAAAAATATTTTTGGATGAAATTAATTTTTTTACTAACTAAAATTTAATTAAATAACAATTCAAAAAAAAAACAAATTAAAATCAAAGGTTAAATGATTGTGTCTTCTGGATGCTGTTGAAATGCACATAGCTGCATTGTACATTATTTTAATTATTGTGGGACCAATGAATCTGAATCTGTTTAAGAACGGCTAAATGTGCATGAGGCACTGAAATAGCTTATTTATTTCTAGATACGAGCTGATGAAGCCATGTTTTACTGCGCACATATAATTCGCCATGCAATTGTACTGTAAAATGTCAAATCGAATTTAATTTGATGCACTTCAAATATGCCTGATATAATTGCTTACAAGTGATGCAAATGTCGATGCAATTATTGCTGATAAGCAAAACTGCAAATTTCAATTAAATAAGCTGAGTTATTGCATTGATTGCAATTCTCACTCTGTTAAACTAAGCACGAAGAATTAGAAAATGATTTGTACTGCACAAGGTTATCATAGATGGAATATGTTTATATAAATCATAATATAAATTAACGGAATATTTTATTTTTGATTGATTTTTAAAGTTATTAGTTCAGTTTTGAGATTTAGTGTTTAGTAATCGTCACTTTAAGTAAGAATAAAAGAACTGCATCAAATATTTTTTTAAGATTTATAAATTTTTTTATACGTTAACTAATTTTATGGTTAACTTGAAGTTATAGTTTTTCAGTATTATTAAGAGTATGATTGAATTTAAGCATTTCTTGTCAAAACAATGAATATTAGAATGGAGTAGCAACTGTTATTAATGTCGGTACAAGTCTTTTGGATAAGTATTTCAACCACAAAATGCTTTTCTAAGACATATTAACACAAGAGGTTATAAATTTAATCGCATGTCACATGCTGACAATTTTTATACAAAATCCAAAATGTTTCTTGTAAAAACCCAGAATCAACTGCAGTCGTCTAAGCAATTTCTCCTTACGTGCCATACAGATGGACACTTCAACTCCAATGGCATCATGTTTAATAGAGTCCTCCCACCGAGATGTATTTGGATCCGCCACATAGGAGTGGCTAAGTTTCTCCATTTTCATCCTGGTTGACTTCAATTTAAATCTCATCCATCCTTCCAATACACACCCACTTTCTAATACTCCACTCTGCTCTCACATAACCATTACCCATCTACATTCAAACCCATGTATTTGTTATGTACTTCTTTTCATGTCATATGTTTTAGAGATCTCTGCGCATCACAGCAACAATAACAACCGCACACAGACTGGTTGATCAAAAGTGCAAAGAGATGAAGTTGACGCTATTAAACAAATTAAAATTGATTGGACTATCACTTGGAACAGATGCTAAGTATATATCCTATGTTGTATTCCTATCTTATATATTAAGTTCACTTAGAGCAACATTTTTAGAACTTTAAAAGACTTCCCTTACAACAATTCACAAAACTAACTCACCTTGCCAGTTAGGGTTGCATTGTGTAGTTCATCAAGTGTAGGACGGTAGGCAGCTTGTATTGACATAATATTACGATAATTATCCAAACGTGGTAAAGCTTCACGTGTAAAATGTCTGCAAAGGTTTAGAACACATTTAAAAAATATATTATAAAAATTATATATGCATATATTTAATTCATTTACCGAAAGCTTTTACCATATTTTGTATCATATTCATTATCCAGCAGCTCACGATCTTCTTTGGAATCATTGGAGTCATCTGAATCTTCATTTTGTGGTGCTACTTGAAAACGTGTCGTTTGTAAATCCTTAAAACGTGATGGTTTATCCTTATCGCGAAAACTACTTTTGATAGATTGTCTATATATGAATGAATAAAAACCAAAATATTTTTTAAACAAATTAAAATATTTAAAATCATATCAAATATTAATAAAATACACGATTGCAAATAATAAATCTAAATATTAATGTCGAAATGTGTTTAATGACTGAAAAAATATTACAAAGTGTATAATTAATTGCCAGAAAAACAGGAAAAATTTATTTTGTGCTACTTAATTAGCAAAAAATGTTGCCCAGTCTATTGTGCTCAATTGCAGCAATTTATTTTCTCCACAGATTGATATCAATGCAAGTGGCAGCAAAATAAATGAGTCTTAAAACTATTTTTTGTCGTAATAAGAAAGTTACTTAAGCGAAAAAATATCGAAGGAAAGTATCTTCATTAATCACATAAGAGAATTTCATGAAATATTAAATACGGCCTTAGCATAAAAATGACAAATAATTAACAACATCAAAAATTAATGAAATGGAAAAAAAACCATTTTAAATAATTATTATCATTAAATATAACAAGTGTGTTTTTAAAAAAAATGTGTAAATATTTAAAATTTATTTATTTTATAAAACACCTAATATTTCAAGAAAAAATTTAATGAAAATACGAGGGCGGTTTGATAAATCAGTGACTTTTTGAATTTCTCGCGCAGTTACTCCAAATGCAACAGTGTTGCCGTCAGCTGTAAATCTACCAGGATATTATAACTTTTAATTTGACA
>NC_051846.1:227959190-227971615 GCF_002237135.1 Teleopsis dalmanni | reverse complement strand
ACTAACATGCACCCATCATGGCTAATTGCAGTTTCCAACTTTTTGTGTGTGCACTTTAAACTTTTTGCGAATTCAAAATTAGTTGAAAAAGGATTCCGATTCCCAAAAGAGTTTAAATTGGAAATTTTCATAATTTAAAAGTACCCTCTGGTAATGCGCTTACATTTTATACTTTGGCAATTAAAAAAGCAGAAGTATTTGAGAACCTTTTTATATATGTGGCCGATGTGGCCCAGAGTTTCACATTGTTGAGCAATGGCTAATTTAGGAAGAGAACCTGAACTTCAATTGCATATATGTTACTTAAATATATTTGATTAGACGAAGGAATAAATTTCTTAAAAATTTGCGATATCATAGAAAATGGAAAATTAATCATTTATTATAATTATCTACATGAAATATGTTGATAGGTACTTAGAAATTTTAATTTAAATGATCTTCTGTATATTACTTATGAGACCCTTTAATTCAAATTCAAATTCATATTTTGCTCGTCTTTTTTTTTTCTTCTTTTCGCTGTTTCCGAAATTTTGTTCTTAAATATCTTTTTTTGGATGACCACGTCTTCTCCTTCTTCTTTTTGGACTTTCTTATCACAACCCGTTTGGAAAGTCTCGATTGTGGTATTCTAAACACATGATTAAAACACTTCAGTTGACGGAACTTGACCTTATGTTGGAAATTATTTATTCTGTCGCACTAGTTTTCAACACAATTCCCTATAGATACTACAGGAATATACAATAGAATATATCCATGATAAGGCATGCCTATTATACGAGACGACGAAAACTTAAAAAATTCATCCGAAATTGTTTCGAATATAAATGGTAGTGAATGAGTTGTAACTGTGGCACTCTACCCATGGTGTTAGTCCAATACAACAGATGTCGAGGTCCACAGCTTAGGCTGTCGTGATCAATTGAGATTGGTCTGTTTGAGATTGGTATCATGATGGTTGTGGTTAAAACCTATAGCTACGCTGGTAGAATGACTGCATACATTAGTTTCATTCGATGTAGAGTTTGAATTTAAAACCGGTAGCTGAACCCCGAAGAATAATAAAGGTGTTAGAGGAGATAGCTCTCTCCCAAGGAGGAAACTATATTCCAATGTATAGTTTCAATTGGTACCGGCAGAATTCTTCGGAATTTTCGCATGGTTGATTAGTAGTGCCTAAATTTATGTTTTTCTAATTGGATCTTTGTTCAAAAATCTCTAAAATATTAAATCTATTATTCAGTTTTTGCAATATATTTGCATCACAATTGGTTTTTTGTGCATTACTTGTCTTTCTTTTGTCTTGAAGTAGGATTTTCCGTTGAAGGTTCTAAAATTCTATTTTCGTTTCAATTTTTCTGTTATCGATTTTTCTGTTAATAAAAATGGTTTTTTAGCCGAACATCTCTCCTAATATTTTAATTACTTCTTCATTTTACTGTTTATTGGTAATATTCCCTGTAAAATAATTAGTTTTGCGTTTATCAAGTATCATTAGTTTCAAGTCCCTGTTATTTGCACCATTTTGAAAAGCAAAAATAATACACGAAATAAGCTGTAAGGTCAGAATTTGATGTCTGTTTGTTTTTGCTCACTTAACTTCTTGAATATTGATATTTTTGTTAAACTTTTTTTGTTTTATAATTAAAATTAAACATTCTTCAAAGTTGCATATTTAAAATATTTTGTTTTGAATATGAGACACTGTATATGTGTAAGGACTCACTCTAATATTCAGCTGTATCTACTTTTAATGCTTTTTCATTCACAAAAGCATACTCAATTTAGAATAATTATGAGTTTATTTCTACACAGATTTGCAACGAAAATAGAAAAGTGCTATTCACAATCATATTAATACGTAAAACAGCACTATTTTATTTTTTTTAAATTTGGAGCTATAAAAAGAAATAAACAATTTGTATGAAGTTGTTTTAATTTTAATATAAGATATTTTAGTGGATTGCAAAATTTAGATGAATCCACTACCTATTTATATTTAGTTAGTGTTTTTTATAGTAATGAGATTTGTGCATAATTGAATGAATATTACTTCATTCATATGATTAAGCAGTTAATATTAAGTGTATTATAAGCTGTGACAAAACTCGCATGATAAATGTCTCCGTTTACTGGCAAATGGTTAATAACAGATCATTGAGCATCGACTAGATTTCTTAGGACTTAGTTTTGTTGTAACCGTTCTTGGTGCTTTACCGCAAACTTTTAAATCACTGTATCTGCAGTTTCAATCTTCAATTTCCGATGGAAGTCTATATTTCTAACAAATCACAGAGCATCGATTAGATTTCTTAGAACTTTGTTATGTTGTAACCGTTCTTAATGCTTTACCGTAAACTTTTAAATCACTGCATCTGCAGTTTTAATCTTTAAGTCCCGATGGAAGTCTATATTCTTAATAAATTACAGAGCATCGACTAGATTTCTTAGGACTTTGTTTTGTTGTAAACGTTCTTGGTGCTTTACCGCAAACTTTTAAATCACTGTATCTACAGTTTCAATCTTTAATTTCCGATGGAAGTCTATATTTCTAACAAATCACAGAGCATCGATTAGATTTCTTAGGACTTTGTTTTGTTGTAGCCGTTTCTAGTGCATCGATTAGATTTCTTAGGACTTTGTTTTGTTGTAACGTTCCGAGTGCATCGATTAGATTTCTTAGGACTCTGTTTTCGTGTAACCGTTCCTATTGCTTTACCGCCAATTTTTAAGTCCCGATGGAAGTCTATATTCTTAACAAATTACAGAGCATCGACTAGATTTCTTAGGACTTTGTTTTGTTGTAACCGTTCTTGGTGCTTTACCGTAAACTTTTAAATCACTGTATCTGCAGTTTCAATCTGTATTTCTAACAAATCACTGAGCATCGATAAGATTTTTTAGGACTTTGGAAATTTTGTATGATTTGAATGGAACAAACGGTAAACAAATTGATTGATTAAAATAAAACATTTTCATATAAAAAAAATTATTAAAAAAATAACAATTATTTATCACAGGTTTTTATGAATGGTAGTATAAAATAAATTTATTCAATAAAACTATTTGATACAAAAGTTTCGATATATGTTAAGTATATTCATTTTGCAATAAAAAATATTTTTTTGAATAATTTTTTTATATATTTTTTTTGTTAACATATATTTATATATGTTATATACGTATATAAGCCATTACACAAAGCAGCCGCAGAATCTATTTAAAAAAATTGATTTATGCAAATTAAATTCAATTCTTTTTTGCCTTTGTCTTTGCTCTATAAACAGTGAAACCACGTGTTCCAGTTTCTGTAAAATTTTTGTTTACGAACAAAGGAACAAAACGAAAGGACCATGGCGAGGATGTCAGTAGCTGTCGGCGGACGTGAACACCCCATTTAGTCGCTTAAAATTGCAGTGTCATGCAATGGAACAAGTGTGGCAACGTGATGTGCATACAAATGCGGCGATAAAACGGTAATTAATTATATAATTTACACGCATTTTTTAAAGGCGGACATCCTTCGTGTTCTTCATAAAAAAAAATTAAAAAAAATTTTAAACACTGAAAAATTTGTTGTTGTTGTTTAAATGGAATTGCAAAAATGTGAAAAAATGCTTACAGGACATACATTGACCAACAATGCAGAAAACAAACAAAAAATGGAAGGATCAGCAAACAAAAATACTTAATTTATGTACGAATGAAAAAGAAGTATTTAAAAAAAGAGTTTGTGGTGCACTTTCAAACTTAATAGGGTCCTTTTTCGAGTTTACAGTAAGGAATCACTTTACTTTTTTATTTATTCAAAATTTGATTAATGATTTCTGCTAGGGAAGTCCTCTCTTCCTTGTATTTGGTGCACAACTAATTGACGTTGGCTTCCTCTGCTCACCCTGATTAAATGATTTTAGGTATTTTATTTTCGTCCATTGAGTTGTGAGTTGCTCTGTTAAACGTCATACAAGGACATCCCTTATTTATCCCTTAAGCGAAGTAATCATCATCGTCGTCAAATTTCACCCTAAATAAAATAGAATTTCCAATTTTATAGTGAGTTACAGATCCGTATACAAAAATCGCAGAAAATGTACGTATTTGTTGGGTAATCAGGCGGCAAAACTTATGTCCTTAGATGTTTAACTATTTTTATTGCCGATTTTGTACTTTTGAGGTATAATCTTGTTACCGAGCATCGCAATTACTGTAACTAATGTGACACATATTGTGACAAATTGCATAAAGGCGTTACTATTTTTTGTGTAAGAACATTTGCGTGTAGTTGAAGAAATTTATAACAAGTGAATTGTACAGGGTGCGCAATGTGCAATCAGTGCTACTAATATCATGCAGGTGTATTGCATACAATGTAATGCACCTGCTCTCAATGTATGCTTTTGAGAGCATGAGCCATAATATGAATATCATTTTGTTATTAGAAATTATTTATATGATGTGTATATACCTATATATGTCAGAATGTAACACAGATTTGTATGACTAAATTTTAATATAACAAATATAATTAAAAAAAAATTTTATTATATTATTTATTGGCTCTAACAGTTAAGGTCAAGAACTAACCGTCTAAAAGAAACTCCTCTTTATGTTTCTTTTCCTTCTTTTCCTTTGCTTACCATTTGTTAGCTATTTAACGTCCATCCTATGTATTGGGCATCACATGTGCGCTCTGAATATATATCTGCTTTAGCATATAATTGATAAATACTGATATTGCAATCAAAAAAAAAAAATGTTTTGCTAAATATCAAAAAAAAAGATAATATATATATTTTTATATATACAGCTTTATTTCATATCGTCCTTTAGTTAGTTATAGTACTAATAATATCAATGATATTAAAAAAAGAAAAATTAAAGTTTATAAAGGGATACCATAAATGCTAAAAAAGTCGAGTTTGATATTAAAAATCTTACATAATTTCTTAGTAAAAGTCATATTAGATAGAGGGGAGTTCATTGGACACGAATCAAAGATTTATATTTCAAAATGATAATCTACCATGCCATTAAAATTTGTTACGAAATTTATAGCAAAGTGCAATATGCTCCCAATTAACACAAACAAGTTTAATCAAACAATATTTCTTGCATACTTAATAGTTAACATCATTATCATCGATATTACAACTAGCATCTCATCATGGCCCCCTTCTACAAGTTTTGTCACCGACTCCGATTACGACTATTAAATTAAGCACACTATTTCAAAGTAATCCTAAAGTAGATATACTCTATTTCTCTGTCAATTACTATTAAATCTACTACAATTGGTTTTCTGAACAGGTTCCTCTTTACTCACATGACTTATAGGATCCATTTATCGGTATACACCGAGCTTTATCTCTGTGAATAAGCCTGCTTTAAGGTAAATCGGATACAATTCGTGTATGTAGCATTTCCGGAATCGCCTTTCTTTCCATATGGTGCCAACAATTTTCCATAGAAGTCCGAATATTTTCTGCTAAGTACCCAAATTTTAGATTCATACGTAAATATTGAGAATAACATTCTTTTATATTGCAGTGGCTTGGATGCAATGATAAGGTTCATCAATTTAAATAAATTCGGCAGACTGTAGAAAATTTTGTTGGATTTCACCAACCATCCAGACATTTCATTATCTGTTTCAATATTTGATGGTACAATTGATGTCGTAGTTGAAAAATGTCACCACTTCAAATGCATGTTCGACTAAATGTGGATAGAAGTCCTTATTACAATTGATGTAAACTTCGAAAAACGAAGATACTTTGTGTCGCTTCCACTGATTTGAATTTCCTTCAATTTGTTTGATCAGCTCTGGATGTTTTTAGACGTTTTAGTTTCAGTTTGCACTGATTTGAATTTTTTGAAGATATTAATATCGACTGCGTCTACCAATATTTATACTAGAATTTTGTGTTGTCATTCCCTCTGATTTGGATCTCCTGAAGTTTTTTTAATCAGTTTTAGGTGTCCTTATTGCAGTCAAATTTGAAACAAAAGTTGCATTTCTTGTGCAATTTGCACTGATTCGAATTTTCTAAAGATATTTAGATTTACTTATACCAAAATCTCTCCCAGACTTTTGAATTGCCTGTACGTATACTTTCATAAGGCAAAAACTTATACTATATATAAGATCACGTTCTCACTATATCGTACTCATGTACTCACTATAGCATTATTAATAGTTAGACGGGATATAGTGATGGGTTACTATAATAAACTAAGCTCACCTCAATGTTATTGACAACTTAAGTAATATTACTTACTGTATATAGAATTGTACTGATTCATAATATTTACAGAAATTTTAATATCTAAGACAGCCAATGTATGTATTCAATATACGATATTATGGGAAACCATTAGAAATTATTTGTGGTTTTAAAATTCTTTAAAAAGCACCCAGTTTCCTAGAATTCTTCTTCCAAAACGTAATTTGAATGCAGTATCAGCTCAAAAAGAGCTCAGTAGCATTTCTAGTTAATCTATTTTGCAACGCTTTTATCGCTTTCATCGCTTTTTATTTTCAGTACAATTGAAATTGTTTTCAATTCCACAAAGACTTTGTGTCGCTCTTCGAATTATCCTGCTTCAAAAGTTCACGACTTTTTTGGGGTCGCTTAGGTGACTGCATCGCTGACATATTCTCTTTGTCAGCAAGGACAAATCCGTATCGAAGTGCACAAGTGTTGCTGATAATTCCTTTCGTCCTTGTTTTTGTTCTGCTTGCACGCGCACAATCATCAGAGCAACGAACAGGACAACGTCAACAATTGTCGCCGGTGAACAATGCATGACGAATTCAAATTTTTCGCTCATATTATTCATTTCATGCGTTTTCCAAGTAATTTTGTTCCATCAAGGATAACAAGGACTACGTAAAATTTTGTCAAATGTGACTAATTTGTTGCTAACAAACACAGCTCGTGCTAAAAAGTTTTTGGCCATTTGAATTTGTTGTTTTTGTTTTTGGAACTAAATATCTGCTTTGAGTACGACAATTTCTCTTCAACACCTGCAAAAAGAAGATAAATGTCAGTTAAGTTAAATTTTAGTTTTAAAAGTGAAATCTAATCTAATGGATGTGTGCATTGTATACTCTCAACAATTGTCAAAACTGTCGAGGGATTTCGTTTTTGTTAATTTTCTTACACACATGGATTTCAATTGGTTATAGCTGGAGCTCGCATATATACTAAGTATTTCATATGAATGCACCCCGACCTAAAAATATTATTATGCACCTGCATTCTCTTAATTGCTGTAGTGCTTCATTTTAACTATATGATTGGGACTAAGACTCCGCTTTTAAGGTAGTAAAGTCAACGTCTTGTCGCCGGTGGGCAGTTGCATGGAACATTTTCTAACCTTTCCTGCTCATCATGACAGAGTCGACAGGAATCGCTTTTTACCGCAATTATATTCTTCATGTGGTAATTGAGTCTATAGCGTCCTGTATAACGTTTTTGCAATGAATCATCTGGACTGCCGTAGGCCTGATTGAGATCTCCAGTGTTCAAGTAGATTTTGTGACCCATATTTAGAATAAAATGCTTATTAAGAACTTATTAATATTTAATTATGAATTTATTTATTCGTTTTTTATATATTTTCTTTGGCATTATTTAAGCTTAAAATAAATATTTTCATTCACTAAATTAATAACATTTAAAACTAAATTGAAATTTACAAAGACTAATTTTGATTTGATCATTTCTTTAACTTTTAACTGCTTCATTCTTTCCGCCTTCATCTTTCCTTCTTAGAACTAAAAAATGTATTAAAATTTTCTGTTCAATTTTCACCGACTTCCTTGCCACAGTCATTATAGTTCATCTCCTCCGGTCTAAAATACGAGTTTTGCATACTATATAATCTATCGATTGGATTGATTGTTGGTGTTTGGGTGAACGGACCCATAAGTTGCTGGAACGTTGCATAGCTTAAGCCTAAAATGGTGTTCAATATCGGTTCGTTTGTTTTATTGCAGTTTTCTAAAAGTATAATTGAAAAAGATATTTTATAAATATTAGATATTAATGTTCTAATGTTATATATTTATATTTAAATATAAATAACTATAAATTAACTAAAATATATTATAATTTTGAAACAGTTTGAATCGGTGCTATAATGTCTTACAATTTGACTATAATGATCGAAAAAATGCTGTGGCGATATATTTAAATATTTGTAATTATAAAAGTAAACAAACTCTCTCGCAAACATATAGCTTCCACTTAATATCGTTTGCTTTGATCGCTCTGTTATTGAATACGTCCTGACAGCGCTATAGATCTAAAACTTGTAAAAGCTGATTTAAAAAAATTGATTGATATCTTTTTTTATTTTTGATGATGACTTTTTCACTGAAAAGTCAATAAATAAATTGTGGATAAGATTTAAAGAATATCGGCTTATAAGCTCCAACATTGCTGTGGAACCTAAAACTCGGGAGAGCTGATTATAAAAAAAATTTGATATTATTGAAAAAGTTGATAAAATTGGAATGAGAGTTGAAGAACATCGGCTTATAAGTACTGACATTGCTATGGACAAAAAAAAGGTACAATATGGTTACTGATGTTAGAGTGCTTCATGAAGAATTTAGCGAAAAAAAAATATATTCGAAAAACTATGTACACGATACAAAACGGAGCCACTTTTGAAGTATATGGTAATAGGTTATGAAAAATGGATCATATACAACAATATTGTCTGGAAACTATATGGGGAAAAAGAATCAAGCTCTACAAGCTCGGAAATGTGATGGTGCGTATTTAATAAGTTTGCCTGGGTATCATTCAATTATGAGCTAAAACTGATTAACTCAAAAATTAATTGAAGTCTCCCTTTCTAAGTGATCAAAGCAAGAAATAATAACAAAAAGAAGTCAAAAATTATTAAGAAAGTAGTTGTTGTTTTGAGTCTTCCAGCCATATGATTAGTTAAGTTTGTTAATATATACAAATATTAATTTAAGAAGCTTTGGAAGGGTGGTAATATGGCTATAAAAATTTATGCCAACTTTATACGAAAACATTTCCTTTAAAAAATCCATTGTACTTAGTGTTAATTTTTTTAAAATATTTTGGGAAGGTTTGAAACTCAAAGACCTTTATATACGGGGTTGTTACTTTTTTTGGTTTTTGCAATAATCAAAAAGTACTAGCACCGTAACCAGACATTAGGTATAATTCAAGAGTAGAAGCATCTTTTGATAAGAAGTCCTCCTTTCTAACAGAGTTCATTATCATAGTGTGATTAAAATAAATAAATGGTTTGCCTTTTTTAAGAAATTAAAGTATATATAATTTTAATTGTATATGTATAATTTTTTACAAAACACCTATACCATAACAAAAAGGTACAATATTCAAATCCCCTATAGCAGTTTATTATTTGAGATCAATTCCATAATTACAGCTATTATATTTATCAGAATCAAGAAACTTTATAATATCATTTTCATAATATGTCTATGCAATCAGTACAAGCCCATGGATACGATCTAAAATTTGCTTTTTCATAATTGATAATCAAATATTTCACGACGTTAACATCCTAAACTAAAGTAAAATTTGTGATCAATTATTATAATATGACCTAATAGTATTAATACATCCTATATGACTACCACTTATATATTATATTTATTTATATGATATGATATATTATACCATCACATTCACTTAAAATAGTTTCTGTATTTATATATTTAAAAATAACATTTTAATTAAAAATTGCTTTATTGATGTTGTATTTAATTAAGAACGCACCTTTATTTGTTTCCATGCAATTGAAAGGCGCATTTTCATTTTCATCTTTTATGCATCGCAGTTTTGCAGCACCATCTGAACTCGAACCACCACCTGCACCACAGGATGAGAACGGTGACTCCAACAACGACTCATTATCACTATGCGCCTCATCCTTGATTTTAGCTAAACTGCTGTCAGATTCCTGTGAGTCCTGCGAATCACTTGTACCCTTGGTGTGCTCCTGTTTGGCCTTCTTCTGAATTTTCTTCACTTTGGCGCGTTGATTTTGAAACCAAACCTGTTGAGTGCGATTTAATTGAAAATTATGAAAAATTAGAAAAATAATGAAATCATTTTGTTTCATACACAAGGATTTTCTTACTTGAACAATCCTTAAACTTAAACCAGTCTCCTTAGCAAGATTCTCTCTAACTTTGCGGCAGGGTTTCGGCGACAATTCAAAGGAAGCTTTAAATGCACGACGCTGCTGTGTGTTGAGTATTGTACGTGGACGTTTTGGACCGCGGCGCCCATCCATTTTTGGCGGAAATAAGTCATCACCATAGAAATCTGTTGGAATTTTTTCATAAAAATTTTTTGAGTAAAAGTTAAACAAAATCAACTTTTTGTAAGTACGTATGTGAATTTTTTTTTTTCAAAAATATTTAACAAATTTACTTTGATTTTTTTTTACTAGGGCATATATCTATATATTATTTTTTATTTATAGTTACATTTTTATGAATAGAATGTAAGAATATTTTAAGTGAAATATTTGAAAAATTTCACTTCAGCGGTTTCGATTCAAAAAACTTCACTCCAACATGTTGTTTATATGGGAATGAAATTTTTCGATTTTTAACGTATCTGAATATTTTTATTGTATTTCTGCAGTTTTTTATGGTACTTACCATATCCTTGCAGCATTTCTACTTCCTTTTCGTAATCGAAACGACAGAATAATTGGCCCTGTTTCACGACGTACTGCTCGCCCTTTTTCAGTAGCGCTCCACAGACGACGCACGCGAAACATTTTAAATGGAAAACGTTTTCGAGGGTTCTCATCACGAGCTCATCGCAGGCAATTTTGTGTCCGCAGCCAAGGCAACGATTGCGAATAAAGAGTCTGTTCGCATGCAGAAAGGAGTATTCAACAATGCAAAATTTATTTAACATATTCATTTATTGCAATATTATATAAATAATTGTTTTTAATTATTATTTCATTTTCACAAGTATATCTTATAAAATAATATCTTTCATCTTTGTTACAAACTCCTTTAAACAATTAATCTTAATAAGAGTATTGTATAATATTTTTGATGTAAAATATCTGATGGATAACAATCAAAATAACTCTCAATAATATTTGATTGATCTTAACTAAACTGTTTTTTTATTAAAAATTTCAATATCAGGTGTATACATAAGTTTTTTCTAAAGATTAACTGAGAGATTAGATTAATATATCAGAGATTAGATTACATGATCTCTAATATTAATCTCTATTATATTATTATAATTATTATATTAACTCCAATTAGAGATTAAGAAAAGATTAATGAACTAACGTAAAGTACGCAGTGTTATAAATTAACACACGTCATTTTGTTCAACTGACATTAAACTGTAAACACATAGCTCTTGATTCCAACAAAAGCTGGACACATATGGTCAATACGCTATGTCGATGAGAACATGTGAGACATAGTTTCGACAGTTAAAAAGTGACGTCATCGAGCAACCACAAAAGTACGAAAACGAACAATTGCAGGATAACTTCTCTTGTTGATAATCCAACTCAAACTCAAACGTATTTGATAGAATCATTGTGTCATAAACAACAATTAAGAAACAATATGATCAATAGGGAAGATCAATAAACTGGGTAAATGAATCACAGATGGTTTAAATAAACGTCAGAAGGAAAATTAAACAGTCACTTGTGAAATACTCTTTCAATGGAAGGAAAGAAAATTGTTTTTGTAACGAATTGTGATGGATGACGTAAAATGGATGTGTTTTGAAAAAATCGTGGCTTTCACCTGGCGAAGCTGATTCTTCAATACTAAGATCTAAACCGGTAAGAAAACCGTGATTTGTGGAAGAATAATTGTGATTTCTACGTGGCGAAGACGATCCTTGAATACCAAGATTTCAGTAAGAGCATTTCAGTAAGAAAATCATTCCTTGTGGGAACAGATCGGTATTGTGTATTATGAATTCTTGATATCCGATAAAGCACAACGTTCTCGCCAACAAATTATTAATTTAAATCACGCAGTGATCAAAAGAAGACCTTAATGGCCAGAAGATATGGCAGAATGATTTTGTTAGATGACAATGCGAAGTTTCACACAGAAAACTTGTAAATGACACCTTCAAATAACTTGAATGACATCCTGCTAGAACTGTCGCACTTCCTAGATCTGATTATCATCTCTTCGGATTAACGTGGTATCTGCTAACAGATTAGCACTTCAGCAATTTTGAGGAAGTTGGAAAATGGCGCGATGAAAAGTTGGAAAATGGCTTGCCGTAAAATTCAAGCATTTATTTTTGATTAGTATTTACATATTACATTAAGACCGAAAAGTTTTCGGAAATTCTCATTTAAAATTCGCGCGCTGTATATTTTTCGATATTTTA
>NC_051846.1:227937259-227959090 GCF_002237135.1 Teleopsis dalmanni | reverse complement strand
AAAAATACCTATAATACTCGTAGATTGCTAATGTATTATAGTTTCCTTTTTCTATAGTTTTGGTGTTGTATGATCTGATCTATTCCTAATAATACATTAGTATTATTCAATTGTATTTGATAGTCAAATGCTTTGATTTCATGTATATGTCCTTACATACAATGCTATGACATTTCGATACCATCATGGGCGTAGTTTGGAGATTGTTTTGATTTATGGATTTCGCCCAGACTACGCCCAAATAATAATTAATTTTTTAGAAAAAAAAGCCTTTAGTTTTAATATTTGCCATTTGATAACTGATTTCAATATTATTATTATAGTTGTGAGTGTGCTGCTGGTTTTTCTGGTGTTCACTGCCGTCTTCGTGAGATGATTTGTGAAAAATATAATGGAGAAGAACTCTGCGGCCATGGCACATGTGTGAGCGCCAATAATATACATAACTATACTTGCATTTGCGATGTTGGCTGGACATATACAAATTCTTCTCCAGCATGTGTAATCGATATTAACGAATGTGAGCTTCACACTAATCCTTGCCATAGTGAGTGTATCAATATGCCAGGTACTTTTAAATGTGGTCCATGTCCAAATGGATACACTGGAAATGGCATTACTTGTCTTGACGTGGATGAGTGCGCTATCGATAACGGTGGTTGCAGTTTAATACCGAAAGTAAACTGTATAAATACTGAGGTACTATAAAATAAATAGAGAAATCAATTTCATTTTTTTGAATTGACGATGAATTTCATGTCTTTACTATTAGGGATCATATCACTGTGGCAATTGTCCAGAAGGTTGGTTGGGTGATGGTCATATTTGTATACCGGCTCCTTCCAATGATTGTAGTTCAGAAAATATTTGTCATCCTAAAGCAAAATGTGAGTATATATCGGATACGGTGGTTTGCACTTGTCCAGTCGGTTTGTCTGGTCACGGTTTTGGAGAAAATGGTTGTAAATCGGAAATAGCCACACATCCATGTGAGAATCATGAATGTAAGGTAAGTATATTCCACAGATCTGTTATAAGTCACAATGTTGAATTTGTTTATATTTTGTAGAATAACGGCACATGTGAAGTGAATGGTGAGGGCACTCGTTGTATATGTCCTGAAGGTTATATGGGTGCTACATGTGAAAAAAATGACGCATGCCATCCAAATCCATGTTCAAATGGTGGTAGTTGTAAGTTGGCTCCGAAAAATAAGTATCGTTGTGCATGTCAACGTGGCACTACAGGAAAAAACTGTGAAATACAACGTGAAATTTGCGGTTCCGTTTTGAGACAAGAAACAGGAGAAGTGATCTATCCACCAGAGGGTGGTAACTACGAAAATAGAGAACGTTGCGCATGGATCATACGTACCACAACTAATAAAATTCTCAATATAACTTTCAGTAAATTTGATTTGCAAACGTCGCTTGACTGCAGCAAAGATTTTCTGCAAATTCACGATGGTCGTTCACTTAGTGCGCAGCTTGTGGGACGCTTCTGTGGAAGCGATTTGCCTCACGGCGGTACCATTATGACTTCTCATCAAGAAGTATTTTTTTGGTTTCGTACGGATAACGAAACTACTTCAACTGGCTTTCAGTTTTCGTGGGTATCACAGCCTTACACATGTGGTGGTCAATTTGAATTGGGTATGGGTAACAGCGATGTAATAAAGTCTCCAGGTTATCCCGGAAAGACACCTATTAACCGTGAATGTGAATGGGAGTTGGAAGCGAGTTTTGGTTATCGATTTGTATTGCGCTTTTATGAAATTAATCTTGGTGGTGATTCTAATTGTACACAAGATACGCTAAAGATTTACGACTCAGATCGCCTCGTAAAAACTTTCTGCGAGTCTGAAAAACCTGCTCCTTTCTATACATCTTCAAATATAATAAGCATACATTTCCATACAGATGCTATTCGAGAAGACAGTTCATTTCAATTACATTATGAGGTGATACCAAGTTCACCGAACTGTGGTGGAATTTTCACTGAGCCAAGAGCTACTATCGGCGGCAACATTGATGGAACAATTTGTCTTTATCTAATACAGCAGCCCCCAGGTACTAAAATAAAACTAGAAATTTTAAATTGTTGGATGTTTGATTTCGGATTAATGGATTTTGATCTTTGTGAGTTCCAAAAAATTGATGTAAGTCAATAATGTATAAAATACATATATTAGCAGTTACATTAGACATATATAAATTCTTAGATTTTTAATGGAAAAACTGACGAATATCCATTGGAGAAACAAATATGTGGTTATTGCGAGTCAAAGAGTCCGATTATATCGGAGGGAAATTACTTGTTTATACGGTATGTAGACTTAAACTATGACACATTGTCTTTCGAAGCAAGATATAGTCGGGGTAAGTGCGTTATATATAGCGTAAATAGAACTTATGAGTACAAATGTCTTTTTTAAGTTTGTGAGGACAAATTTTTCGGTCCTGATGATGGAATTTTTATGACACCCAATTATCCTAACCCCTATATTGAACACATGACTTGTACATATGACATTTATGGTCCATTGGGAAGTGTGATCCATATTAAGTTTGCAGATTTTCAAATATCTGAAAGAGTGCCAACACTTCTGGATGAAGATGGCCACAATGTGAAATTGAAGCAACTTAACGACAGTGATGTTGATGAAAATCTTAATTTTGTTGAGGTTTGTAAAAAATGTAAACAATAGTTGGAAACTTTACCAACACGTATTTAAGTCTTAAAGAAAACATTTTGAATGTTTATTTTTATTTGCATTTTAAGGTTTATCTATCTAAGATAAGTAAACGTCGGTTTTATAAGAATGCTACTCCAGAACCATTGGTATCCAGCCAAAATCACTTGCGTATTACTTTCAAAACGGCACACAATAGTCGTAGGGCGAGAGGATTAAAAATAGAATATTCTTTTGAAACTGTGCGTTGTGGTGGAATTTTCACGGAATCACGTAACAGTTACGAAAGCAACGAGAAGCTCAGTGACGTCTCTTATTGTGAATGGATTATTGAAGCACCAGAAAATAAACACATATCTTTGACTATAACCTACACACCACCACAAAATGCCAATAACTTCAGTCTTTCGTTGCATTCAAAACTACCTGATACCAAAGACGAAAAGCTTCTGGCTAGGTAGGAACTATGATTTGTAATCTATGTTTCTATAAAATCATGTTTTTTCATAACGATTAATCCACAGTTATTCTCAAAATATTTATTTGAATGAAGTGTTTCACACGAATGTATTGACAATAAAGTCTGTTAATGGCTTAACTAATTCTTCTGACTATTTTCCGGCGTATATATCTTTCAATTATACTTTAGTGGATAGTGCGGAAAGTAAGTTGGATGTAATAAAAATAAGACCTTTTAATTAAATCTCACTGATTTTTCACATTATTTTAGACTGTGGTGGTAATTTCAGTACAAGGTTCGGTGTACTTACGTCACCGGGTTGGCCAATGCCTTACGGTAATGACTTGGATTGTGTATGGATTATAATTGCGCCACTCGGTCACACAATAGAACTTGTGCCTAAGGACTTCGATTTGGAGCAAGTTTCGACTGTATGCGATGATGATTTCTTAGAGATAAGGTGAAATAATTATTACTTTCAATTTAAACAACACCATGCCGTTTTGGTGCCTTATGTTTCTGTGAAAAGTGTTAATTACTTTCAAATAATTCTTATAAGGTACTTTCAAAAGTAAATATAAATTTTCAAAATAGGTGTTTGCAATAGCAATTCGTGAATCCATTATTTGGTAATTTTTTTTGTCAGGCATTGTTTTTGAGTCATATACATTGTTTAAGAACATTAGTCAAAACATATTAATTAGCCTTTAAACCATTCATGTTTCTGTTTGTCACGTTTTGACTTAACATTTGGGCATATATAATATGTTATCCGAAAATACAGAGACATAATAGTAATCTCAAAGAATTTTAATTTTCCAGTTTCTTTTACTCTAAACGTGAAGCATAAACACTATATCATTTTCGAGACCAAACTCTTATTATAATCAGGTTGTTTACTGTTCGAGATAATTGACAGCTCTTATAGGACAAAAGACGATGGTATAGGATTGTAATATTTTAGTTTGCCTTTCTTATATGCCCCAAACTGCAGCTCTACATCTTGCAATGTTGTCTTTTAAATTACTCACTACGTACAAAATTATCATAATTATCTTGATATTAATTTTCTTAAATTTTTCTTCTCGATCATTTCTGTACTTTAACACCCATTCTTTTTCTAATTATTCGTCAAGGTAAGAGAATGAATAGTATGTCATTACTGTTTTTGTGTTCTTCATCGCTTGGAGTAACAGGTCACAATAATAACACACCTCTAACCTAGGTATTATATGACCTTTGAAAAAAATATTAGAAATTATTATTAAAAATTTGTGACTTTAACTCCATCTGTGATAAGCAAAATAAGCAAGTAACAAAATCTTTTAAATTAGTTGCATTAGTATCCCACTAAGTTATAAACGATACTTTTTTGTATATCAGGAGCGCCTCCTGTGACAGATTTTATCATGCATGAAGCTTTGTCAAGATAGAGAGGAGGTAAAATATGCTTTCTACTATTTTATTTTACCGATAAAAAGACTAGTGTAATATATATAGTATCTCTTTAAAGGTCAGGCTTCTACATAAAATCAACAAAGATATTTAAAATTAAATCTTTGTAAAACATAATCAGGCTGTCTATAATATAGAAATCATTCCAAACTTGGATTATAACTTAGTCTGACACATTAGACGAGTACCAACATTTGTGTGATCGGCATTAAATTTAGGCGCCGGATGGCAGTAACGTAATGTTCTACCAAAAACATAGAAATATTTCTATATTTTTGGTTCTACATATTCACCTAAACGATTTAAATCCATTTTCCTGCGAAATACAAAAACAGATCAGGTTGCAGACCATGTACTATAGCTAGAAAAAATTTTTTTTGTTCAAAATTTAATTATCTGTTAAATTTAATTACTGTTAAATATTAAAAACTTAATTAAAGAAAAATTATATATTTATTTTTCGATTTATTCTAGGAATGGCATGTTTAGTAATTCTCCATTAATTGGTCAATATTGTGGAGTGAAAATACCAGACCGAATACCATCTTTTACAAATGTGTTATATATACGCTTTGTATCGGATTGGTATTTTTCTGATAAAGGGTTCAATATTGTTTGGCAGCAAACAAGTACTGGTTGCGGAGGCAAACTAGATTCATTCTCAGGTTCCATACATTCGCCACATAATGCGGAAATATCTGGTGAAGTGGTGTGTAGTTGGAGTATAACCGTTTCACCCGGTTCCGTTATAAATCTTAATCTCACTTCTAATAATCCAAGCAAGAGTTTGTACGAAGCATCGCAGACTATGTGATTCCTGATGTGCCGAAGCTACAACTATAGTTCTGAGAAAGTCATATATCTCTACAATTGCCCTCTGCACACAAAGATATGAAACAAACCACTCTTTACTCTTCACTGAAATGTACATGTACATGTAAATATTTCTTTTAATTGCGTTCCATATGAATGACAAAACTTTAAGAAGAGTGTTCTTCATACCTTGAAGTTTAGCATTTAGAATCCCGCTTCGAAGTGCAATCATTAGTAATAAATAGTACGTTGAATATTTACTATTTGGATGTTGAGTCTGATATACTTCTTATAAAGCAAATCATCAATCACTATAAACTCACTATTCTATCATATTTTTTGTTTCAAATCTTAAGTATAAAACAGTTATAACCATTGGGGAAACAGTCATTAAGTCAACTATCTCTTTTATAAAAGTTTGTAGTTCCTTGGCATTAGTGGAGCATATGTTTCTATTTTTCTGTTGTAATAAGAATTTAAAACTTCTGTGAAAATAGGGCAAGACCTGACTATATATCCATTATCAAAGGTTTGCTCTTAAATAGTTACTTTTTTCTATGTCCGCATAAAACCATAGTAAATACGAACATACATTGTGACCGAAAAGTTTTCGGAAATTCTCATTTAAAATTCGCGCGCTGTATATTTTTCGATATTTTAAGTTTATGTAGTTTGGGCAGCACTGTCCTTAATTACTATGCCAAAAATGAGCGCGATCTGTCAGACAGTTCGTTTACGGCAGCTGTTGAAAACCAGTTCACCTCAGTAGTGCGTTGCGAAAAAAACAATGGAAAAAAATATTGATCAAAGAGTTTGCATCAAATTTTGTGTTTCGAACGAATTTTCGTGTGCAGAATCGTTGCGAATGCTACAAAAGGCTTATGGGGAATCAGTTTTATCGAAAACTCAAGTTTATGAGTGGTACAAAGCCTTTCAGGACTGTCGTACGACCGTCGAAGACATGCCGCGTTCTGGACGACCTTCGACCTCTACCACCGACGAAAACATTGAAAAGGCAAAGGAAATCGTGTTCAAAAATCCTCATGTGAGTGTTAGAGAGATAGCACGAGAGCTAGGCATCGGTCGTGAGATGGCTCGTTTGATTTTGGTGGACAATTTGTGTATGCGACGTGTCAACGCTCGGCTTTTTCCGATTCACCTCAATTTGTTCCAAAAACACCATCGTGGACAGGTCTCGTTAGACATGCTTGATCGTGCCAATTCCGATCCAACTTTCATGGAACGCATCATAACGGGTGACGAGACATGGGTCTACGAGTACGACATGCAAACAAGCCAACAATCATCGGAATGGAGAGGAAAAGACGAGCCGAAACCGAAAAAACCACGCCAAAGTCGCTCGAAAATCAAGGCAATGCTGATTGTTTTCTTCGATATTCGTGGTGTGGTGCATCATGAATTCGTCCCTGAAGGACAAACAGTCAATAAAGCCTATTATTTGACTGTTTTAAGACGTTTGCGTGAAAATATCCGCCGTAAACGGCCTCAATTGTGGAAGGATAATTCATGGATTTTTCATGACGATAATGCTCCCTCGCACCGAGCCAACATTATCAACGATTTTAAGGCCAAACATTCAATAAATACCATCGAACAGCCCCCGTATTCACCTGATCTTGCACCGTGTGACTTTTTCCTGTTTCCCAAACTCAAATTACCACTCAGAGGAACGCGTTTTGAATCCATAGAAGACGTAAAACAGAATTCGCAGAGGAAACTCAAAGCCATACCGGAAAGCGCCTATAAAAAATGTTTTGATGATTGGAAGAAACGTTGGCATTTGTGTATCGCTTCTAATGGAGCATATTTTGAAGGAGATAAAATAAATATTGATGAAGATTAAGAATTTTGCGTTTTATTTAAAATTTCCGGAAACTTTTCGGTCACAATGTATTTTAGATTAATGAGAGTTTTCTAGAAATTTTAAGTGGATTTTTTAACGATCACAACCGCACTAAATAATCATGTTCTCTAAATGATTAAAAAATTATTAAACCTGGAAACAAAATAGTAATTTTTTTACTCGACCGTAGTGGTTAATATAAATCACATAACACAATGACTTTTTGTAAATACAGGAACAAAATAACAGAGTACAAAGTAAAGCCGATTTCAGTTATTGTTTTAGTTTGTATTTAATAGTTATTCATAGGTCTTTCTCAATATATAATCTGGACTAATGCAAAACCATTGCAGTTATATAAACAAATTGTATATAAAGACAACATCATTTAAAGTGATTGCAGGAAATTATTCAAAGATATTTAGAGGAATCTGACCTCATATGTACGATTAAAACTGAATATCTTAAAATACCTGGAAAGTGTCTTAGATTGCCTCAATAGGTGATACATTTTTAAATGAGCATTTAAAATGATTAAAACTGTTTGCATGATAATGACTTTCGGAAGGAAATTGGAAGTATGTAAAATTAAATCTCAATCCATGCAGTAGTGAGAAATTATAATAATAATTATAATATTATTGCCATATTTTACCATAATATATTTGTAACTTTGACATTATAAATGTGATATTAATTTTCAAATCAACTATGTTTTTAAATTTTATTTTAATAATTGCAGAAGTTTTGTGAAAAGTAGTGAACTACAACAACAAAAATTCTTATATTTCTAATGTTTTTATTAATTGAATTTTTGACTGAACATACAGCTGTTTTGTTTTGTTTTGCCAAAAACCCATTATCAGTGGTCTTAGAAATAATTCTTGTATTTAACTATTCATAAATAATTTTTTAAGACAGCAAATACTAGGGATTGTACCTGTGCCCTGCCAAATTTGAAGCTCAGGGTCAGCGTTCATTAGCCAACGTACCCAAAGGCAACTGACTTTTTTATGTTCGCGCATTTTTCGAAGTTTTGTTAAATTGCTGTGAAAGTTTATTAACAAATTCATTCTGTGTTATATTAGACCAAAATCATAAAGTAGCTGTAGAATAATTGAATTAACTAATTACATTTTATTTTTAGTTGTTTAATTTCAATACCACACTTTTTGTAAAGACAATACTTAATGATTACACAATAAACCACTTACACGATTTTTATTTGTTTATTACTATAAGCGCTATGCATTTGTCTCTAGCCCTTACAGACATTCAAGTTACTTTGCACTTTTTTGCCCTCTTTCTCACTTATTAAGACTTTATAAACCATAGAAGCAATTTTTCTGAATGACTTACAATGATAAAATCAATTAAGATCTGTTTTAAAATGTTGGAGTTATTTTTTTAATACAGTTATCTACCTACTACTGTGGTAATTCAACTGGTTTCAAACTTCCTATTGATGATTCGGAAAAGTCCATTATTCTAAGCTTCCATAGTGACGAATTTTTTGAATACCCTGGATTCAATATAACAATTCAACATCAGCAAAGTAAGTGATGTATTAAAAAATATTAAATTAATAATATTAAACAACATTTGTTAACAAGTATTTATATAGTTTTTATTATTTTATTTTCTTTTTTTTAGCGTGTAACAACAGCTACACTAAATTAAATGACCACATCGATTATTATAGGGGTACATTTGAAGAGGTACATTGTGTGGATGATATACGTGTGCCGGATGATTACAAAATAAGTTTCTACATGAAATCAATATTTTTTAACATATATAACTGCTCCACCAGTTTACTTAAGGTATTAGTACCTTCTGATGTAAACAGTCTAATATTAAACAATTATTAATTTTTAGTTTATTGACTTGCATACAAATCAAACATTATTGGAGACATGTCAAGACAGATTTACTGAAAGTTCTCTACATACAAACACAAGTGCTGTACGAATATATGCAAACCATTTCAGTTATATAAAAATTGAGTACATAGCAGTTAATCGGTCGTTACCAGCAGGTTGTGGTGGAGAAATATACAACAATGATGGAGTACTATCCAGCCCTTATTATGACAACGATCGTAACTTTTCTAATTGTAGATGGGATATAAAAGTACCTTCACCAAACTATATTCGCATTTATTTTTCCAGTTTGTTTATTTGTTTTCGATTATTTAATATCTTGATAAAAATGTTAATCTTTCAGGCTTTGATATGGGATCCAAAGTAAATTGTCCGCTGGATAATGTAACCATTTATAAAATTTTACCTAATGGTTATGAAGAAGTATTTTTAACTCTATGCGGCCAAAATTGGGCAGGAGCTTGGGATGCTGTAAAAATACCTAGTAGTCACGTTGCAATTGTTTCAAAGAAATCACCTAATTTCGATGGATCTGGATGGACATTAAATTTTTACACATGTGATGAACGATCTAAATTAGAAAATAAAGAAAATGAGTATTTAATTTAAATAATTTTTTATCATATCAAATATATACGAAAAACACATATGGATCATTTGATTTTCTATATGAACCGATTCATTAGTTACCTCAGTCATTAGATGGTCTTATTTTACTGATGATATTGATGATAACGTTTCAATTATAATATAAACCATATTAAACACATATGCTAGTAAAAGAGAGTTTCACACATATTGATCACAAAGCTAATCCAGTCAAACAAATTAAATATATAATAAAAATGTCAGTTCTATTTTTCACTTCAAATGGGTTTGTAGTTGTAAAACTACCAAAACTAAGTCTTGCAAGTCTTTCTGTATTTTTAGAAAAATTATTGGTTAGGCTGCGAAAACACGTGTTAAATGACTGATCGTATTTAATTTTGTAAGGCCCAAATTTTATTCTAAAATTTAACCCCACAAATCAAATGAATAGTCAAATATGAGTTTTAAATTCACTTAGTAAATGTTTCTAAATTCAATAAGATTTTCCTACAGTAACATCCATTTTTATTATAAACAAATGACCCTGTAAATTACATATCAAAGACAAACATTTTTTATAAACGAATGACCCTGTGAAGTAAAATATGTTTTGATTAGTTTTTTGCCGCTAATAAAAATTAGTTAAATTTGTTGTAACTATTTCTCTTGTTTGTCTGCATAAACAAATTTAAGAAAAATATTGTGCACGCATTTTTTATGTGATGCAGTTATTTTTGTTGAATTTGATTGCAATGCGTACAACAATAAGAAATTTGTTTTGACAAATTTACGGTACTTTGTTTATTTGAAAATAATTATTGTTTTTGTATGTAATGGAAGGAATTTCAAATAAAAGGGCAGCGAAATTGCCAAATCTTTCTATTTGGAATTTCTTTCACTTCAAGGTAAGTCACTTTTATTAGGGATGATAGTGGGAGCTCGGACTAGTTGGTCCAGGCATATGTTGATTCGTTTGGCCATTGCTGACGATCACCATGTGAATGGATGAACTAGTTTGGGTGAAGTGATAATGGTTGAATTACCTTCTGCTTGGCTTATGCTGGCGTAGGGTAATTTAACCAGTTGAGTTACCTTCTGCTTGGCTTTTGCTGGCGTAGGGTAATTTAACTAGTCATCCAGACTTCCATTTGGCCATAGCTGATGGAGGAATGGACGACGAGTCACCAACACTGTAAGAAGGCGTGTGGACAACGAGCGTTTGGCAATTGCTGACGGACGTGGCCAGGCGTAACAGTAGGAAGGAACCCTTGTCTGGCTTTTGCTGACAAAGGTATTGCTTTATATTGATATTAGAGTTTCTAGAGATTAGCTATTTGGAATTTCTTTCACTTCAAGGTTAGCAACTTGCGCACCACTACAAGCAATCGTCATACGACATTTCACAACATTCTACACCGTTTACAACATCGTGACAGCGTTTATGACATCATACAACATTTCACAACATCCTACACCGTTTACAACATCGTTACAACATTTATAACACCATACAACATTTTACAACATGCTACACCGTCTACAACATCATTACAACATTCTACATCATTAGCAACATTTTCAACATCGCTTTCCACAAATTGATTATATTTTCTTATTTTTTGTTAAATAATAAACGCTACTTTAAACAGAAGTGTCTCTATTATTTTACTTAGATAAAATTTCTTATAACGAACCCTGGTATACTCGCTGAGTATACCCCAGCTATAGATAGGGCCGGGAAAAAGGTCGTTACAAGTGGCGCCCGAGCAGGGACTGAGTTTCAGAGGGACTAGCAGAATTTGTCGCAAGAATACAAGGAGTAAAACAATGTAAACCGGAAAATTATGATTTTATCATCATACTGAATAACACAAGCTAACGTTACCACAAATGAAAATATAAACCCAAGACGGCCAAAGATTAAATGCCTCATGTCAATCATGGCCTCATCATATGCTCATGACCTAGAACAGATAAGGAAGTGGTCGGTACGTTACGACGGAGGAAAGAATCCATTGGGGTTCATAGAAAGAATAGAAGAACTAGCAGATGTTTACGCTATTAACGTAAATCTAGTTCCCAAGATGATGCCTATACTTCTTGAAGATAAGGCACTAATGTGGCATCGCTGTAATAATAAGCATTGGCAGCTATGGACAAATTTCAAAGTCGACTTCCTGAAATTTTTCATTTCCTCTAGATATTTTGAGAAATTAGAAGATGAGGTACGATTGCGGCTTCATAAACCAAAGGAAAAATTCAGGGATTATTTTATCGACATTCAAAATTTAATGCGACAAGCTTGCCTAAATCCAGATTCGCAATTAGAGCGAATATATCGCAACATGAATGCAAACTACAAAATGTACATCAAACATCAAGACTTCGCAAGTATAGAGGAATTAACAACACTTGCTGATGAATTTGAAGAACTTCACACAACACAGCACAAAGTGAGTCGAGACCGTGTTCAAGAAGAAACTATCCACAGGTGTACAGTGGTCCAGTATCCACCAACGATGCCATTACAGAATACAATGAGACTCATGTCCATGACGTCAGTACGAGTTGAAGATATCTATAGTCTAAGCCCCGTATCACCTGTCCGGAACCAGCAGCAAAGTAACCAACAACGTAACCAGTCGATAGATAAGCAAACAGCAGCAAAAGTAAATAAAATTGCAACTTCAAAGACAGCATTACTATCCAAGCCAAGTATAATACAAAGCACACAATGTCAGATTTACCCAGACAAGCATTCAGTAAAACTGCGAGAAAATTTACAAGTGCAAGCGCCATGTAAATGCCTTGTACCACCATCGCATGATCCAAAAGCAAACAAAGAGATACAAGAGTTCCAAATCCCAGAAGTACAACGTCAGCGAAATTTAAAACATATCGAAGAAAATCCGAAAGTATTTAGTCTACAGCGATACACACAAGATCGTCAAGAATCACAAACTCAAATACAAAAGGCACAACGACAACAACGTCCTAGATATATCAAACAAAATCCAGAAGTATTTCATCCAATCCAAGTAATACCAGAGCAAGTGCAAGCGCATGAAATACAACCACAGCAAGTTCCGCAACACGTTACGCCTATCGAAGAAAATAAACCAGGACTTAGTAAACATCGAATTTCCAATGCATATTCTATACAAGATCACGTAAACCTACAACTGCGAATACAAGATGTACAACAACCACGAGAACAAAAGCGTCAAATCGAAGAGCATGATTTATCATCACGTCCAACACTGCCACAACGTTTAACGATAGTACCAGAGTCATCACATGTCAATCGTCCATTGTTACCAACTTCTACAAGTTCAGAATCATCGTCGCAAATGCCACAGAGTCATTCGCAAAGTGATTTCAAATCATCGTTACAATCAAAGGAACTTGACCCCCAGCCGCCATATCCTGTTAATCAACTACAAGACACGCTAGAACACGATCAGATTGTCACTACGGCCCAAGACGAATTTTATAAAGTATTCAAAAGTCCGAAGCAACGTTACAGAAGTCAAGCTAACAGGTAGTATGTCCCGGCACGGTTCAGTTTCCCGGGAACAGTAGTGGTCGCGCTTTTACTTTCGGGGAAGTAGGGAGGGAGTGTAAGGCCCAAATTTTATTCTAAAATTTAACCCCACAAATCAAATGAATAGTCAAATATGAGTTTTAAATTCACTTAGTAAATGTTTCTAAATTCAATAAGATTTTCCTACAGTAACATCCATTTTTATTATAAACAAATGACCCTGTAAATTACATATCAAAGACAAACATTTTTTATAAACGAATGACCCTGTGAAGTAAAATATGTTTTGATTAGTTTTTTTGCCGCTAATAAAAATTAGTTAAATTTGTTGTAACTATTTCTCTTGTTTGTCTGCATAAACAAATTTAAGAAAAATATTGTGCACGCATTTTTTATGTGATGCAGTTATTTTTGTTGAATTTGATTGCAATGCGTACAACAATAAGAAATTTGTTTTGACAAATTTACGGGACTTTGTTTATTTGAAAATAATTATTGTTTTTGTATGTAATGGAAGAAATTTCAAATAAAAGGGCAGCGAAATTGCCAAATCTTTCTATTTGGAATTTCTTTCACTTCAAGGTAAGTCACTTTTATTAGGGATGATAGTGGGAGCTCGGACTAGTTGGTCCAGGCATATGTTGATTCGTTTGGCCATTGCTGACGATCACCATGTGAATGGATGAACTAGTTTGGGTGAAGTGATAATGGTTGAATTACCTTCTGCTTGGCTTATGCTGGCGTAGGGTAATTTAACCAGTTGAGTTACCTTCTGCTTGGCTTTTGCTGGCGTAGGGTAATTTAACTAGTCATCCAGACTTCCATTTGGCCATAGCTGATGGAGGAATGGACGACGAGTCACCAACACTGTAAGAAGGCGTGTGGACAACGAGCGTTTGGCAATTGCTGACGGACGTGGCCAGGCGTAACAGTAGGAAGGAACCCTTGTCTGGCTTTTGCTGACAAAGGTATTGCTTTATATTGATATTAGAGTTTCTAGAGATTAGCTATTTGGAATTTCTTTCACTTCAAGGTTAGCAACTTGCGCACCACTGCAAGCAATCGTCATACGACATTTCACAACATTCTACACCGTTTACAACATCGTGACAGCGTTTATGACATCATACAACATTTCACAACATCCTACACCGTTTACAACATCGTTACAACATTTATAACACCATACAACATTTTACAACATGCTACACCGTCTACAACATCATTACAACATTCTACATCATTAGCAACATTTTCAACATCGCTTTCCACAAATTGATTATATTTTCTTATTTTTTGTTAAATAATAAACGCTACTTTAAACAGAAGTGTCTCTATTATTTTACTTAGATAAATTTTCTTATAACGAACCCTGGTATACTCGCTGAGTATACCCCAGCTATAGATAGGGCCGGGAAAAGGTCGTTACAATTTAGTGAATGATATCACAATCCTTATTGTGCTCAATAATTACTGGTACCCGTTGAGTAACATACTAATAGTCCTTACACTTTCCTCCGTATGTTAAGATTGTTCATGAATACATCCATTACCTTGCATCAGGTACCAGTAATGAATGATAAGGCTTTTTAAGTTTAACAACCCCTGTATATAAAATAAATTCTGTGACATATGGGTAAGTACTAGAAATATCTGAACCCCCAACGCAAAAAACTTACGCTACTGTGATCGAGAAAATGCAAAAGTCCCAATAATGTTGAGTTGAAAGACCAAATTATGATATTTATATCAGCCATGCAAATAAGCCTGAATTTGAATTCGGTTTTGTGGTAAGCGAAAGAATTTTTTTCCTTATCTAGTGATACTTTCAAAGTTGCCAGAGATAGTATGTACGTTGAGACTTCAATATATGCCAACAACGTAACGTTACATTATTATTAACAATAGGTACTACAATCGATCGGCACACCCTACACTCTTTATGATGATGAAGTACTTCTGAGTATTGGAATAAGTTCTTTAAAGATATTTGATCTTCTTCCAGTAGGCGATGACAGTCGCATCCGAATAAAACCCAAACTATATGAGTTTTCTTAATAGCTTGAAGATGTCGTGAAATGAAAAATCATGATACAGCCGGAGAAAGAAAAGTTTGGTGAAGACTGATTTTTGATGACGTGACTAAATTTAGGAAACACTAACTGCATTTCATGTACTGGAGCTGGAACAGACACGTACGGAACTTAAGTTGTGTTATATTCGACTGTTTTCGAATGTAAAAAGAGATTATTCGAGTTAACTAAATAATTAAGTAAATTATATAAAATATAAATCGATTTCTAATACTATAACAAGAGATGCTTAAATTTTATGTAGTTAACAATTTTTAAAGTAATTTTATAGCACTTGACAATATGGGGTGTCATATTATTACGCCTGTCACTATACTGGGCATGGGTTATCTACGAGTAATTTCCATTGCCTTCTTTGCAACACGATGTCTGCCAGTTCATTGATGTTGTTGTAGTTGTTTCTGTTGAACCCTGCGATACTGTTAATTTCGTTTAGTGTGAACCTTTTCCAAGTCATTTTTGGAAGGCCTGATGAATTATAATGGACTGCCACATTTGCGATATCATCTATCGGTTTACGTAGTGTATGTCCTATCCAGTCAAATTTGTGTCTTCTAATGTGGATGTAAGTGTCACCCACACCTGTCCCTGACCATAACTACTTGTTAGAAATGTAGTTTGGCCAGAAAATCCTGAAGAAGATTTCTTACAAAAACAGGAATTGATAAAACTGCGTAATTTTTGGTGGACTTGTTCAGTGACGAACCATGTTTCGCATCTATACAGAAGCATTGATAAAACACACAACTTTAATATCGTGAATTTGATATTAATACTGTAAAAATTTGACGATCATATCTTATTCACTTAAATAAAGCCAACAATTCCTTTTTTTATTCTTGCTCCTATTTTTATGATTATTAAAATAATAGGCTATGAATGCACCCCGACCTAAAAGATTTATTGTGCCTAAAGGCCCAACTAAAACAATTCTTGCCGCTATATCCATCAGTGTACATTCTGTAGATTCTACCATGCTACCTAGGTACTGAAATTTCTCAACACGTTCAATCAGTTGGCCATTGAGATCTAACGGTTCATTCGATGATGCGTTTATTTGCATTTCTTTAGTTTTTTCGATATTTATAACGAGTCCAACCTTGGGAGATTTATGTGCAAGATCGTCAAATTTTCTTTGCGTCGGTACTACGGTGAGATGTTTCGCATTTCTTATCTGCATAGTCTAAAGATTCAAGTTTGAACGTTGAATTCAACGGGTTCCGAGTGATTCCACGTCAATTTTTGTGTCTTGCATGTCTTGCTGCGACATCAATGACAACAAGAAAGATTAGCTACGATATCAGATATCCATGCTTTAAGCCAAAAACTATAACCAAGGGAACCTTTCCGTTGTGTAGCACTGCGCATTTAAATCTTTCATACGTATAGCGTATCAGAGTTGTGATTTTTTCGAGGATGTGGAGAGAAATGCTTGTTCGTAGTCGACATAAAGCAAGTACAGCATTGACTGCATTTCGATGGACTGCTCGATTATTATACTTATAGCGTTTATTCGGAGTCTCGACCGAACTCCAGCTTGCTCATTGTGCAATAATGTTTCTATAAGTTGATGCATACGCTCTAGTATGATTTTCATGAATATCTTGAACTTCGAGTACAGAATAGTAATGCCTCACCAGTTATTGCAGTGTATAGCGTTTTCTTTTTCGGCATCATTTCAATTTCGGCATTATGAATTTATATCAATTATCTCCCTTCAGCTTGCTGGTATTATGCTTATCAGTAATGAGGGGTATTACTAAGGAATGTCGGTTCTGTTCCTTCTCTGCGAAGATTACAAACACTCGAGAAATGTTCTTTCCAGCGGGCAAGCTGCTATGCATATTTCTGATAAGCCTTTTATCGCTATTGATAAGCCTTGATTGATCTATCTCTTGGTGATGTCATGACAGCGATTCGATTTGTGATATCGTACACCTCTTTCATGTTCTGTGACCCAGTTGGTTGTTTAGCGTCTCTTGTAAAAATATTTATATATTTCCGCTTGATTGCAGCACACAGTTAAGGTGCGCTTGATTTGAAGCCATATTTGCAGAATTTCGATGGATGTTATTTGGCTATTTTGTTATTTGTGCGCTAATTTATATGAAAACATTAAGTTCGTTAAGCACCAAACACTCTATAAGTCGTTCTCCATTGTTGTTCATGTTGCCACTCCTATGTTCGCCGATAATATATCCTATTTCCGAGTGATCAGAACCAATTTTAGCGCTGAAGTCACCAATTTTAAGTTTTACAAGTTTTAAGTTTTAAAACAAGTTTTAAAACTTGTTGAGGGATATCTTTGATTACTTGCGAAGCATCTGCCGTTGGAACGTAGCACTCTATAACGGTTAAATTTCTATTGAAGCATTAAAATCCGACAGTCATTTTGCGTTCCTTAATGAATTTGGCATCCATAGCTATTCTTAAATTTTTATGTATTAGAACACCTACTTCATATTGCTGTATATCGTCTGGTGATTCCCGATCAGTGCAATAGGTATTTTTTTGTAGTGAGCAACTGTATGCTTTGGTTCCATCAAAGTTTACATAAGCCCATAAAGGCTAGCTTAAAATTTTCTATTGTTCTGCATGCTTGGGTTAATTTTATCGTTTGATATAGTGTTTTGACGTTCACGTACTGAATCGCAGGTCTTTCTCATGCCGTGGGGTTGTTTGTTATTGCGTATGTAGGTTATTTCTTATACTTGTAGATTATCTGATTGTATTTACTCTAGTTAAATATGAATTTGACACCTCCAGAATCTTTGTGCCATAAGCCGAATTGGATAATGTTTGGCTACCTGTTGGGGTAGTTAAATTTCTGGAAATTTTATTCATATTGTTTCTTCAATGATGTTTTTGGATGATACATCGTAATGATTATAGGCTCAAAGCGAGCAGTTAGTGAGGCGTCACCGTTGAACATCATAAGAGGTTGCGAAGCCGCCATCCCGTTTGCACAAGCCCGTTCTGGCTGTACAAATTCCCTGCTTAGCCCAAAAACCAGAATATATCTAGAAGGCCTGCGCAGGTTTCCTTCGCCAAGTTTAGTCCACTAGTCAACGTTCCTAGGATGTGACACTAGAAGCCAAGGGCGAAGAGTTGGACTTCGGATGAGAACTAGGCTTCTTTAGCGATCAGGTGCAATATGTAGCGCGACTGTCTCAAACGTAAGGTGATTTCCCTCTCCTAATAATGAATAATATTTATTATTTTCTTAACATAAAAACTAAATTTGCAAATCACATTTTTCTGTCAAATATTTAACTTTATTTAGTAAACATTACTTAACTAAATGATTTTCTCAAAATTTAATTTTATTTGCATTCAACTATTTACTGTGAAACTATGAATTTCAAACTTCACTAAGAGGGAAAGTATATTACGATTTTAATTTTATTTTAAAGTGAGCATTCTTCTTGCATATATTTAACGTGAATAAATTCCTAATTATGTTAGATAATCTGATTGCTTAAGCAATCATTCAAGCCCATCCAAAACATATTACAATACAAAAGTAGTAATATAATAATAGAAAAATTTAATCGAATTGTGTAGTTTTCATTATAGTTAAATATAGTTTTGGTATCCCATGATACATCTAATCTCTCCATGGATACGCTACTGATCTTTGTGATAATAACATTAAATCCAATTATTTAATCTAATAATGGCTCATCTAATAGACTTAGATTAGTATATATTTTTTGGACTGTCAGCAGAAGACTTTTAATTTCACGACACGAATAGCATATAGGTCGTCACGTCGTAATTATATCTGCTAAATTATGGTGATATCAAATAGTTGTATGTCTACTAAACACTTGTATATACTCCTATCAAATTATAAATGACTCAATTGCACTACTAAATTGTTGTACACAATTTCAGTTGCAACAAACCGATTGACAGATCAGCTATTAATATTTAATGAAAATCAAACCAATATTTAACGTCAATTACATGTGACCTTCTCAAAATAATGTTTGTTTATCTACAAAAATAGATAATTCTCTTCATAGTCACCCATGAATTTCGTACTAATCCATATGGACTTGTCTGTTCGTATTTGAACAAACAGAACTTAATGTCGATATTATTTAATCACAGACGTTATAAGTTCTCTAGCTTCAGGCAATCTGTTTAGAATTATTTAGTTGTTTTTTAGAAAAGTACAGATACCTTTACATTTTCTCCTTTACAAATATTTTTCTTTATCAATTCATATTACATGTATAATTATGTAACTTTTTGCCGAACTGATAATATTGAACGCCCCTTTTGGTATAAATACACCCACACTTGAGGTTTCCGTTTCAGTTAAAATCGGTCTTAAAATTGCTAAGTTGAGGCTTCAATTGTGTGGAAAATTTGTGTAAAAAATAATTAAAATACTTGAAAGAGATTTTGGATTGAAAGAGATTTTATTATAAAGAAAATAATATTTGAGTGCAAAAAAATTGAAAATTAAGCTTTAATAGTTTGAAAAAACTATATTATTATTACTATTATTAATATGTATACATTTTCCTTCGTCATCCTTCTGTGTGTACTATGTTGGAATTTAGTATTGTGTGACTTTGAACAACAACCGAAAATATTCATTGAAGATGATGGCAACCTCATTTTGGAGGCGGTTTATGATAAAGATATTGTATTTTCTTTATCGCCAAACTCTGCTCTGAATATAAATGATGTCAATTTAATGGAAATTTTGAATGCTCTTCAAGAAAACAATACACAGGTAGAAGCAAATAGCATGGTTTCGACAGACGAATTGACTAAGCAGTTAAATGCCTTTAAACGGGACTTACGCGGTTTAGAAAGAAGGCTTAGAAATTATGTAAATAGAACACGGTTTAACAAGTTAAGACGAGACTTGCGATCCGGTTTATTTAAAATCCGACAACTACAGGGCCGCATTGAATCGATCGAAAGAGACGCTAGAATAGATGAGTGCACTGTCAATAATACGATTCCATGTAAAAATGGTGGCTCCTGCTATGATCAATTCAATGATTTCATTTGCTTATGCACCGAAGGATGGATGGTAAGTGTTAATAAAAGTTAGCAAAAAATATTTCAATATTAACTAAACAGTTTTTTGGGGGCGTATAGAATCAGATACAATAAAAAAAATTCACTGAGTAGTTAATACAGAGCAAGATAAATAATAAACATTCTTACTTCTTTAAAATAATGCAAAATAAAAAAGATCGAATCGATCGAATTGCTTAAAAGCATGTCATTCAGGGAGTCATAGTCACGGCAAATATAAAGTTGTTGTTCTTTTCATTGCAAATTAAAATATTGAGAATGAGAGAAATAGAGAAATTTCGACTGTCATGCAATTCATCATTAGAACATGCAATGTCTGTACATCGTGGCCATTAGTTATTTTTCAAAATTATTCTCAAAACTTGCAATAATTAAAATAATATAAAATATATTATAAAACTGAAACAACCAGTGCATTTTTAAGTTTAGGAAAAAAACTACTTTTTCTTACTTAGAAAAACTTTCGAAGTCACTATTTGCTATATATCATTGATATCATAATTAATCCACATCTTCTTTGACATCCTATTATCTTCACCTAATATTATTCAATTTCCTCTGTAAGGGGATTTTAATACCTTTCTCAGCAATGTTCATATAACATAACTCTTCATTACTCTCAATCAAATGAAGAAGAAGAAGAAGCTTAGGGATCATTTTCATACATAAACTCAAATATTAATTCTACATTTTCAAATAAAATAACAACGATATCTCTCCAATCATCATATTCGATCACTTTAAAGAGACTTCACTTATAACTAGTTTTAGATATACTTTCACACCACGAAAAAATTTCAATATTACAGAAAACTTGCGGACAAAAATCTTAAACAAACGACTCCTTAAGCTGGCCATACAACTGTCGAGTTTCGCTAAATATTTATTATCTGTTAAATATAAAAATACTATTGGGTTGAGTATATATACCTATATATTTTTTTTTGGTTTTTTTTTACGGAGCGTAAATTTTAAAATTCCTAACGCATCGTCACCATGTCGTCACAATAGTGATTTGCACGTTTTGCTCGAACTAAAAACAATTTCCCTTATGTACCATACATCATTATTATAATCCATTATATATCCATATGTATTATGGTTGTATGATTGTATAATATAATTGTATACTCATTGGACTGCTAGTGCAATGGATTGAACCCAGTCAAATTTGAACCATGGACGCACGTGTTTACATACAAAATCAGCGAACACTTAAGTTGCATTATTCCAACTCGAAGTTTTGTAAATTTTTATTATAATAATTTTATTATAATTTTTATTATTAAACAAACAAACTACTTGCAGCACTATTTATAAGAACTAACACATAAACAACAGCTATATAAATTCATTTAACCATTGTAAATTGTTA
>NC_051846.1:227923614-227937159 GCF_002237135.1 Teleopsis dalmanni | reverse complement strand
ACTCACTGACTTGAAATCACCACATATTCGTTTCTCCAATGGATATTCGTCAGTTTTTCCATTAAAAATCTAAGAATTTATACATGTCTAATGTAACTGCTAATATATGTATTATATATATTATTGACTTACTTCAACTTTTTGCAAATCACAATCATCGCTATCCAATAAATTATAATTTAAAATTTCTAGTTTTATTTTAGTACCTGGGGGCTGCTGTATTAGATAAAGACAAATTTCTGCATTTATGTGGCCGCCGATGGTAGCTCTTGGCTCAGTGAAAATTCCACCACAGTTCGGTGAACTTGGTATCACCTCATAATGTAATTGAAATGAACTGTCTTCTCGAAAAGCATCTGTGTGGAAATGTATGCTAATTATATTTGAAGATGTATAGAAAGGAGCAGGTTTTTCAGACTCGCAGAAAGTTTTCACGAGGCGATCTGAGTCGTAAATCTTTAGCGTATCTTGTGTACAATTAGAATCACCACCAAGATTAATTTCATAAAAGCGCAATACAAATCGATAACCAAAACTCGCTTCCAACTCCCATTCACATTCACGGTTAATAGGTGTCTTTCCGGGATAGCCTGGAGACTTTATTACATCGCTGTTACCCATACCCAATTCAAATTGACCACCACATGTGTGAGGCTGTGATACCCACGAAAATTTAAAGCCAGTTGAAGTAGTTTCATTATCCGTACGAAACCAAAAAAATACTTCTTGATGAGAAGTTATAATGGTACCGCCGCGAGGCAAATCGCTTCCACAGAAGCGTCCCACAAGCTGCGCACTGAGTGAACGACCATCGTGTATTTGCAGAAAATCTTTGCTGCAGTCAAGCGACGTTTGCAAATCAAATTTACTGAAAGTTATATTGAGAATTTTATTAGTTGTGGTACGTATGATCCATGCGCAACGTTCTCTATTTTCGTAGTTACCACCCTCTGGTGGATAGATCACTTCTCCTGTTTCTTGTCTCAAAACGGAACCGCAAATTTCACGTTGTATTTCACAGTTTTTTCCTGTAGTGCCACGTTGACATGCACAACGATACTTATTTTTCGGAGCCAACTTACAACTACCACCATTTGAACATGGATTTGGATGGCATGCGTCATTTTTTTCACATGTAGCACCCATATAGCCTTCAGGACATATACAACGCGTGCCCTCACCATTCACTTCACATGTTCCGTTATTCTACAAAATATAAACAAATTCAACATTGTGACTTATAACAGATCTGTGGAATATACTTGCCTTACATTCATGATTCTCACATGGATGTGTGGCTTTTTCCGATTTACAACCATTTTCCCCAAAACCGTGACCAGACAAACCGACTGGACAAGTGCAAACCACTGTATCCGATATATACTCACATTTTGCTTTAGGATGACAAATATTTTCTGAACTACAATCATTGGAAGGAGCCGGTATACAAATATGACCATCACCCAACCAACCTTCTGGACAATTGCCACAGTGATATGATCCCTAATAGTAAAGACATGAAATTCATCGTCAATTCAAAAAAATGAAATTGATTTCTCTATTTATTTTATAGTACCTCAGTATTTATACAGTTTACTTTCGGTATTAAACTGCAACCACCGTTATCGATAGCGCACTCATCCACGTCAAGACAAGTAATGCCATTTCCAGTGTATCCATTTGGACATGGACCACATTTAAAACTACCTGGCATATTAATACACTCACTATGGCAAGGATTAGTGTGAAGCTCACATTCGTTAATATCGATTACACATGCTGGAGAAGAATTTGTATATGTCCAGCCAACATCGCAAATGCAAGTGTAGTTATGTATATTATTGGCGCTCACACATGTGCCATGGCCGCAGAGTTCGTCTCCATTATATTTTTCACAAATCATCTCACGAAGACGGCAGTGAATACCAGAAAAACCAGCAGCACACTCACAACTATAATAATAATATTGAAATCAGTTATCAAATGGCAAATATTATTACTGAAAGCTTTTTTTTTCTAAAAAATTGATCATTATTTGGGCGTAGTCTGGGCGAAATCCATAAATCAAAACAATCTCCAAACTACGCCCATGATGGTATTGAAATATCATAGCATTGTATGTAAGGACATATACTTGAAATCAAAGCATTTGACTATCAAATACAATTGAATAATACTAATGTATTATTAGGAATAGATCAGATCATACAACACCAAAACTATAGAAAAAGGAAACTATAATACATTAGCAATCTACGAGTAGTATAGGTATTTTTCATTTTTATAGTTTATAAAATAGTAATGTTAGCGTTGGAACTTACCGATAACTTCCTGGAGTATTAATACATCGTCCATTATTTTGGCATCCTAGATCAGTATTGTTAAATTGAGCACACTCATCAACGTCACTATCACAAGTTTTTCCCTTAAAAAATAAAACGAAGTTGATATAGCTAGATATTTCGAAGCATAATGTACAATCAATTTCTTCAATTCATGTACATCAAATATCAATAGATAGAAACAGTTTAAAGAGAATGAACTTTTAAACATCTATTTTACTATATTTAAATTTTAAAATAGGTATCGTTTTCAAATTCGATCACATCTTCCGAACCCATTTACAATTCCTCTAAATAAGTTAGTACATTTTAGAACAAGTTTCAGAAGACATTAACGTACACTTCGTCGTGATAGTATTATCTATCGCAAGTAAAAAACAGCAGACCTTAAAGAAAGTTTTTAAGACTGTAATGTACTATTAATTTAGTAGTTCCTTTTCTTTGTTTTACTATGGTCGTTAATCATCATATTTCCCGTTGCTAACTTTATTTAAACAACTATTGATGGTGTTCTAAAATCATAATATGGCTGTATATTCTGGTTATAGGTCCAATACTGTACGGTGGCTTACTTGTCTGATGGAAAACACTCTATAAGTAATACAATGTTAATAAACTAAACAGACACCAAAAAGCGCAAGCGTTGAAACTATTAGGAATATAAGAATATATAACATATGTATAATATATACAGAATATATATATAAGAATATATATATAAAAATATATATAAATAAAAATACATAAATAAGTGAGATCAGTTTTAATACTTTATTGAGATTATCATGATCGGATTTGTGGTAGCAAAACGGCATTTGTACTCACTTAGATTGCAGAGAAAACTCCGTCTTCACTAAAACGATTTTACTAATATACTTAAACATTGAAGTATGACAAGATTTCGGTGCAAAACTTATAACTAACACCTCTTGACTGGACATAATTTACATTGAATGACCATAGTTCATAAATGAGTATATCTATATTTTATACATATGTATACAAAGTACTATTTTGGAATGCCCATAGATGAATAACTCAATTAAAATGATGAACCTAATCAGTAAGCAAAGTCTGTCAAAGTATGAGAATATCTGAAGAATAATATTTTTATTTTTATTTAATATTTTTTTTTATTATATTGTGTTCGCACTAAGGTCTTAAATATAATGTTTTGCTAATTAAAAATTTTATGTGTGATGACAATGAATACAATTTGAGTAGAAATAACCTTAAAAGGCAACTTTCAAATCTAAAGAAGTGTTTCAATTATTTATTTATTGATTTTGTCCATGGTTCAAATTTGACTGGATTCAATTCATAACGTTACTTGTAGTGCAATCATTTCATAGGGATAATTAATCTAAAAGTATTTTTAAAGATAACAGATAATAGGTATTTAGTGATACCCAAAACAGCTATATGGTTAGCCCAAGAACTCGCTTGATTAAAATATTTCTTCATAATTTCTTTTAATATGGACATTTTTTCTCAGTGTAAAAGTCTATCTCAAGCAATGATGACTGCGCTAATATGCGGAGGTGAACGACGCACACCTTAACATAACTTGCAAAATGTCAAAAAATAATGTATATACTTATATTCATTAACTATCTTTACATCGAGAAATAAAATTATTTATTCCATTTACGTATTCATATTTTTAAAGATTAAAGTTTTAGCAAAAACACTAGGTGTGCGGAGTAGCTGACCGCACATTTATACGTTGCAAGTGCGTCCGATTTTGTTTAATCACTGCATAGACATGTATGGTTTTGATTACAGACGACACTTTTGTTTGAAAAAAGTTGGTTTGATGTTATGAGAAGTTGTGTTTATTCCAGATTGATATAATACTAAACTTATATATCATTTTTGATTTCAACAGTACATGTAAAAACAACATTGTAGAAAAGCTGCACACATTTTCAGAAAGGCACGCATCGTCACTGATCTCAAAATGTTGAAATGTTGAACTTGATAGAATGTAAGGAATGAAGAGATATCTTTAATATTTTATTTGATAATGTCGAGCTAATATTGGAGTTAACATATGAAAATTATTTCTAACCTTCCTCTTCTTCTTTTGATTGGGAGTAATGACAGATGGTTTAGGAACATAAGTCACTGTAGATATTTAAGAATTTTCTAAGAAAGGGGTTTCAGAGAAGATGTAAATGAATGCTATTATTATATGGATAAATCAATTATATAAAATTGATAAAATTGATGTTTAAATCAACTGCATAAATGCACTTGCTTCTTCAGTTTCCTGCAATATTGTATATTATTTAATTATTTGCAAGGGCCATGACGTACAGACATTGCACGTTCTACAGAGAATTGCATGACAGTCGATATTTCTCTATTTCTCTCATTCTCAATATTTTAATTTATAATTAAAACAACAACAACTTTATATTTGCCGTGACTATAACTCCCTGAATGACATGCTTTTAAACAATTCGATCGATTCGATCTTTTCTATTTTGCACAATTTTAACAAAATAAGAATTTTTATTATTTATCTTGCTTTGTATTAACTACTCAGTGAATTTTTTTTTATTGTATCTGACTCCATACGCCCCCAAAAAACTGTTTAGTTAATATTGAAATATTTTTTGTTATATTTTATTAACACTTACCACCCATCCTTCGGTGCATAAGCAAATGAAATCATTGAATTGATCATAGCAGGAGCCACCATTTTTACATGGAATCGTATTATTGACAGTGCACTCATCTATTCTAGCATCTCTTTCGATCGATTCAATGCGACCGTGTAGTTGTCGGATTTTAAATAAACCGGATCGCAAGTCTCGTCTTAACTTGTTAAACCGTGTTCTATTTACATAATTTCTAAGCCTTCTTTCTAAACCGCGTAAGTCCCGTTTAAAGGCATTTAACTGCTTAGTCAATTCGTCTGTCGAAACCATGCTATTTGCTTCTACCTGTGTATTGTTTTCTTGAAGAGCATTCAAAATTTCCATTAAATTGACATCATTTATATTCAGAGCAGAATTTGGCGATAAAGAAAATACAATATCTTTATCATAAACCGCCTCTAAAATGAGGTTGCCATCATCTTCAATGAATATTTTCGGTTGTTGTTCAAAGTCACACAGTACTAGATTGCAACATAGTCCACACAGAAGGATGACGAAGGAAAATGTATACATATTAATAATAGTAATAATAATATAGTTTTTTCAAACTATTAAAGCTTAATTTTTCAAATTTTTTGCACTCAAATATTATTTTCTTTATAATAAAATCTCTTTCAATCCAAAATCTCTTTCAAGTATTTTAATTATTTTTTACACAAATTTTCCACACAATTGAAGCCTCAACTTAGCAATTTTAAGACCGATTTTAACTGAAACGGAAACCTCAAATGTGGGTGTATTTATACCAAAAGGGGCGTTCAATATTATCAGTTCGGGACGTACGAGGTATTTTTTGACAAAAAATTTGTACTTTTTTTTTAATAAGTGGTACCAAAAATATAATTTTAAATTCAGATAAATAAAAGGTATAAAATCATCTTTATATGTATATGCATGTGCAGGAATATCTTGAAAAATTTGCGTTATCTTGAAATTTTCTTCAACAACACACCATAAAATTACTTAATTCCAAACAGATTGCCTGAAGCTAGAAAACCGTTAACGTCTGTGATTAAATAATATCGACATTAAGTTCTGTTTGCTCAAATACGAACAGACAAGATCAAATGGATTAATGCGAAATCGATAAGGGAGTATGATGAGAGTTATCTATTTTTGTGAATTTACAAACATTAGTTTGAGAAGCTCACATACAATTGATAATAAATATTGGTTTGCTTTTCATTAAATATTAATAGCGGACTTGTGAATTCGTTTGTTCCAACTTAAATTGATTATGACAATTTAAAAAGGCAATCGAGTCATATTTAATCTAATATCGTGTTTATTATACATAAAACTAATTATATCACCGTCATCTAATAGATATATTTACTATACGATGACCTATATGCTATTCGTCGCGTGGAATTATAAATCTACTGACAACTTGGTAATCATTTAAATATATATACTCAAAGTCTATTATAAGAAATATAATCCGATTAAGCATAATCAAATTAAATATTATTATTACAGGGAGCAGCAGCGTATCCATGGAGTAGCGGGAGGTGTTTCAAGGAGATTCTGAAAGAATCTAAGTACTATAAAAATTATACAATTCTTATATATTCTTTTAAAATTACTTTCAAAATTGTTAATTATATAAAATTTAAAAATTTGTGCTCATAGTATTAGAAAACTGTTTTTACTTTATTTAACGAACTTACTTATTTATTTAGCACGAATAACCCCTTCTTAGATTTCAGTCGAACATAACACTATTTATGTTCCGTGCGTATCTGCTTCAGCTTTGTACATCAAATGCGGTTAGTGCTATCTAAACTTGATCACGCCATCGGAGAACAGTCTCCACTTAATTCTTCTTTCTATGGCTACCGTTTAAAGTACTTATTTTGCTGCAATATTTTATTCCATTTCATGACATGTTCAACCCAGTGAAGCTATTGAAATAAAGTCAATGTTTTGATAAAACTTGTATAGTTTGGTTTTCATTCGAATAGGTTTGCCATAACCTACTAAAAGAAAACCCATATCTTTAAAAAAAACTATTTCTAAAACTCAGAATTACTTCATTATTATAGAGATTGTGTCGGGTAAAAAACAAACCGAACCGTTTATGCAGAGGTTTAACTAGCCGGATCCCAGTTTAGTCCTATAATAAGTTTATTTCTTTGGAGCAGTGGAAAGCTGAGACGAGTATGTAAGGATTGAGAAATGTCAATTTCGATTGTTACAGAAATGTCAATTTCAAAACTCGTGGACGATGAATTCGCCAAGGAATATACATTTCTTTGGCGTGGAAAAAATGGATTTGTAATAGAAATGTAAATTTCTACCACACTTGGAGAGGGTTGATGTAATGTGAATTTCGTTAGCCGGGGATGATGTAATTGTGATTGAAAATGGAAATTACTATTACCTTGTAAACGTTAGCCGTGTACATTTAAAATTTCTACTTCTGCTTCTGACACACTCAGCACTTATTAGCACATTCTGGATAACAGCTCGTTGCTTTACTAACTGCCCAGATTGCATATTCGACGAATCTTTTATACTTGAGAAGTGCAATATGCATTATTGTTATATATTTTTTGAAACACCATATTTTTTGAAGAAGTAAATTTTCTGTTTTTATTGTAATGTTGGTGGTTGTTTTTAACAATTGTTTTGACAACAGTAATTCTTTGACTGATCTCCAAACTAATTCCGTATTGGTATTTATGGCAGTCCCAAAGTAGATTGGATCTCTGATAACTTTAGAAGTATCGCAAATTTAAAAATAAAATGAAGTCTTATTTAACGCAAAACCTTATTTTTATTCAGGTTTATTTGCCTGACTGATGTTATTATCACAATTATATCTTTAAATTCAGATTTTTGCGAATTTCGCATTGCCTTGATTCCAGTAACGCAAGCCTCAGAGTTAAGAAAGGATTTCGCCAATTGAATAGGTGCGACTTTTGTATTGAGGGTTCAGATATTTCAAATACTTACCCATATGTCATAGCATTTATTTCATATACAATAGTTGTCCAACTTGAAGATTTTTATTGTTCATTACTGGCAGGTGTTCCACATACTGAACATATGAAAATGCTGAAAATACGGCCTACTGTACGAATTTTTGTTAATATATTAGTACATTACTCAAGTATTAATCCAGGGTTACCATGTAGACATTGTGCGACGACTTGGATTGGGCACAATAAGAATTGTGATAATATCTTTCCATTAGAAGTGATGATTACAATCGTACGAGTATAACTTCCATTCGAACTGAACCATAAAACTCATATTTATATTGTTTTATTGTACTGTTTAAATTGTCTGTTCAGTATAGATGAAACTCTCTTTAATACGAGTTTAATATGATTCGTATTATAATGGACAATTATTCATTCTTATTTATTTTCTTTGAGATTATTTGTGTTGGCATATAACCTATCACTCAACAAGTCGTGTGACTAAGTAAGAAAAATAAATTTTTTCTGCCAAAAATCAATTTTACTCATCAATATAATCTCCTTCAATGGCACTACAATCATTTCAATGCTTCTCTAACTTCTCGATGCCGTGCTTGTAGAAGGATTTCTCTTTTGCCTCAAAATAGGCTTCAGTTTCAGCAATCACTTTTTCATTTGAGATGAATTTCAGCCAGTAGTCGCTTGGGGCGAAATCTGGACTATACGGTGGATGAGGAAGCAATTCGAAGTGTAATTCGTGCAATTTGCCATCGTTTTTATTGACTTGCGACATGGTGCATTGTCTTGGTGAAACAAAATTTTTTTCTTCGCCATATGCAGTCGTTTTTCCATAATTTCTGCTTTCAAACAATACAGTAATGCCGTGTAGTAGTTACTATTGATAGTTTTTCCCTTCTCAAGATAGTCAATGAAGATTATACCATGTGCATCCCAAAGTACTGAAGCCATAACCTTCCCCGATTTGCCTTTGATTGTTGTGCCTTTGGACGCTTCGGACGTGGTTCACCGGCTGCAGTCCACTCAGATGACGATCGTTTTAATTTCGGAATAAAGTGATGGATCCATGTTTCATCCATTGTCACATATCAACGCAAAAAACCTGATTTATTACGTGTAAATATGGCCAAACACTGCTCTGAATCATTAACACGTTGTTGTTTTTGATCGACTGTGAGTAAACGCTTTCTCATGGTCAAATGTTCACTTAAATGGCTATCACTTTTTTTCTGACTAATCGAAATGTCATGAAATTTTACACATGGTCTTTTGAAGTTTGATACTTCATAAACGTCATATGGATTTGACAATGGCGGCGCCATCTGTGTTTCAGCGTTTTAGACGAAATATGAGCATTTTTACAGGCCACTGTGGAGGCTGACAAGCGTTAGTGTTGCTTTAATATATTGGTCATTCGTTGCGAGTTCCAGAAAGAGGCATGCCAATGTGATAATTCTGTTGTTCCCACAGATTCAATATGGGTTGGCACATGGTATAGTGATAACATATTCAATTAACCAAATTTGTAAGGCAAGGTATATGACAAAGCACATATATCAGCTTGCTAATTTAAATGTATTAAGCAGGTATAATGTAAGCGCGGGTAATCCATAAAACTCCTATGAGTGCATTTAGCCTCCAATTCTCAAGGTGTATTGGGTAACAAATAGAGTGATTTAGGTGCATTTACCGTAGCCGTAATGCTAAGATTTTGTGTAAAGGCTTAAAATTCAATTAAAATTCAGAACTTATACAAGTTTGAAGTGCCTAAGAAACCTTGAACATATTTTGTTATGTACTAACTTTGTTACTTACAATAAACAGGAAATAAAATAAAATCAAGTAAACTTTATACAACTTAACAGTCGAGGCCTCTCAAATTTGGCCCATGCGCGTAATTTCATTAATGGCATATTAATGCGATGTTATTAGATCGCCTAATTGCTACTAGCAGGACATCAACGTGTTTTTCTGGAAAAGTCTCATTTTTCCTTCGCAGTTCTCAACTTTATTAGCGCGACTCGGTCACTTTTACTTTGGCTACTGACAAAAAAACACGTTTGTTATTTATGCTTCAACTTACATGTAACTGGTTAAATTGGTATACTACTCTCATCGAGCTAAGTGGTTTGAGTGCCAAATTAGCAAATCTCTGTCAGATTAGATACGATCATAACAATGAATTTTTTTAATTTATTTAAAATTATAAAACATTGTTTAGATTAAACTATATACAAATAATTTTTTTTCAAATTTAGATCGTTCATCATATGTGTAAAAATTTAATGTCCATCCAGATCCATCGAAGTTAGGTGATTTCTTCGAAACAATTGCAATGTGACTACTAGGTATTTTTACAGCATCCCAAGCTCCTGCCCAATTTTGGCCGCATAGAGTTAAAAATACTTCTTCATAACCATTAGGTAAAATTTTATAAATGGTTACATTATCCAGCGGACAATTTACTTTGGATCCCATATCAAAACCTGAAAGATTAAAAATTTAATCAAGATATTAAATAATCGAAAACAAGGAAACAAACTGGAAAAATAAATGCGAATGTAGTTTGGTGAAGGTACTTTTATATCCCATCTACAATTAGAAAAGTTACGATCGTTATCATAATAAGGACTTGATAGTACTCCATCATTGTTGTATATTTCTCCACCACAACCTGCTGGTAACGACCGATTAACTGCTATATACTCAATTTTTATATAACTGAAATGGTCTACATATATTCGTACAGCACTTGTGTTTGTATGTAGAGAACTGTAAGTAAATCTGTCTTGACATGTCTCCAATAATGTTTGATTTGTATGCAAGTCAATAAACTAAAAATTGATAATTGATTAATATTAGACTGTTTACATTAGAAGGTGCTAATACCTTAAGAAAACTGGTGGAGCAGTTATATGTGTTAAAAAATATTGATTGCATGTAGAAACTTATTTTGTAATCATCCGGCACACGTATATCATCCACACACTGTACCTCTTCAAATGTACCCCTATAATAATCGATGTGGTCATTTAATTTAGTGTAGCTGTTGTTACACGCTAAAAAAAGATAATAAAATAATAAAAACTATATAAATATTTGTTAACAAATGTTGTTTAATATTATTAATTTAATATTTTTTAATACATCACTTACTTTGTTGATGTTGAATTGTTATATTGAATCCAGGGTATTCAAAAAATTCGTCACTATGGAAGCTTAGAATAATGGACTTTTCCGAATCATCAATAGGAAGTTTGAAACCAGTTGAATTACCACAATAGTAGGTAGATAACTGCATTAAAAAAATAATTCAAACATTTCAAAACAGATCTTAATTGATTTTATCATTGTAAGTCATTCAGAAAAATTCCTTCTATGGTTTATAAAGTCCTAATAAGTCAGAACGAGTGCAAAAAAGTGCAAAATAACTTGAATGTCTGTAAGGGCTAGAGACAAATGCATAGCGTTTATAATAATTAATAACAAATAAATAACAAATAAAAATCGTGTAAGTGGTTTATTGTGTAATCATTAAGTAATGTCTTTACAAACAGTATGGTATTGAAATTAAAAAACTAAAAATAAAATGTAATTAATTAATTTAATTATTCTACAGCTACTTTATGATTTTGGTCTAATATAACACAGAATGAATTTGTTAATAAACTTTCACAGCAAATTAACAAAACTTCGGAAAAATGCGCGAACATAAAAAAGTCAGTTGCCTTTGGGTACGTTGGCTAATGAACGCTGACCCTGAGCTTCAAATTTGGCAGGGCACAGGTACAATCCCTAGTATTTGCTGTCTTAAAAAATTATTTATGAATAGTTAAATACAAGAATTATTTCTAAGACCACTGATAATGAGTTTTTGGCAAAACAAAACAAAACAGCTGTATGTTCAGTCAAAAATTCAATTAATAAAAACATTAGAAATATAAGAATTTTTGTTGTTGTAGTTCACTACTTTTCACAAAACCTCTGCAATTATTAAAATAAAATTTAAAAACATTGTTGATTTGAAAATTAATATCACATTTATAATGTCAAAGTTACAAATATATTATGGTAAAATATGGCAATAATATTATAATTATTATTATAATTTCGCACTACTGCATGGATTGAGATTTAATTTTACATACTTCCAATTTCCTTTCGAAAGATATTATCATGCAAACAGTTTTAATCATTTTGAATGCTCTTCAAATGAGTGTATCACCTTTTGAGGCAATCTAAGACACTTTCCAGGTATTTTAAGATATTCAGTTTTAATCGTATATATGAGGTCAGATTCCTCTAAATCTCTTTGAATAATTTCCTGCAATCACTTTAAATGATGTTGTGTTTATATACAATTTGTTTATATAACTGCAATGGTTTTGCATTAGTCCAGATTATATATTGAGAAAGACCTATGAATAACTATTAAATACAAACTAAAACAATAACTGAAATCGGCTTTACTTTGTACTCTGTTATTTTGTTCCTGTATTTACAAAAAGTCACTGTCTTATGAGATTTATATAAACCACTACGGTCGAGTAAAAAAATTACTATTTTGTTTTCATTTTTAATAATTTTTTAATCATTAAGAGACCATGATTAATTTAGTGCGGTTGTGATCTCTTAAAGGAACGTTAAAAAGTCTTAAAATTTAAAATTTCTAGAAAACTCTCATTAATCTAAAATATGTTGGTATTTACTATGGTTTTATGTGGATATATAAAAAGTAACTATTTAAGAGCAGACCTTTGATAATGGATATATAGTCAGGTCTTGCCCTATTATCACAGAAGTTTTAAAAACTTATTACAATAGAAAAATAGAAGCATATGCTCCACTAATGCCAAGGAACTACAAACTTTTATAAAAGAGATAGTTGACTTAATGACTGTTTCCCCAATGGTTATAACTGTTTTATACTTAAGATTTGAAACAAAAAATATGATAGAATAGTGAGTTTATAGTGATTGATGATTTGCTTTATAAGAAGTATATCAGACTCAACATCCAAATAATACCATGCATATTCAACGTACTATTTATTACTAATGATTGCACTTCGAAGCGGGATTCTAAATGCTAAACTTCAAGATATGAAGACCACTCTTCTTAAAGTTTTGTCATTCATATGGAACGCAATTAAAAGAAATATTTATAGTACACTTCAGTGAAGAGTAAAGAGTGGTTTGTTTCATATCTTTGTGTGCAGAGGGCAATTGTAGAGATATATGACTTTCTCAGAACTACAGTTGTAGCTTCGGCACATCAGGAATCACATAGTCTGCGATGCTTCGTACAAACTCTTGTTAAAGGAGAATACAACCATTCAATATGCAACTTTTATAATATTAATTAAAAGGTCATTTCAGTAAGTAATTGTGATTCATACTTACATATTCTCCTTGTATATGCAAATAGTCTAAACATTTATTATCCACTTGTGAGGCATTTTGTAAGAGAAACTTGTTGAAGTTTATTACAAAGTTAGATGTTGCTTTAATTTTCCACTTGCAATGTTTATTTGGTGGATAAAGTTCACTAGTATTCTTCAGTGGAAATGCAATATTCAAAATCTAGAAAATT
>NC_051846.1:227908634-227923514 GCF_002237135.1 Teleopsis dalmanni | reverse complement strand
GCCTATGATTTGAATTTTTTTAGGATTGAACAGCGATCAGTTGCTGAGCACTCATACGTTTTAACAAACAGAAATACATTCCTGTAATATATATTTTACATATACCTTTTGGATAATACAAAATTTAATATTTAATAATATTTAATTCACATCATTCATTTTGCAGCCCACGACAATCTATTTAACAATTTAACTGGTATAATTGAATCACCACCAGTTGGTTCCATTGCTACTCAAGAGCCCTATAGTTGGCGAATAGAACTACCACGAGATCAATTAATCACACTCGAGTTTAAGGAGTATCTTAGTGGCTTAAACGTAAGTACAAATAAATATTTTTACAATTTTTCAATCATTTACCGCCTTTTAATTTTTATATATAGCTCTATGATGGGTTTAGTGACATTGCTTTGAAAGTAGAAATTCCTTATTCTCCTTGGAGATTTGTTTCAAGCACTAATGTAGTCTTCCTAAATTCTATTAACGATGAATTACAACCATTTCTAATAAATTGGAGTGCAGTTAGCAAAGAAGTTGTGAGAAGTAACCAAACAGTTAATAAGTGTGGAGAAGACTTAATAATATCCTTTAGTACAGCTGTAAAACTAAATTCACCCGGTTACCCCAATGGCTACGATGATAATCTGCACTGTACTTATATAATCAAACCGGAAGAAAATATTCACCACGTTGTCTTTGAATTAATGTTTTTGGACTTAGAAGAAATTTCAGATTGTAGTGCTGATAACGTGCGAGTTTTTTCCTCCAGTAATCTAGAGGATTGGCATGAAGAGCTGAAAGTATGCAATAGCAAAAAGGAAGAAAATAAAGCAATTGCAACAATACGAGGCACGCCCTATTTAAAGGTAGAGTTTAAGAGCGATGCTAGTATCAACGGAACCGGGTTCTCCTCATTCCTTACTACAGAATGTGGCTCGAACATAACTAACAGCAATGTGGGCACAATTATAGGAAATCATGTCATGCGTTCGCGCTTGATGAACTTTACTTGTTTGTGGCATATTGAGGTAAGACCAGGCAAGCAAATAAGCGTTGAATTCAAGTTTAATAGAACAATTTCAACTGATAAAGACTGTGCACAGTATGCGATAGTATATGATGGCTTAGATAGTCATGCACCAATTTTTCCACCTGGTCATATTTGTCAAGCAGTTGGTCACACTGTAAATTTGTTAACAACCAGTACCAATCATGCAATTATCAAATATGTTTTACCGTTTTCTTGGATAACTTTTAACAGAGCCCAAATATGGAATATTACCTATCGCGAGTATAGTGAGTGTGATGAAGAAATTTATTTAACGCACTATGCCAGTTACATAAATATTAGTTCGCCACGTTATCCGAACGTACCTCATCCACACACTGAATGCAAATGGATCATAATTGGACCACCTGGAGAAACACTCCAACTAAGTTTTATAGATCGATTTGATATGAATACTCGGTATTGCGATAAAGAGTTCATTGAGATATTTGATGGAGCAACTGATTTGGCTCCTAACTTAGGTCGCTTTTGCAGGCGTCCGAATATTGTACGCTCTACATCCAACATATTGACCATACATTATTTCACCGATATCGCTGAACCTCATAATGGTTTTCGTGTAAATGCTTCTATTGCTAGGTGTGGTGGAAGTTACAATTCAATGTATGGTGATATTACCTCATCGAATTATCCGGCTCTTGGTGCATATCCCAAAAATACGATATGTGAATATTCAATAAAACTAATTAGAAATGCTCGCATGATTTTAAATTTCACGGATTTACACATTCCGTTCAATAATAATAATGTAAATAATTCAGATCATCTAGATATATTCAGAATTCTCGATGAGAACACTACCGAATTAGTAACTGTTATATATGGAAATGAAACATTACCCCAAGTGGAGATTGATGCGAAGGAAGTGTTGATAATATTTTCAACATTTCTTGAAAATCATAACTATCGTGGATTTAAAATAAATTATAAACGAATTTCTAGTACATGCTATCGATATGTTAGCGGGCTATCTGGTAATATTGAATTAGATATTCCAAGAGATAATTCATTGCCCACATTTTGTCGTTGGAAAATTACTGTACCAAAAGGACAAGTAGTACGTTTCGAACTCCTAGATACTGACAGATTTAATAGATTGGTTTCAAATAATGGATCGGAAACGTGAGTATAAAATATAAATTATTTTAACTATAATCATTTTACATTCAAAATATTATTTAAATTATTTCAATATCACCACATTCTATTGAAGAACAGAGTGATATTTCCAACAGTTTATTTCTGTAAGAAAATTTTAATATATTTAAACTATATAAATATTATATATAATTGAAACAGTTACATTAAAACTATTAAAGTATTATTGTCTCAATATTTCTGACAGATCGCCACCACGTTCTCAAGTCAACTATTCTCTTAATTTTAAAATCTTCAATAGCATCGATTCCATTGCTAAGATAACTGAATTCTATTTTGAAGACTACAATTCCTCTAACATAATACAGTCAACCGATAACTTAATGTATATCCAAATTAGAATCGGTCGATTAATTCACTCAATACGCAAAATACATGCACGTTATTCTTCCGACCATGAATCGCACTGCCCGGTGGATATTCCAACTCATATTACCTCCGGTTTCTTATCTGTAACTGCGGATCAATTCAATTATACGAACTTTTACTGTCGCACTCAATTTTATCAGAATGGCGATCAGACTTTGACATTTAACATTAGCTCACTTGTTTACGGCCACAGCAATACGTACTACCAAATCAGTCCGGTACGGTTTAAGGACGAGCAACTATTTGTACCATTTGTTGCGCTTACTTCAAATGCTAGCAATATGGTAATTTCTTCTTCTGCAAAGAGGGGCTCCATAATTACCTTCCAAACTGAATTTGTGCAATTTAAGGAATTTATGGTAAACTTCCGCCGTCACGAATGCGGTGGAGTACAGCAATTGTCAAACGGTTTTCAACTGAAAAGTCCGGAATTTAGTATTGAAAATTATGGACCTCTAGAATGTGTTTGGATTTTAAGAGCAACTTACACCACATATTACCACTTAAATGGTACAATAAATTTTTCAGATACTTGTGACCGAGAGTACTTGGTTGTATATGCAGGACCGTCAAATCTATTTCCGGAAATAGGTCGATTTTGTCGCGATGTAACTGACTTTTCTGGTACTTCTACATCCAAGTTATTTACGCATGTCCTATACCATGCTGAAAATTTTAAAACATCGGAAAGCAATTTCATTCTTGAAGCACAGACACATATTATATGTGGCAGTACCACCGCAATTCGAGGACAAGTTTCCAAAATCTCAGTTGATTCCAAAACTTATAAAAATAATATGGAATGCAGTTGGGAATTTGATGCAGCAAATGGATATTACTTAGTTTTGTCATTTGTTTATAGATTTTTCATTGAAGATTCTGAAAACTGTACAAACGATCAATTAGAAATTCAGACTTATGAAGCTGGCATTTGGGTGAAAACAGCAACATTTTGCGGTCGTGAATCACCTGAATCATATAACACCAAATCAAAGCGAATACGTATCGTTTTTCGAACGAATAATGTCACTACTGGAGATGGTTTCACCATAAATGTTCACTCCACCTGCAATGTTGTCCATGTTCTTACCGACGAATTTAATCAAGTCGTGGAAACCACTCGATTGGCGAACAGTTTTATAGGCAGTCCGCAATGTGAGGTAACAGTGAAAACGGAAACGGAAAAGTTGATAATAGCCCATTTGTATATGGGACTTAGATTCTCTGCTGCAAAAACCTGCAATTATGAGCGTGTTACAGCATATGTAAAAAGCAAAATTAATGGTACCGATATATCGTCTGGAGTTTATTGTAATGATGCAGAAATAAGAGCTCCTAACTATCTTAGATTAGTATATAGTGGATACTTTGACAGAGGTGATTCCTTAAAAATGGAATTCAAACTAAACAGTTGTGGTGGTAACATAACATCACCAACTGTTATTTATCCATTGCAACATGAAGAAAATGAACAGTATGCAGATAATATGAACTGTATTTGGTACTTGCGTGCAGCTCCAGATCAGTCCATTGTAGTTAAATTCAAATATTTGGATATGGAAGAAAGTTTTAGTTGCTCCTTCGATTATATTGCTTTATATTCGGGTACGAATTTAAATGACGAGAAACGTGTGGCCAGACTTTGTGGTAATATGACAGATAATTCCCCAGTCATAATGCTGGATAGCAATACTGGTGTTATAAATGCTGTATCTGATGTCAGTGTTGGATCCAAAGGATTCTCTGCGAATATTATATTCATGCCAAATTGCAATGAACGCATCACACTCTCAGTCGATCATCCAATTGTGTCTTTACCACGACAGTTCAATGTCACAGAAGATCTACTGTGCCACTATCGGATATTAGGACCACGAGGCTATCGTATTAATATTCAACTTAAACAATTACATATAAATAATCAAACTTCCTGTCGAACTTTAGAAAAGTGTAAGTTGTGTAACTTTATTGAAATACTGGACAGCGCTGCTAACCGACGTTTATCTATGGGAAAATATTGTGAAGATGTGCACACTACCATATCATTATTTACGTCAGTGGAAGACGCCTTAATAAAATTTGATGCCACCAATAAAAAGGGAAAGGTCGAATTTGAAATTGTATTGAACTTGATTGAATCGGAATGTGGAACAGATGAATATGTACTACACAATAATGAGGTATGTATATATGAAGTTTCAGGATGTCTTAAGTATTAACTTAAATTCATTTAACCTGAATTTTCTAGATTTTGAATATTGCATTTCCACTGAAGAACACTAGTGAACTTTATCCACCAAATAAACATTGCAAGTGGAAAATTAAAGCAACATCTAACTTTGTAATAAACTTCAACAAGTTTCTCTTACAAAATGCCTCACAAGTGGATAATAAATGTTTAGACTATTTGCATATACAAGGAGAATATGTAAGTATGAATCACAATTACTTACTGAAATGACCTTTTAATTAATATTATAAAATTTGCATATTGAATGGTTGTATTCTCCTTTAACAAGAGTTTGTACGAAGCATCGCAGACTATGTGATTCCTGATGTGCCGAAGCTACAACTGTAGTTCTGAGAAAGTCATATATCTCTACAATTGCCCTCTGCACACAAAGATATGAAACAAACCACTCATTACTCTTCACTGAAATGTACTATAAATATTTCTTTTAATTGCGTTCCATATGAATGACAAAACTTTAAGAAAAGTGTTCTTCATACCTTGAAGTTTAGCATTTAGAATCCCGCTTCGAAGTGCAATCGTTAGTATTATTAAAAATGAAAACAAAATAGTAATTTTTTTACTCGACCGTAGTGGTTAATATAAATCACATAACACAATGACTTTTTGTAAATACAGGAACAAAATAACAGAGTACAAAGTAAAGCCGATTTCAGTTATTGTTTTAGTTTGTATTTAATAGTTATTCATAGGTCTTTCTCAATATATAATCTGGACTAATGCAAAACCATTGCAGTTATATAAACAAATTGTATATAAAGACAACATCATTTAAAGTGATTGCAGGAAATTATTCAAAGATATTTAGAGGAATCTGACCTCATATGTACGATTAAAACTGAATATCTTAAAATACCTGGAAAGTGTCTTAGATTGCCTCAATAGGTGATACATTTTTAAATGAGCATTTAAAATGATTAAAACTGTTTGCATGATAATGACTTTCGGAAGGAAATTGGAAGTATGTAAAATTAAATCTCAATCCATGCAGTAGTGAGAAATTATAATAATAATTATAATATTATTGCCATATTTTACCATAATATATTTGTAACTTTGACATTATAAATGTGATATTAATTTTCAAATCAACTATGTTTTTAAATTTTATTTTAATAATTGCAGAAGTTTTGTGAAAAGTAGTGAACTACAACAACAAAAATTCTTATATTTCTAATGTTTTTATTAATTGAATTTTTGACTGAACATACAGCTGTTTTGTTTTGTTTTGCCAAAAACCCATTATCAGTGGTCTTAGAAATAATTCTTGTATTTAACTATTCATAAATAATTTTTTAAGACAGCAAATACTAGGGATTGTACCTGTGCCCTGCCAAATTTGAAGCTCAGGGTCAGCGTTCATTAGCCAACGTACCCAAAGGCAACTGACTTTTTTATGTTCGCGCATTTTTCGAAGTTTTGTTAAATTGCTGTGAAAGTTTATTAACAAATTCATTCTGTGTTATATTAGACCAAAATCATAAAGTAGCTGTAGAATAATTGAATTAACTAATTACATTTTATTTTTAGTTGTTTAATTTCAATACCACACTTTTTGTAAAGACAATACTTAATGATTACACAATAAACCACTTACACGATTTTTATTTGTTTATTACTATAAGCGCTATGCATTTGTCTCTAGCCCTTACAGACATTCAAGTTACTTTGCACTTTTTTGCCCTCTTTCTCACTTATTAAGACTTTATAAACCATAGAAGCAATTTTTCTGAATGACTTACAATGATAAAATCAATTAAGATCTGTTTTAAAATGTTGGAGTTATTTTTTTAATACAGTTATCTACCTACTACTGTGGTAATTCAACTGGTTTCAAACTTCCTATTGATGATTCGGAAAAGTCCATTATTCTAAGCTTCCATAGTGACGAATTTTTTGAATACCCTGGATTCAATATAACAATTCAACATCAACAAAGTAAGTGATGTATTAAAAAATATTAAATTAATAATATTAAACAACATTTGTTAACAAGTATTTATATAGTTTTTATTATTTTATTTTCTTTTTTTTAGCGTGTAACAACAGCTACACTAAATTAAATGACCACATCGATTATTATAGGGGTACATTTGAAGAGGTACATTGTGTGGATGATATACGTGTGCCGGATGATTACAAAATAAGTTTCTACATGAAATCAATATTTTTTAACATATATAACTGCTCCACCAGTTTACTTAAGGTATTAGTACCTTCTGATGTAAACAGTCTTATATTAATCAATTATTAATTTTTAGTTTATTGACTTGCATACAAATCAAACATTATTGGAGACATGTCAAGACAGATTTACTGAAAGTTCTCTACATACAAACACAAGTGCTGTACGAATATATGTAGACCATTTCAGTTATATAAAAATTGAGTACATAGCAGTTAATCGGTCGTTACCAGCAGGTTGTGGTGGAGAAATATACAACAATGATGGAGTACTATCCAGCCCTTATTATGACAACGATCGTAACTTTTCTAATTGTAGATGGGATATAAAAGTACCTTCACCAAACTATATTCGCATTTATTTTTCCAGTTTGTTTATTTGTTTTCGATTATTTAATATCTTGATAAAAATGTTAATCTTTCAGGCTTTGATATGGGATCCAAAGTAAATTGTCCGCTGGATAATGTAACCATTTATAAAATTTTACCTAATGGTTATGAAGAAGTATTTTTAACTCTATGCGGCCAAAATTGGGCAGGAGCTTGGGATGCTGTAAAAGTACCTAGTAGTCACGTTGCAATTGTTTCGAAGAAATCACCTAACTTCGATGGATCTGGATGGACATTAAATTTTTACACATATGATGAACGATCTAAATTTGAAAAAAAAAATTATTTGTATATAGTTTAATCTAAACAATGTTTTATAGTTTTAAATAAATTAAAAAAATTCATTGTTATGATCGTATCTAATCTGACAGAGATTTGCTAATTTGGCACTCAAACCACTTAGCTCGATGAGAGTAGTATACCAATTTAACCAGTTACATGTAAGTTGAAGGATAAATAACAAACGTGTTTTTTTTGTCAGTAGCCAAAGTAAAAGTAACCTAGTCGCGTTAATAAAGTTGAGAACTGCGAAGGAAAAATGAGACTTTTCCAGAAAAACACGTTGATGTCCAGCTAGTAGCAATTAGGCGATCTAATAACATCGCATTAATATGCCATTAATGAAATTACGCGCATGGGCCAGATTTGAGAGGCCTCGACTGTTAAGTTGTATAAAGTTTACTTGATTTTATTTTATTTCCTGTTTATTGTAAGTAACAAAGTTAGTACATAACAAAATATGTTCAAGGTTTCTTAGGCACTTCAAACTTGTATAAGTTCTGAATTTGAATTGAATTTTAAGCCTTTACACAAAATCTTAGCATCACGGCTACGGTAAATGCACCTAAATCACTCGATTTGTTACCCAATACACCTTGAGAATTGGAGGCTAAATGTACTCATGGGAGTTTTATGGATTACCCGCGCTTACATTATACCTGCTTAATACATTTAAATTAGCAAGCTGATATATGTGCTTTGTCATATACCTTGCCTTACAAATTTGGTTAATTGAATATGTTATCACTATACCATGTGCCAACCCATATTGAATCTGTGGGAACAACAGAATTATCACATTGGCATGCCTCTTTCTGGAACTCGCAACGAATGACCAATATATTAAAGCAACACTAACGCTTGTCAGCCTCCACAGTGGCCTGTAAAAATGCTCATATTTCGTCTGATACGCTGATAGCGTACGAATATTTATATGTAAGATCCAGCAACATTCCTACGAATAACACATCACTTAATAAGTCGTGTAACTGAAACACAGATGGCGCCGCCATTGTCAAATCCATATGACGTTAATGAAGTATCAAACTTCAAAAGACTATGTGTAAAATTTCATGACATTTCGATTAGTCAGAAAAAAAGTGATAGCCATTTAAGTGAACATTTGACCATGAGAAAGCTCTTTTTTTAAAGTGGGTGCCGCGTTTACTCACAGTCGATCAAAAACAACAACGTGTTAATGATTCAGAGCAGTGTTTGGCCATATTTACACGTAATAAATCAGGTTTTTTGCGTTGATATGTGACAATGGATGAAACATGGATCCATCACTTTATTCCGAAATTAAAACGATCATCATCTGAGTGGACTGCAGCCGGTGAACCACGTCCGAAGCGTCCAAAGGCACAACAATCAAAGGCAAATCGGGGAAGGTTATGACTTCAGTACTTTGGGATGCACATGGTATAATCTTCATTGACTATCTTGAGAAGGGAAAAACTATCAATAGTAACTACTAGACGGCATTACTGTATTGTTTGAAAGCAGAAATTATGGAAAAACGACCGCATATGGCGAAGAAAAAAAATTTTGTTTCACCAAGACAATGCACCATGTCGCAAGTCAATAAAAACGATGGCAAATTGCACGAATTACACTTCGAATTGCTTCCTCATTCACCGTATAGTCCAGATTTGGCCCCAAGCGACTACTGGCTGTTCGCTGATCTCAAAAAAATGTTTGCCGGTAAGAAATTCATCTCAAATGAAAAAGTAATTGCTGAAACTAAAGCCTATTTTGAGGCAAAAGACAAATCCTTCTACAAGCACGGCATCGAGAAGTTAGAGAAGCATTGAAATGATTGTAGTGCCATTGAAGGAGATTATGTTGATGAGTAAAATTGATTTTTGGCAGAAAAAATTTATTTTTCTTACTTAGTCACACGACTTGTTGAGTGATAGATTATATGCCAACACAAATAATCTCAAAGAAAATAAATAAGAATGAATAATTTTCCATTATAATACGAATCATATTTAACTCGTATTAAAGAGAGTTTCATATATACTGAACAGACACTTTAAACAGTACAATAAAACAATAAAAATATGAGTTTTATGGTTCACTTCGAATGGAAGATTTGTAGTTATACTCGTACGATTGTCACTTCTAATGGAAAGTGACAATCATCACTTCTAATAGAAAGATATTATCACAATTCTTATTGTGCCCAATCCAAGTCGTCGCACAATGTCTACATGGTAACCCTGGATTAATACTTGAGTAATGTACTAATATATTAACAAAAATGAATGCTATGACATATGGGTAAGTATTTGAAATATCTGAACCCTCAATACAAAAGTCGCACCTATTCAATTGGCGAAATCTTTTCTTAACTCTGAGGCTCGCGTTACTGGAATCAAGGAAATGCGAAATTCGCAAAAATCTGAATTTAAAGATATAATTGTGATAATAACATCAGTCAGGCAAATAAACCTGAATAAAAATAAGGTTTTGCGTTAAACGAGACTTCATTTTATTTTTAAATTTGCGATACTTCTAAAGTAATCAGAGATCCAATCTACTTTGGGACTGCCATAAATACCAATACGGAATTAGTTTGGAGATCAGTCAAAGAATTACTGTTGTCAAAACAATTGTTAAAAACAACCACCAACATTACAATAAAAACAGAAAATTTACTTCTTCAAAAAATATGGTGTTTCAAAAAATATATAACAATAATGCATATTGCACTTCTCAAGTGTAAAAGATGCGTCGAATACGCAATCTGGGCAGTTAGTAAAGCAACGAGCTGTTATCCAGAACGTCCTAATAAGTGCTAAGTGTGTTAGAAGCAGAAGTAGAAATTTTAAATGTCCACGGCTAACGTTTACAAGGTAACAGTAATTTCCATTTTCACATTATATTATGATTTACATTACATCAACCCTCTCCAAGTGTGGTAGAAATTTACATTTCTATTACAAATCCATTTTTTCCACGCAAAAGAAATGTATATTCCTTGGCGAATTCATCGTCCACGAGTTTTGAATTTGACATTTCTGTAACAATCGAAATTAACATTTCTCAATCCTTACATACTCGTCTCAGCTTTTCACTACTCCAAAGAAATAAATTTATTATAGGACTGAACTGGGATCCGGCTAGTTAAACCTCTGCAAAAACGGTTCGTTGCAGGTTCAGTTTGTTTTTTACCCGACACAATCTCTATAATAATGAAGTAATTCTGAGTTTTAGAAATAGTTTTTTTTAAAGATATGGGTTTTCTTTTAGTAGGTTATGGCAAACCTATTCGAATGAAAACCAAACTATACAAGTTTTATCAAAACATTGACTTTATTTCAATAGCTTCACTGGGTTGAACATGTCATGAAATGGAATAAAATATTGCAGCAAAATAGGTACTTTAAACGTTAGCCGTAGAAAGAAGAGTTAAGTGGAGACTGTTCTTGGCGTGATTAAGTTTAGATAGCACTAACCGCATTTGATGTATATAGCTGAAGCAGATACGCACGGAACATAAATAGTGTTATGTTCGACTAAAACCTAAGAAGGGGTTATTCGTGCTAAATAAATAAGTAAGTTTGTTAAATAAAGTAAAAACAGTTTTCTAATACTATGAGCACAAATTTTTAAAGTTTATGTAATTAACAATTTTGAAAGTAATTTTACTGGCATATTAACAAAAGAATATATAAGAATTGTATAGTTTTTATAGTACTTAGATTCTTTCAGAATCTCCTTGAAACACTTCCCGCTACTCCATGGATACGCTGCTGCTCCCTGTAATAATAATATTTAATTTGATTATGCTTAATCGGATTATATTTCTTATAATAGACTTTGAGTATATATGTATATTTAAATGATTATCAACTTGTCAGAAGATTTATAATTCCACGCGACGAATAGCATATATGGTAGGTCATCGCTTCGCATAGTAATATCTATTAGATGACGGTGATATAATTAGTTTTATGTATAATAAACACGATATTAGATTAAATATGACTCGATTGCCTTTTTAAATTGTCATAATCAATTTAAGTTGGAACAAACGAATTGACAAATCAGCTATTAATATTTAATGAAAAGCAAACCAATTTTTATTATCAATTGTATGTGAGCTTTTCAAACTAATGTTTGTAAATTCACAAAAATAGATAACTCTCATCATACTCACTTATTGATTTCGCATTAATCTATATGATCTTGTCTGTTCGTATTTGAACAAACAGAACTTAATGTCGATATTATTTAATCACAGACGTTAACGGTTTTCTGGCTTCAGGCAATCTGTTTGGAATTAAGTAATTTTATGGTGTGTTGTTGAAGAAAATTTCAAGATAACGCAAATTTTTCAAGATATTCCTGCACATGCATATACATATAAAGATGATTTTATACCTTTTATTTATCTGAATTTAAAATTATATTTTTGGTACCACTTATTAAAAAAATGCACAAATTTTTTGTCAAAAAATACCTCGTACGTCCCGAACTGATAATATTGAACGCCCCTTTTGGTATAAATACACCCACACTTGATGTTTCCGTTTCAGTTAAAATCGGTCTTAAAATTGCTAAGTTGAGGCTTCAATTGTGTGGAAAATTTGTGTAAAAAATAATTAAAATACTTGAAAGAGATTTTAGATTGAAAGAGATTTTATTATAAAGAAAATAATATTTGAGTGCAAAAAAATTGAAAATTAAGCTTTAATAGTTTGAAAAAACTATATTATTATTACTATTATTAATATGTATACATTTTCCTTCGTCATCCTTCTGTGTGTACTATGTTGCAATCTAGTACTGTGTGACTTTGAACAACAACCGAAAATATTCATTGAAGATGATGGCAACCTCATTTTGGAGGCGGTTTATGATAAAGATATTGTATTTTCTTTATCGCCAAATTCTGCTCTGAATATAAATGATGTCAATTTAATGGAAATTTTGAATGCTCTTCAAGAAAACAATACACAGGTAGAAGCAAATAGCATGGTTTCGACAGACGAATTGACTAAGCAGTTAAATGCTTTTAAACGGGACTTACGCGGTTTAGAAAGAAGGCTTAGAAATTATGTAAATAGAACACGGTTTAACAAGTTAAGACGAGACTTGCGATCCGGTTTATTTAAAATCCGACAACTACAGGGCCGCATTGAATCGATCGAAAGAGACGCTAGAATAGATGAGTGCACTGTCAATAATACGATTCCATGTAAAAATGGTGGCTCCTGCTATGATCAATTCAATGATTTCATTTGCTTATGCACAGAAGGATGGGTGGTAAGTGTTAATAAAATTTAGCAAAAAATATTTCAATATTAACTAAACAGTTTTTTGGGGGCGTATAGAATCAGATACAATAAAAAAAATTCACTGAGTAGTTAATACAGAGCAAGATAAATAATAAAAATTCTTATTTTGTTAAAATTGTGCAAAATAGAAAAGATCGAATCGATCGAATTGCTTAAAAGCATGACATTCAGGGAGTCATAGTCACAGCAAACATAAAGTTGAGAATGAGAGAAATAGAGAAATTTCGACTGTCATGCAATTCTCTGTATAATATGCAATGTCTGTACGTCATGGCCCTTGCAAATAATTAAATAATATACAATATTGCAGGAAACTGAAGAAGCAAGTGCATTTATGCAGTTGATTTAAACATCAATTTTATCAATTTTATATAATTGATTTATCCATATAATAATAGCATTCATTTACATCTTCTCTGAAACCCCTTTCTTAGAAAATTTTTAAATATCTACAGCGACTTATGTTCCTAAACTATCTGTCATTCTTCTCAATCAAAAGAAGAAGAGCAAGGTTAGAAATAATTTTCATATTTCAACTCAAATATTAACTCGACATTATCAAATAAAATATCAACGATATCTCTCCATTCATTACATTCTATCAAGTTCAACATTTTAAGATAAAAAGGCTAGAGACTTCAATTATAAGTAGCTTGAGATCAGTGACGATGCGTGCCTTTCTGAAAATGTGTGCAGCTTTTCTACAATGTTGTTTTTACATGTACTGTTGAAATCAAAAATGATATATAAGTTTAGTATTATATCAATCTGGAATAAACACAACTTCTCATAACATCAAACCAACTTTTTTCAAACAAAAGTGTCGTCTGTAATCAAAACCATACATGTCTATGCAGTGATTAAACAAAATCGGACGCACTTGCAACGTATAAATGTGCGGTCAGCTACTCCGCACACCTAGTGTTTTTGCTAAAACTTTAATCTTTAAAAATATGAATATGTAAATGGAATAAATAATTTTAATTCTCGATGTAAAGATAGTTAATGAATATATGTATATACATTTTCTTTGACATTTTGCAAATTATGTTAAGGTGTGCGTCGTTCACCTCCACATATTAGAGCAGTCGTCATTGCTTGAGATAGACTTTTACACTGAGAAAAAATGTCCATATTAAAAGAAATTATGAAGAAATATTTTAATCAAGCGAGTTCTTGGGCTAACCATATAGCTGTTTTGAGTATCACTAAATACCTATTATCTGTTATCTTTAAAAATACTTTTAGATTAATTATCCCTATGAAATGGTTGCACTACAAGTAACGTTATGAATTGAATCCAGTCAAATTTGAACCATGGACAAAATCAATAAATAAATAATTGAAACACTTTTTTAGAAAGTTCCCTTTTAAGGTTATTTCTACTCAAATTGTATTCATTGTCATCGTACATAAAATTTTTAATTAGCAAAACATTATATTTAAGACCTTAGTGCGAACACAATATAATAAAAAAAAATATTAAATAAAAATAAAAATATTATTCTTCAGATATTCTCATACTTTGACAGACTTTGCTTACTGATTAAGTTCATCATTTTAATTGAGTTATTCATCTATGGGCATTCCAAAATAGTACTTTGTATACATATGTATAAAATATAGATATACTCATTTATGAACTTTGGTCATTCAATGTAAATTACGTCCATTCCAGAGGTGTTAGTTATAAGTTTTGCACCGAAATCTTGTCATACTTCAATGTTTAAGTATATTAGTAACATCGTTTTAGTGAAGACGGAGTTTTCTCTGCATTCTAAGTGAGTACAAATGCCGTTTTGCTACCACAAATCCGATCATGATAATCTTACTAAAGTGTTAAAACCAATCTCACTCATATTTGCCTAGTA
>NC_051846.1:227902642-227908534 GCF_002237135.1 Teleopsis dalmanni | reverse complement strand
TTAAAAGTGTTTGTAAATTAGTTCAAGAAAATCTTTATTGAAAAATTTATTTAAATAATGTATATAAAAAAGATATAAAATTTAATTATATATTGTTTTATATCTTATACTTTCAGTTTGCGTATTTTTAAATGAATTACTAGACAAATTTATTTATGGAATATCTTTAATTTTGTATATCATATTTAAGAATACATACATATGTATATGCCAACAACAACGCTTATTTATTAAATGTATATATTTATTAAATTAAAATTTAAGTTAATGATGAGATAATTTAATTGTGGGAAAATTGAAACATGTATTAAAAATTGCAGTTGCATAATTTAGCATAAGCTAAATTTTTCCTTTTCTTTATTTTAACTCAGCTGTACAATCAACTAAATATAATAAAATGCATATTATCGCTTACAAAAACAAATGTAGGCAAACCTTATGAGCAAAACAAATTATATTATTTGCACACAAATTGATATACATATACTGCACAAAAACAACGATCTTGCCAAATTTGCTAAAAAAAATGCACACGCTTCGCGTAAGCAAATGTAGAATCAGTCAAACCAAAAAAGAAACAACAAAATGTTTACACATTCGCTTAAAACAAAAAACAAAAAAATAAAATTGCTCAAAACCACCCTTAAATTCATGCTCATTACTCAGCTTTCTATGATAATTTTTTTCTCAAATATTTGTAACAAGTAAATTTAAACTAAATTGAAATTGAAATTTTTAAAGTATATTTGGTATTGTTATCACATTGCTACAAAATATTGAAATATATAATTTTAAAAATTTTATATATACATGCATATTATCACTAAACGATATTAATAAAAATTAGTTATTAAAATTATTGTTTATATTCAGAAATATAAAAATACACATATACATATATAACAGGGAAAAATTAAACATTGTACGCAATTAACCATTTAATAAATATTCAATAAAAAATTATTGCACATACAAAACCAAATATACATCCAGCATAAGACTTTGTCCAAAAATTTTATTCTTAAACTACATATTTTTACTTATTTTTGTTATTATAATTTCTAAATCGTATTTAGCAATAAAAATAATTCTTAAAACATAAATGTAGGCATAATCTCATTACAGATAAAATATATTATTTGCATATACATTGTACACACAAACATATACTGCTTACAAATTTGCATACATTTATTTGATGCACAAAAACAACGATCTTTTCAAATTTGCTTTAAAAAATTTACGCGCAACTCATAGTCAAATGTTCAATCAATTAAACAAAAAAAACAACAAAATGTACACACATTCTGACACACATGCATATCAGCGCTTAAAATAAAAGAAATAATAAAAACATGCGAAATAGACACCTTCCTAAATTTCATAAAAAAAAACTACAACCCAAAATTCAACCATAGTTTCGATTCGTTTATCATCTTTCAGAAGTTTCAATGCTTCTTCTTCTCTAGATTACTTTAGCAAATTACACGTAATTTGAAATTTGAATTTTCAATTTCAATTGTGGCTGTAATTTAGAAATTAAATTACAAATTACGATTATACTGTAATTCGTAATTGAAGTTTTCAATTAAATTACACATATAATTTGGAAATTCAATTATCAATTAAATTACTCAGTAATTTATAATTGAGTGTAATCTAATTAAAAATGTAATCATTATTGCACAGCTCTGCTAAGGTCACATACATATGTTATCTATAGCATCTGACTAACTCTCGATCTAGCAAGAAATATCCAACTACATTGTTGTTATATGAACTCACAGTGGCGTCGGTACGCGTCAGCGATGTCGGCGACCGCCGACGGACTCTCGCCCACAGGGGCCTCGCAAAAAGTTACCGACTGTGGATTCTAAGCACTTAATAAATATTTTGATCAATTTGGTTTGATAATGGCATTAACCATATTCGAAGTATTCCCGAATGTTTATATAGTAACCAGATTAATGTGCACAGTTCCAGTCAGTATAGCTTCGACGGAAAGAAGCTTCTCAAAGTTAAAATAAATTAAGACGTACTAGAAAAGTATGATGAGCCAAGAGAGACTATTCCCAGTGGAAATTCTATATACTGAAGCAAAAATAGCAATTCATTCATTTTAATTTGTGTTTATTTTAATTTGATTAGCAATAAAACTTTCAATCATGCTTTGTCGTATTAGTGAATGTAACTTATTTATTTTTACAACTGGGTTATAAAGGGAGTCTCGCAATTCTGATGTCGCCGTCGTGCAGAGTTGGTCTCCGTCACTGTGAACTCAATATGGACGTTTGTAAGGAAAAAGGGTATCTTATAATGAAATAGGCTCTCAACTACTTTGAAAATAAATTAATACATATTTAATACTTTTTCCAAACAAATCATTAGTAATGCTCGAAGCTGCGGTCGCATAACATAGTTATAGATGCTGGGGTGTTAAAACTTGATGCTATCAAACTGCAAAAAAGAAATATATACTTCCTCTTTAAATTGCAACGCTTAACCATCACATTTGCTAATAATACAACTTAGACACAATCGCTCAAGCACATGAGAGTAGCTGAATATTGAAAATTACCTGCCAGTCCAACCAAACACATAAAATCACTTCTCTTGCCATCAATTCCTGTATTTCATAGATTGTGAACGTTTCATTTTACTTCATTCAACATTATCTATAGGACCAACTTTTTAAGATTTGCTATAGCCTATGATTTGAAATTTTTGGGATTGAACAGCGATCAGTTGCTGAGCACTCATACGTTTTAACAAACAGAAATACATTCCTGTAATATATATCTTACATATTCCTTTTGGATAATACAATATTTAATATTTAATAATATATAATTTTCATCATTCATTTTGCAGCCCACGATAATCTATTTAACAATTTAACTGGTATAATTGAATCACCACCAGTCGGTTCCATTGCTACTCAAGAGCCCTATAGTTGGCGAATAGAACTACCACGAGATCAATTAATCACACTCGAGTTTAAGGAGTATCTTAGTGGCTTAAACGTAAGTACAAATAAATATTTTTACAATTTTTCAATCATTTACCGCCTTTTAATTTTTATATATAGCTCTATGATGGGTTTAGTGACATTGCTCTGAAAGTAGAAATTCCTTTTTCTCCTTGGAGATTTGTTTCAAGCACTAATGTAGTCTTCCTAAATTCTATTAACGATGAATTACAACCATTTCTAATAAATTGGAGTGCAGTTAGCAAAGAAGTTGTGAGAAGTAACCAAACAGTTAATAAGTGTGGAGAAGACTTAATAATATCCTTTAGTACAGCTGTAAAACTAAATTCACCCGGTTACCCTAATGGCTACGATGATAACTTGCACTGTACTTATATAATCAAACCGGAAGAAAATATTCACCACGTTGTCTTTGAATTAATGTTTTTGGACTTAGAAGAAATTTCAGATTGTAGTGCTGATAACGTGCGAGTTTTTTCCTCCAGTAATCTAGAGGATTGGCATGAAGAGCTGAAAGTATGCAATAGCAAAAAGGAAGAAACTAAAGCAATTGCAACAATACGAGGCACGCCTTACTTAAAGGTAGAGTTTAAGAGCGATGCTAGTATCAACGGAACCGGGTTCTCTTCATTCCTCACTACAGAATGTGGCTCGAACATAACTAACAGCAATGTGGGCACAATTATAGGAAATCATGTCATGCGTTCGCGCTTGATGAACTTTACTTGTTTGTGGCATATTGAGGTAAGACCAGGCAAGCAAATAAGCGTTGAGTTCAAGTTTAATAGAACAATTTCAACTGATAAAGACTGTGCACAGTATGCGATAGTATATGATGGCTTAGATAGTCATGCACCAATTTTTCCACCTGGTCATATTTGTCAAGCAGTTGGTCACACTGTAAATTTGTTAACAACCAGTACCAATCATGCAATTATCAAATATGTTTTACCGTTTTCTTGGATAACTTTTAACAGAGCCCAAATATGGAATATTACCTATCGTGAGTATAGTGAGTGTGATGAAGAAATTTATTTAACGCACTACGCCAGTTACATAAATATTAGTTCGCCACGTTATCCGAACGTACCTCATCCACACACTGAATGCAAGTGGATCATAATTGGACCACCTGGAGAAACACTCCAACTAAGTTTTATAGATCGATTTGATATGAATACTCGGTATTGCGATAAAGAGTTTATTGAGATATTTGATGGAGCTACTGATTTGGCTCCTAACTTAGGTCACTTTTGCAGACGTCCGAATATTGTACGCTCCACATCCAACATATTGACTATACATTATTTCACCGATATCGCTGAACCTCATAATGGTTTTCGTGTAAATGCTTCTATTGCTAGGTGTGGTGGAAGTTACAATTCAATGTATGGTGACATTACCTCATTGAATTATCCGGCTCTTGGTGCATATCCCAAAAATACGATATGTGAATATTCAATTAAACTAATTAGAAATGCTCGCATGATTTTAAATTTCACGGATTTACATATTCCGTTCAATAATAATAATGTAAATAATTCAGATCATCTAGATATATTCAGAATTCTCGATGAGAACACTACCGAATTAGTAACTGTTATATATGGAAATGAAACATTACCCCAAGTGGAGATTGATGGGAAGGAAGTGTTGATAATATTTTCAACATTTCTTGAAAATCATAACTATCGTGGATTTAAAATAAATTATAAACGAATTTCTAGTACATGCTATCGGTATGTTAGTGGGCTATCTGGTAATATTGAATTAGATATTCCAAGAGATAATTCAATGCCCACATTTTGTCGTTGGAAAATTACTGTACCAAAAGGACAAGTAGTACGTTTCGAACTCCTAGATACTGACAGATCTTATAGGTTGGTTTCAAATAATGGATCGGAAACGTGAGTATAAAATATAAGTTATTTTAACTATAATCATTTTACATTCAAAATATTATTTAAATTATTTCAATATCACCGCATTCTATTGAAGAACAGAGTGATATTTCCAACAGTTTATTTCTGTAAAAATTTTTTAATATATTTGAACTATATAAATATTATATATAATTGAAACAGTTACATTAAAACTATTAAAGTATTATTGTCTCAATATTTCTGACAGATCGCCACCACGTTCTCAAGTCAACTATTCTCTTAATTTTAAAATCTTCAATAGCATCGATTCCATTGCTAAGATAACTGAATTCTATTTTGAAGACTATAATTCCTCTAACGTAATACAGTCAACCGATAACTTAATGTATATCCAAATTAGAATCGGTCGATTAATTCACTCAATACGCAAAATACATGCACGTTATTCTTCCGACCATGAATCGCACTGCCCGGTGGATATTCCAACTCATCTTACCTCCGGTTTCTTATCTGTAACTGCGGATCAATTCAATTATACGAACTTTTACTGTCGAACTCAATTTTATCAGAATGGCGAACAGACTTTGACATTTAACATTAGCTCACTTGTTTACGGCCACAGCAATACGTACTACCAAATCAGTCCGGTACGGTTTAAGGACGAGCAACTGTTTGTACCATTTGTTGCGCTTACTTCAAATGTTAGCAATATGGTAATTTCTTCTTCTGCAAAGAGGGGCTCCATAATTACCTTCCAAACTGAATTTGTGCAATTTAAGGAATTTATGCTAAACTTCCGCCGTCACGAATGTGGTGGAGTACAGCAATTGTCAAACGGTTTTCAACTGAAAAGTCCGGAATTTAGTATTGAAAATTATGGACCTCTAGAATGTGTTTGGATTTTAAGAGCAACTTACACCACATCTTACCACTTAAATGGTACAATAAATTTCTCAGATACTTGTGACCGAGAGTACTTGGTTGTATATGCAGGACCGTCAAATGTATTTCCGGAAATAG
>NC_051846.1:227893736-227902542 GCF_002237135.1 Teleopsis dalmanni | reverse complement strand
AAAACTGTGTTGTGGTTAAACGATAACGCACAGAAGTGGATGGTCGTTAGATGTTTATTTTCTGGTCTGCCACTTTTGCTGTTATTAATTTACTGTTGTCAACAGTTTTTTTCTTTCTGTGTTGGTTTTTTTTATTCTTGTTTTATTATTATATTGCATTACAATGTGTTACCTTCTAAAATCAACAACAATCCACTTTTTTAACATAAAACAAGTTTGCACTGACACTACTCTTGTCTAATATTAGCTTTTCGGGTTTTAATTAAAGAAACATGTTCATGCATGTCTCGAAAGAAATTCAAGTTCAATTAAGAAAAACTTCAATTAAATTAAATAAAAGTGCTATGCATAAGCACTATAGTAGGAGTTAAAAACCAATTCGATAAAAGGCTTAAACTGATATTATTAGGTAATTAAAAATAAGTAATTAAACGTTTTAAGAAATTTTAGTGACAATATTTTAATAGTCATACTGAATCGCACTATTGATTTTGATTCGGTATAACTATAAATTAGAAGATGAATTAATATACATATGTTACATATGTACATAGATTTATTAGTAAGTATTTTATTATCATTATATTTTTATCATATCTTATTAACACCAGAGTTTTTTTTCAGATATAAAAATTGAATATACATACATACATACATATGTATGTATGTATGTATATTCAATTATATATATTATTAAATACTTAATATAATTTGTGATATTAAATTATAATACACCCAGCCGTTTACGGTCACCTCGTTTAACGACAAACTCGCTTAACGGCCTAACCATATTTATGACCATATTTCTCGGTTAACGGCCAAGAAATTATACAATGGGGTTTCAGTTTTTGACCGTTATGGCCCAATGGCTGAAATTCATGTTTTTGGCATTCCTAAAAGGTGGTCATAGTGGATTTAAGTCTCACGCTTTGGCTTTAAATGTTTCTAGCTACCAGAAAAAAAAAATTATCATTCCTTCTTCTTTTTTCTCCTTCTTTCCTTCTTCTTCTTTCTCCTTCTTTCCTTCTTCTTCTTTCTCCTTCTTTCTTTCTTCTTCTTTCTCCTTCTTTTGTTCTTCTTCTTTCTCCTTCTTACCTTCTTCTTCTTTCCTTCTTCTTCTTTCCTTCTTCTTCTTTCCTTCTTCTTTTTTCCTTCTTCTGCTTTCTCCTTCTTTCCTTTTTTCTTCTTTCTCCTTCTTTCCTTCTTCTTGTATGTCTTCTTGTTTTCCTTTTTGTCCTTCTTTTTGAACTTTTTCCCCGTCTTTCTTATTCCTTTAATCTTCGTTACTCCAAAACTTGCACCGCATCTTTTTCTTCGTCCCAACCATTCAGCATAAACTTCTGGTATGCCGCACCGTAACAATGTATCTTGTCACTTCTGTCGACATTCCCACTTTTTCAGTGCTATTGCCCATTTGTGGAGCTGATTTCCTGTCTTCAACAAATTGACGGCACAAATTTTCTTTTAGCAGGAAAATTCAAGTGGGATTATGAAACTTCTCAACTTTGTCCATTCTATCTAAACAATACTTATATTACTCAACTTTTTCACTTGTTGACGTACTTGCGATTTATCTCTTGCTAAAAGCTTTTCCAGATGCATAAATCGCGTTTCCATTTGCGATGAATTTTGTCTCAGCCGTATCAACATTCGTCAGGAGTTCTCCCTCATTTCCGCTATCATCTGCGACATTTCTATCGCATTTGTTTATTGACAAACCCACTTCTGGTACTAATTGATATGAATTTGGTTTTTAAAGTTAAATATGGTGTGAAAAACTATATTATAGAATTTTTTTTTGGTTTTCGAGCAGTAATTTTTTCGAATTTTTGTTTAATTGAATTATTGGTCGACCATATAGCAGTTTCGAGTATTGCCAAATACTCATCTTCAGTGGATATTTATTTCATACAAATATTGATAAACAATTTTTGATATTGCAAGTACTAAAAAATGAATTTGTACCCAGTGAAATTTGAAGCTTAGAATCATTGTTAATAGATCGTGACTTAAGCCGTACTTGACTTCTAACTTGATCATTTTTTTGATCATGAAAAATAAAAACGGGTTTTATTGTAATTTACTACTATTTAAAAAAATATATTTTTAATTTCTTTTAATTGCTTAATATAGTGTTCTCAATGAATTTTTCTGTAATAATTAATATGATAAATTCATATGAAATTCTTGGATGGGACTTCCACTTATCATTTTAGGAAATGTAACAATTATCGCACTCATCAGCAATTCCTTCTCCAATAGAAAGATTCATAATTAATTTCAAAGAAATATTTGACAAAGTAGTACTTAACTTATTTGCATAGTTAACAGCAAACTTTTGCTTGAAATAAAAAAATTAAATGCACTTTACGATGTTTAATTAAACAAGCTTAATAATTAAAATGAATCATATGAGAAAAATAATTAAACAATAAATATATAATTTCTCCGACATGCAGTGAGTGAATAAAGATACTTTATATCAGCGCAGAGAACTGATTAAATTCTTGCTATTTTTAATTCAGTGTTTGTAGTACTCGGAAAAGGTCAAATTTTATTACTTTATTGGAAAAGATGATTCCAACGTAATATAAAATTTTGTACTTTGAATAGTTAGAAAGTAAACACATAATATTATGATTTGTGTTGTTCAAAGACTAGTCTCAACAGATCTAAAATAGACTGTACAGAAACTTAGTTCTTATTTAATTTATATCATATTGTTCTTATCACTGAAGAACTTTTTCACTTATTAGTGAAAACTTATCTTACAAAAATCCAATCCCGGATACAAACGGATACTATCTTAAGTGAATAATTTTTCTAAAACCCATTTTTGATCATAATTTCAAATAATTCAACTCTATTGAATGAAACTACGTTGACTGACTATTAGAATTTACTTAAAGAAAGAATAAAATTCTTTCAGTGTCTCTTATAAATTGTAGTTCTATATTAAATTTAATTTTAAAGACAGTTATGATGACAGCAACTATTTTACTAAAGCGAAACTATCGCATTTAATAGAAAGGTTTCGATTAGTGGTTCAAAAGCCGTAGTTCTGTATTGTACTATTGTATTTAATAGATAGGTTTCGAACATTGGTTCGAAAGTAGTAGGTCTGTATCAAATTCTGATTGTTTTATACTCTTTCTTTAATTCTTTGATATTTTAGAAATTGTTTTATTCTTTTAAATGGATATCTCCATAAAATTGATTTTTAAATCGGTTATTAACTTCAAAAAACTTAAACTTTCTAAAATCGCTGAAGAAGGTATGTTTCGACATAAAAAGTATTTTTTGCTGCAAATGCGATATAGAATTATATCTGGAATATATGCATCTAAATATGTATATAAAATAATTTAAAAAAAAATATATTTTCACAAGTAAAAATTAATTATCCTTTCTTTTTTTATCCTAAAAAGAAACGGTTGAGATACCAAAAAAAATATAGCCTATATAATAAGTAAATAATATCAAATTTTTAATATCCGTTAAAACATGTTTCTAAATCTACATAATCATTAAGTAACTATATTTTTCACTTTATTAATGGTAATACCTACAGTAAATAACTACAGAAAATACCTACAGCCATTTAATTATCACACCGTCGAAATTATAAAAAAAAAATACATCTATGAAAAAAGATAGGTTAAGCTAAGTGAAATGCCAAAATTTTCATATACTTTACAAAGATAGTTTTTTACTTTCATTTTATAATAAATTATACATTTTAAAAAGCATATTTTACCTCAAATACTCTATGAAAAATTTACACAAAACAATTACATACATTAACTTTAACACATCAGTAAATTCGCAGTTATACTGGATTCACAGGAGAGTTTTGTTTGTAATTTTAGCTGTCAAAAATTTTCATTTCGCATTGAAAGCAACAACAATAGACAGCTAAAACTACAAACGAAACTCCCGTGTGAATCCTGTATTAGAATGAGTAAGGATATGTTCACATTAGCGTAGAAAATTAAAGTAAACAAGAATTATAACTGTAATTTTTTTTTTTAAATTAAGGAACCAATTACACTAAAAATCTAGAAAACAAAAAACTCCATTTGATCAAATTTTTGTTAAATTGTTAAACATTCATACTGTAAGTCCTGCTTACACTTGTAATTAAAAACAATTTTTTTTAGAGCAGAACAATGCCCTCAAATTTGAGTGACGTGTGTCTTTTACGACTGTTCTGATGAAATTATCTAAAATTATTTTTAGAAAAATTGATAAAAAAAAATTGATCTTGAAAAAGGTAAGCCAAAAAGTATATATACCAAAAAGAAAACTCAACACATGATAAGAATATGAATCTGACTAATTTATTTGATAAGAAATTAAATCTAAAATAACAAAATTTATGAGTCAATGTAATATTTTTAAATTCTTACCCATTTTTTATTTAGTCTATGTGAATCGCAAACCTGGAGATCCGCAACTGCAGTTTTGTGCAATAAGAAAATACCACAGCAATAAAAAGGCAAAATATAAAAATATACTTAAATCAGCGATGACTACACACGTGAGTACGCAGTACCCGTACTACGAAATTTAAAGAAGAAACTTCAAGTGGTCCACTGGACCACGCATACTGCAGTGAAACAGTAAAGAGACATTGAAGTTGGACTAAGTACAAACCAAATTCACTGCAATCGGCACGAAGTTTCACGGGTACTATCATACAATGAAATGACTGGAGAACTATGCTATGCAATATGTTTTAACCATTGAAAGCGACATGTGATGCAGAAGCTTAAACGAAGAAATATAACAGAATAATTGAACGTCCATGTGCCACATTATTGAGGCCCTATGCTCCACAAAGAGATAAAACAATTAAGAATATACCGCACAAGAAGAGTCAACATAAAATAGGATGAAGCTAGGAAAAAACTAAAGAATGTTCCTGTATATATTATATGAAACAGTTTTATGCTACATAAAACTATGATCTAAAGTTCAAAACGTTATAGTTCTATAACATATGGTAGAGTTCTCTTATACCTAACGAACTTAAGGAAAATCTAAAAAGTATGCTAAATTGAAATTATTTGGATATTATTTGACATGCAACAGAAAGCCGGAGTAAGGTCGTAAAGAAACGACAAAAAGTAATGGAGCATAATACATAGCGCCTTTTAAACTGAATCTTCATAAATCTAGAATATGATTCTTTGGTCGAACAAAACGCAAGAAATAGTTTTAGAGAAGGATCTATCAATGTTAATCAAAAAACCTTTATTATATATAGGTACGTATAAAATGAAAAAAAGTAGCAGGAAATAACATAGAAGAAGCTACCCTGTTGAAACTACCCGTAGCATATCAAATGCATATCTAGTTTTTAAAGATTTTATAATGACTCATTCAACGTAACGAATCTCTCTAACCTAATACTTAACAATATCCGTTAAATAATACGTCACACAATTGAAAAAAATTTTTCCCATTTAAATAGACCCATATATTGTAGATTTTTTTTAAAATGAGTCATCCAACGTAAGTTGTAATAACTAATCAAACTTAATACTTGAGAGTTCCTGTTAAACAATAGGTCACACTATTAGAAGTAATTGTTTATACATATTATTAGATTATGTTATTGAAATTTCTTATTATTTATCCTGTTGGATCTTAAATGGTTCTGATTTTTTTTAATCATAACCACATATTGAACTTTTGTAGTTATAGAATGCCTTTTAACTTTCAATGAATACAAATGTTTAAATTTATTCGTAAAGGCCCCACGCTTTATTGCACTGCAATTTCACTGCATTAATAATTTTCATATGGATTTTCATAGTTAATAATATTCAAATATTTTAGTTTTCACCATCAGTAATATAAGTATAAAGATTTATTACTATCCAAACCTATTCACTTAATTATCTCTGCTTAAACCCACAATTATTTCTAGGTAAACAAACGCCCCATTCAATAAACATAAACTGTTAATTGCTCAATAAACCAAATTAACGCGATCTTTTAATTGACATTGTAAATTATTTTTATTATTTTATTTTTATTTTTTTTTTTCTTTTATTATTTTTGTAATTAACACATTTAATTTGATTATTGCATGATTAACAAGTTTTAACTGGAAAATTAATTCAAATTAACACGAACATTTGTAGTTTGTTTGGTTTCGGTTTCGGTTTCAAACAAACGCACAATACCTCGTTAATTTACAATTTCACATGTGATGAATTCTTAGACGGTGTGAAACTAATCTATGATAATTTCTTCTACTTATGTTCTTCTTCGTTACAGTTAACAAATCTACCGAGTAATAAGATAGAATTGCATTGAAATAGCATTTGAATGATGAACTTAAAAAGGTCACACACACTCGAAACTAAGAAATGAAATAAAAATAGTTTATGTAGACGTTGCCGTATTACGTTCAGACAATGAAGATGACCTACAAAGAATCTTATACAGGTTTTCAAAGTGAGCAGACAAATATAATATAAAAATATTCACCTCGAAAACGAAGTTCCTAACAATCTCGAGACAGCCTCTTCGATGCAAACTTGATGTGTACGAAACTTCTTTAGAGCAGGTCATAGAATTTAACTACCTTGGAGCTAAAATAATATTATCAAAGATCCTAAGTAGTGAAGCTACAGCCCAAACAAACAAAGCGGCTCGCGTAGCAGGTTGTCTTAGAGATACTATAAGGCGCACCAAATATCTAAGCCTAAGAGGAAAAGTCTAAATATATAATACATGCGTTAGACCTATATCAACGTATGCCTTTGAGACAAGAGCCGATATGAAAACCACCGAACATGCTATATCTAAAACTGAAATGCACACTCTGCGTTCGATAGTTGGCTTTACTCGTCGGTACCGAATGCGCAATGACGATATTAGCCGAATCTGCGGGGTACCGAACATAATTAAATGGGGTAGACGGAGATGAAAGAATTGAAATCTGCATGTTCAAAGAATAGAAAATCATCGCCTGGCCAATACTGCAATGGTAGAGAAACCAATCGGCTAACCGAGGTTAACCGGTCAACCGCCGAAGAGATAGCGTGAACTTCTAGACATCTAGACCTACAGAAACATAATAATTTGATAGGTCATAATTTTACATAAATATATCCAATTCAATTTAAACAAAACAGGATTTAATCCTATAGTAAAAAAAAAGGAGAAAGACATTCCATCAATAGCGATTTCAGATAGTCTAATGATCGCATGTAAATGATTGAGTATAGATTTATGCATCACGGCATAAACTTTGTAATAAGAAACAAAGAAAAACAAGTTATAGTTCCTTAACTCATATATTTTCCGTTTACAATTACTTAGAAGTTACACATGTGGCGTGTAACATATGTAAAGTACTAGGACCAGTAGATCCATTGTAGCGCTCTTTAGAAGTACAGGGCAACTTTATAAAATCTCATTTAGTCACATTGCTATTACGAAAACATAAGAGTATTGAATGAATTAGATATAGCTAATGCTTTGAATGTTTCATATTTGTAAATTAATGGTATTTTTTAGGTTCTTGGCATTACAGATCTATAGTACTATGAACATAAAAACACATTTAAAACCAACGTCAGAAAGTAAACTATTTATACCTAAAGGGAGAACCCATTCTCATACATATCAACACAATTTAATAATCTTATAGATTGACCTTCATTATGTTTTTCGTAGACATCAGTGTTCTTTGTAGTTCCAGAGTTTCATTGATTTTGTATTCAAAATAGAGTTGGCCGCTTTAGTCATTTATTTAATGCATTATACTATGACAAGCTACCTACGTTTCTATATATTTGTATTATATATTGCGCATTTCAAGAAAATTAACATAACATACAAATTATACAGTAATTTTAATTAGAACCACTTGACTCTTAGCACTCGTACTGTTATTGATGTCTTACACGCGATACAACAAATTAAATTATCCACATGTAAGCAATACGAAGAATTTTGCACCCACATAAGGGTTAAACAGTGAGTGATCTTTAACATCTTAATTTAATAAAAATGACAATAACATATTTTTAAAAATACATCATAAATATAAATATCACAAATATTTTACTGATATAATATTGTAATTTTTTTTTACAGTAGGTGAAAAGCATTAAATTCACAATTTGAGACTACGCGTATAGTCGCAGTTAAAAAACAAGATAAAAACAACAGGAAACTTAGTACTGTTATTAAAATAACAGTCGCACCACTAAAGGCATTGAGAAATTAAATAGGAATTATATGGTAGCTCGATAGGATTTACTTCGGCAGCTCAACACACAACTGTTGAAACTGAGGTTTCGAAATAGCCTTGTTGGGTAGACTTTACACAGTTCTGCCAATACTTCAAAGTAGAAATCTTCCACTAGTTGACTCTTCGTTCGGAAAAGTCGGTCACGGACATGACAATTACTCAATCACTTCTTACATGTCTCCATCGTAATTACTTCTGTATTCCAAGAAATTTTTACTGAAGGTAGTTAACATAATCGCATGTAATTGTAAGGTTAGCTATCAGCAAATTAATTCTATCCCTTATTAACCTTAGTTGCATTGATATAGAGCAGAAGAGCTTTTGCAGTTCTTTTGTCTTGCACGCTATTCAAAGGAGAAAATTGGTATACCCTTCTTCCCGTAAAGTAATGTAACATTGCTATATATTCAAATAATTAATATACATAATTATTATTTTTATTATAATACATTCCATTATTATATTACATATTATATATATAGTATAAACACTTTATTTAGTCTTCTATAAAATAACTAAGATAATATTTTT
>NC_051846.1:227880468-227893636 GCF_002237135.1 Teleopsis dalmanni | reverse complement strand
TAAAAATTATTTATCTTTATTTAATTTTAAGATTCACATCAGTATACCCAGCTACCTGCCTATCTAGTCTTCATGCGCTCACTTCTTTTATTCAATTCAAAAAAATGATAATTAAGAAGCTTGTATCTCAATTATCTATATATACCTATATATATATTTAGAACTTGCGACAGGTTAAATATCTCTTTTACACAAAATTTTCAATATTGTATTGTATCTTTAAGTGGTTTTTTTCTTGACCCGTACTACCTCTGAGCTTATCTCTGGAAAGAAACTTTAGTTTTTAACAATGATTACGTAGAAAAATTCTATATCTCGGTGATCTCTTTTTATACAGAACTTGTGAGATCGTATAACATGATTTTTCAACACCTAAACTATTTTTGTAGCTTTTAATGATAAAGCGAATGTGATCATTCTAAATAATATTCACCTGTCGAACTTGTTATGGATTGGAAAATTTCGTAAAGATGAGGAAAACGACACTTTGGGAACGGGTTCAGATTGGGAATATATAACAATGAAAAAAAAATAATTAAAATATTTCATGGTTTCTCAAAAACTTAGGATTTATAAAATTCTGTATAATAAATCTTTTGGATTAATAGTTTCTCAAAAACTTAGAAGCTTACAATTCTGTATAATAAATCTGTTGGTACTAAAACAAAAAAAAAATAAACAAAAATAATAATATATTTTCATTACTTATGAAACTCCTTTTAGCAGATTAAAATTTTGATTTTTAGACCACAGATTTTTATAATCTTATTGTTCTGCATAAGATTTTCAACTATGCGATGTACCGATATAACTTAAAGCCATTGAAATCGAAATCATCCAAAACACAGCTAATTAAAATATTTTGTTCTATGATACTTTGTAGACAAAGGTGAACTGTAAACCAAAACATTGGAATTGTAAGATTGCTTTTTTACCACAAACAAATCTCTAACAGAGCAAAAGAGTTATATTTGTATTTTTCCATAATTCTAATTAGTACCGACCTTAGAGATCCAATTGAAGTCTCAGAGTATTAGATAGGCTAGTATGTAGCTCAACAAATATCTTAATCAGTGACATCTAAATGGTGCTTTGACATATTACAATAAAAAAGCTCTAACCTCTATTAAGAACTGGTTCTATTAAATAGGGGTATTCAATAAATATTTGTATAGCTGCTATAAATAAAACTAAGAAATAGATAATATAAACTCGTACACGTTAATTAATTTCAGATAAGCGAACTATGTAGTGGCTTCCACAGTGATGTTTAAGATCATTTATTACGCAACTAAGATAACGTGATGTAATAAAATATAGCACCGACTATAAAATCGTCATCACCGTCACATATGCGAAGTAATATTTATTAATTTTATTTTTATTAATATTTATATATAAATAAAAACAGGATTAAATGTGTCAACTTAAGTTATATAGAAATATTTATATGATCTTTAGTCCAATCTTTAGTTTAATACATTTCCAACACTGAAAATTCAACAAAAAATATTTATTATAAAAATATTAATATGAAATTTGTTTGATTGCCTGCCTCACAAACGTTAAAAAGATTCATCACCAACTTATTAGAAGCAATATCAGCATAATCGAAGGCACACCAAGAACCCACTAATTTTTTGCCAAAACAATCCAGTAGAATTCTTAAAAAAGGATAGTGCTTTAATCTCATAGATATAAATTAGGACATTCTAGAAATCTCTGGAAAGATTATAATAAGATCACATCTTAATAGTAATAATCTCTGCTTAAAAGATAGTGGATCAAGAACAAAACGATTTTTAAGTAGATAACTCCTCTGTATGAAGATTATAATGTTTAGTTCTAGACAAGAAGAAACAACTTTATATCAAATAATCAGGAATATGCAGTTTTAAAAGCCTACCGGTCCAAAATTTGTTGTACATTGGATCTCTCATATATGGATTTGGATAGTAAGGAGTACCTTACTTGCAATTAATACTGAAATTGGTTTGATAACAAGATACAGGAAGATAAGTAAGACCAGCGATGTGAAGGTGAAATGACTAGCGACCTAAATTTAATTAATGTTTCTGCAATTAAATCTCTGAAATAGAGTTTTAAAAAGCATAGTTTGAAACTGGATGTGACAGTTTAATGTAATTAGTGTACTCCATAGTCATGTCTCCTATTGGCAGTGACCCAAGATTTTGCTTTTCTTTTTTTGCTTTCTCTTTTCTTTAAATTGAAAAAAAATTTTGTGGACCTACACAGAATAAACTAACGTCAAAATAATAGAATGATTGAATCAAGAATGAATAGAATGAAGTCAAGGTGAAGAGAATGATTTCAACACTTACATACTAGCGAAAATATACTCGTAGTTGAAATATATATTTATTATTTAATTATAGTAAAGTTCAAGTAAGTGTTATAAGTAATCTTGAGTTTATTAAAATTTTTATATTTTATATTCATGTTACATTATTATATTTAAGTAAGTCACGTAATATCCGATAATACCGACAGCAGGGTTCTGACAGAAGTAAATATCAATTGTTTTAAGTGTAAAAATTAATAGAAATTGTAAGTGAATAAATTTAATAGCAATTGACAATTACGGTGTAAACAATTTATTTTACTATTTATATTTACTTTGATGGTTTATTTAGCAGCGTTTTGTGCAAGAGAAAACTTGGTACCTAATAAAGGCTCTAGTTTTTAAAATCACAAAATCATCTTGAAGTTATTTGGTACACCAGGACGTATTATTTACCTATTACTTCAGGACGCTGGTGTTAGTTTAACTCCAAAATACCGGAGTTATATATTTTACTCTGTATCGTACTGATAATCCAATGATTTACATTGCGAAATTATAGTAGCATATATATAATAGCATACCACAACTTATAATAGCATACCACGACTTATAATAGCATACCATGACTTATGAAATCGAATGTCAATCCGTGATCAGAGTCTTCTAAGTCAACTGGAACATTGTAATACTGTTTGTGTGTATTTTACGATTCACAGTTTCATATTTCACTCGGTTCAATGAAAGTCGTATGAAGATGCTGGATTTGTTTTTTAGTAATTCAAGCTTTATCTAAACGAAGAAATGGAATTCTCCATTGGAGTTGTTCTATACACTCTTACTGAGAGCAGTGACATATTCTTAACTTTTATACACAATGATTTTCACAATTCTTTACATATAACATATTATTAATTTGAAAATCTAAAGTTAAATATGAGATAATATAAAAAATATATATATATATAACACCGTTTTTTTAATAGATGGTGTTGGTACCCATATGTCTGGATAGAGGTGTGTGTCATATGTGGGATATATGCTTGTGTCGATATGTCGGGATATGTCGATATGTCGTCATAGAGATGCGAGTCCTTATGTGGGATATATGTTTGTGTCGATATTTCTTTGAAAGATGACATTTAAAAAATACTGGTCTATGTCACTATAACTAATATGGAGTTATAATAAATGAAATAACTCTAGAAATGTTCGATTGGGCAAATGAGTTTAACAGATCATGAGTAAATCTTTATTGAATCCGGACTTACCAATCGAGAACGCCATTATACACTTTTTGTTATATGAGTTAGTTCGGACAACTTTGCGATATATACAATTTTAATAAGTTTAGTTTATTTAAATTCAAATTTTTAAGTATATTGAAGGTTAATTATAATTAATTGTCATGGTTTAAATTAGTAAATTGTTTCACGTATTAAATGGTTATGCATTATAATATTTTTTGCTTAAAAAAAATATGACATGACACTTCATATGATTTTCTAAAATATTACAGATAACTACGAACATCCAACATCAACCAACAGATGAGTTCCAAGGCAGTCGTATATTTATGTTGGTAAAATTTGAATGAAATTGTGAGAAGCACTAAATTTCATTGAGTAGAAAAGGAAGATATTTTAATGTGCCTGACTGTTGTGGTGTCCAGCTGTCCGGCAGCTTTTTCCCTACGTATACATATTGACGCATTGGTTAAGCCCACGCTCGGAACGTGTTGTTGAATTAAAACTCAAATTTAAAATATATCCGTAGAAATTTTGTAGCGTCCACGTTGCTTCATTGTTAATTCGTTTCTTCTCAGTCGCCAGTTGCCAGTTGGTAGATTGGTTGGTCTGTTGGTAGTTGGTAGTTAGTTTGTTGGTAGGTTGATCAGTTAGTTTGTGCGGATGGAATAGTAGGTTATTTTTATTTTTCATATGCCTACCTACCTACCGACTATATAGCTTTTAGCTATAAAAAGCAACAAAATCCAGCGAGATTCCAGAATGAGCCCACGCAGTATCGTGTGACGAAGCATAACTAAAACAGCACCAACAACAATAACAACAAAAACACTGAAACAATTTACAACAACAGTAACTAAAACAGCTATTAAATCAATGGATATCGAGAAGAACAAGTAGAAAATGAACCACAAAACATAAATTCATATGAATTCGGGTTGTCAGACGGACATAGATATTAATGGATGTATTGGTTGATGATACAAAAACATTTAGGGCATACGATTCTTTTCTGTTCTTTGTATTCTTCATTCTCGAAAAGTGAAGATTCTAAAGCAAAAGCATACTTAAGATGAAAACGATTATGTTGCCCGCGTTTTTCGTTTTCTTGATTTTTATTATCATTTTTCTTCTTTTTTTTTTTTGTTTTTTTTTTTCTTGTCTTATAGCCGTCCGGTCCAAGTGAATGTTCTGCATGCTGTGACTGATGGCAAACACAAACCAATTGGAAGCACAAATGCAATAGCAAAAATCTTTAAGAAGCATAAAATGTAGATACGAATGGGCGCGTAAAAACCGCGTCCATTGTCGTAGCAACAACAGAAACTGAACCAAACATAAACTAACCAAATAACCAGTTAAACAAAATAAAAAAAAAAATATAAAAAAAATCGGAAAAAAATGAAAAAAAAACTATTAAAAATAAATAAAAAAGCATTATTACGTTGGAAGATGTATGCGAAGCGGAGTGTAGGTAAAATACAGCAGCCGCTGTAACGCGTGCTAAACAAGTCCAAACATATACAACAACTTTTAAGCCAATGCAAACTAACCGACAATATAGGCCGGTCGACACGAGGCTTCGCTTGGTATCATTTTGTACCGGTCAAGCTGACAGACAATGGATTTGTTGTTCTTTCATTTTTTGGTTTATAATTTTTGAATTTTTGGCCATTGAACGGAAAAACGAGTGGACGGCACAAAGAATTGCACAGACAGACAGACAGACTGTAAGACCACTCAGAAAAAGCTCGCGCGCACTACTTGAGACGGCATGAGACTAACTACTTCAGTCGTGGAGTTCTGAGTAACTTCGAGAAAATAAAAGAATTGGAATTGAAAAAGTACGAATATACGAAACTTTACATTCATTGCAATTGCAAATGTAACGATATAACCTTTGGTGGATTACAATCACTTATTAGTTTATAACTTTTTTCATAACACTTCCTCAAATATAAACATAATCGCATATGGATTCGAAAAATTTGTTGACCAATTTTAAATGTAAAGATATAACCACTGTTGGATTAAAATTACTGATAATTTCACATAACTATTCCAAAAATATTCCTAAATCTTAAATATTCCTTAAAGCACAATCCTGTATGGGTCAAAATGATGTACTTCCCAAAAAGGAGTTAAATGTTAGTTTAAAAAATCCTTGAACCAAATGTGTTCCCTTTTCTATAATTACTATTATTCTATTGTTCTATTAATAGAACATATTTATTATGTCTAATATAAGAAACTACTTCTTATGTTTTAGTTATAAGTAAATATATATATATATATTATATATATATTGATCTCAGATCTGCATAACCTATCGAGGAGCCTGTAACCAATTCTGAGATTTGATAACGCAGTGTTGGGTAAGTCTGTCAGATTTCGCAAATAATTTCAGGGCTTCTATCCTTTATTTATTTTTTGATGATGGATCAATCTTAATGGTCCTTGAGGATGTCATTCGTCCTAATGTATCATGGTACCTTTGAAAAGTCTCCTCAGACCTTGCTTTGTGCAATTTCTAGAAGGCAAATAGTAGTGTTTGAGACTTTGCTAAGTATTATATATTTTTTTTTTTTTTGTAATATATAAAAGAAATAATTCCAAAATGTGGAATATTCCAGAAATTATATATTGTGCGTTATAAATAATATTAACTTGTACTACTTTCATATTTTATATGACTCAGTATAACAAGTAATATATATCGTAAATTAATTCACTTTACTAAACTTTAATCATTACATCCCTCCAACGATGCTAGAGAATTGGGAATATTAATTATTTTAACCGTTTGTAATGTTCTGAAGAAGTAGATAAGTACTATATATTAAAAATTATTCACGTATTAATAATTGAAAGAAACAATGTCAACCTGCTTTCAGCCATTTACCTAATCATATAATTTAGAAGATACAGAAAGGGGAAATGCTTTCCACTCTATTGTTTAATATTAAACTTGTACTTAAAATCAATTTCTGTTATTGTTCAATTTATTCTTTAAATAGACAATTATAATTAAAGTTATTGAGAATTATAATAATGATAATGATAAGTGCAGTCATGCTTAAAAATATTTCAAGAAATTTTTAAATTACAAAGACATTGCCTCTGTGGAGTAATATAAAAATTCAATGCAAACTTTATATATATATATAATATATTATATACAAGCATATATATTATATATGCCTATAAATACATAACTTTCAAATTAACTGCAAATAAATGACTATACTTTATTAATAAAAGATCGTAGATAAAATTTATTATCTTTTGGAGTAGTTCACTTTTTTTTGTTTATTTTTATATATATTAATATAAACAAAAAAATAAAAAAAAAATAATTTATAGCGCTTATTTTATATTCACTTAAGCTTTTTTCGCTAATTGAAAAAAATTCAATATTTCTGATTAAAAATAATACTAAAATTTTTACAATTAAAAAATTAAAAGCTATTTGCGATACTATGCCCATTGAGGATTTCTGGTATCCTGCTTTAACCATAAAAGAATTTCTTTCACGTCAACTGTATTCAGAAATGTTTGTTCTTTTCCAGATCGAAGTTTGATCATTATGATACGTGGATTAATTGATCAGAAAAAAGACGGTCGGTGGAAGTCATATTAAGAAACAGTTTAGTGATGAGATATATGGGAAATATATAAATAGTGATCATCAGTTAAATTCAAAATTTTGAATGAGTCTTCTACTTCATTCTTGGAAGGCTGCCAGCGTAGTTTAAAGACAATATAAGACTTCTCCTAACAGCAAAATGCATTTATACTTAAAACAAAAATTCAACTTATAGAATGGACTTTACGAGTTATAGAAGTTCGAGTTATGGAAGCAGAGTTGTATGTAATTTGCTCTCTAAAATCTTGGTGCACTATTTTTGGTTTGAGTTATAGAAGTTCGACTTATGGAAGTTTGACTGTATTTTACATATTTTTAATTATATGTAATTATTTGAAAGCTTGAAAGTGTCTGAGCATAGAACTATTTGAGCATTTCAATTGTTCGAAAATATTTGATCTACTCTCTCCACGATCTATATTCGATCTACTTTGTGTGTTTGGTATACCACATGAGTGGTCATGAAATTCTAAGTTCTAAAACTCATTAAGTAATTGTAAGCGAAATAAATTCATTCCAATATGCAGAAAAATACTTCAACTATTAGGCAACTCATATATGTATGTATAATTCTTATTTTAGTTTAGTATGTGAATCTGTTTTAAACTATCATATATATAAATTTGTATTCATCTTATTTTTATATTGACTGTTTTTTTTCTGAAAATCTTGTTTATCATTTAAATAAAAAATTATATTTTTAATATGTAAGTATTTATGATTATCTTTGTTTGGCAGATATCGCCTCATCGTTGTTATTAGTAACCGTAGTTGGCATCACAGCAGGGTATACCATAAAATAGACCAGCACTTCTTCGTCCATTAAATGATATTTATGACTGAAAAAAATTCAAATTAAGCTTGTTCTGCGCATGCGTAGACGCAGTTGGATATCAACACATTTCTAAATGACTATCAGTTTTCTGCTGTTTCTTCCTTTATTAACGGATTTGTTTGGACTCTAAAGAATTCAATTGCCTTTAGAAGTTGCTATAAAGATGAAATAAATAAAATAAATGAATAAAAATAATAATAATAAATATACGAACATATGCAACAAATATACTTAAAGAAATTATCTTTGTAGTATATATATTATATGCATATATGCTTTCATAAAATAGAAGACTGATAAGAGTTTGCCATTAGTACTAAGATGGTTAGTTATGCTGGTTATGAAATTTTTTAAAGTCTGATTATAGAATATACATGATAGTTTGAGTGTGATGAGTTTTTGAAAAAGTTTACCAATGCATTGTTATACTGTAATCTCTTTTTTAATACTCAATAAAGTTTGGTGTCATTAGGATAATCTACTGTAACAAGATCTCCATTGAATTATGATAATGAGTTATTCAGGTGATTTTACGAAAATATATGATAGTTTGAGTTCTGAGTTTGAGATCTTACTTAGGCTTGATTGATTTCCATTCAGAGACGATAGCTAAAACGCACTTGAAAAAGCATTTTGTTCACCGTTTAACTGATTTTGATCGGTAGCCGGGTTATCGACGCTTTTTAAACAAGAATTTGTGGTAGTAAATATAAAATTTATATCTAAATATCTCACATGTTCATGGCCCATTTCAAAACCGGCTTTGAAAAAGTGGCTTTCTTCTTCACCTTCTGTAAAAATATTATCATCCTTTTTCAGTCTGGTTGAGGAGAGTGTTTTCTCTCTGGCCAACACTTTGCAGAGTCTTGCTGCCTCTGTAGTGTGTTCTTTGCTATCACAGAACTTCCTAAAGCTTTTTTTAGCTCTCCCAATTTGCTTATTATTGAAAAATGGGAGTGCTTCTATACTCGGTCCAGCACCCAGTGCGCCGGGATCGGTTAAATAACCTTCAAACCTCTGTTTTCAATACAAGTTCATTGTTTCACCAAGGTCCTTGGTTGATTTTATTCAGCTTATCAAGTAGCTGTTCTTATATGCATCAGTAATGGCATTGCTGTGATTTTCAACTGCAGATTCCAGTTGTGTTACTTACTGAATATTTCCCCCTATTGTCTACTGACTTAGGTTAATCTCTAAGTTAGTTTAGTATTTTTCCCAGTCTCATTATCTGGGATTCCATTTTTCTATTGATTCAGTTTACTCCTTCAATGTCAAAACTTATAATTCTGTAATCTGACATCGACAGTTCATTAGAAACCATTCAGTTTTTAATTAGTTCGCTACCAAATTATTTCTTAAAGTGTGGTCTAGAACCTCTTCACGCATGCTAGTTCTCTATGCTCAAAATTTCTTAATTATTTCTAACTATAAATTCTAAAAGATATTCACTACATTTATTGGTGTTGGTGCTCCTCCATGCCTGTCGCAGCCGAATATACATGAGCTTTAATCTTCTTAATATATCTTTACCCGACATCGTTAAATCAAGTTTCTATAGTTGGTATATGAGATCTCTGTGTATATTTTAATTTTGTGAGACACTGCTCATGGATCTTAATATTTTAGACTGAACTCCTTGTAAGATTTTTATATTGAAAGCGCTAGCACTACCTAATAGCTGTAGCCTATTTAGCCTTGGTTTAATTGTACTATTGTACAGAAGAGTACATCTAGAATTAAGAGCGACCGAAAACTTATAGGTCAATGTAGTTTGCAAGCTTGTAGTTTTATTTGGATTTTTTTGAATGGTCAATATGTTTGTGCCTAGTTAAACGCTTTTCAAGATATGTATCCAAGTATGTTATTTTACTATTAGCTTGCGGTATAGGGTGTTGTAGATTGATGTTTAAATATTTTTAATGTTTTATTGGTGGTGTATTAAAGTTGTAGATTTAATGATAATAACACTATTTTATTAAAAAGAATTTTTAATTGCTTGAACAACATATTAAATTGCTTATCTTTGCAGAACTTAAGCAACAAAATATAAACCTTAAATATCTTTCACTCCGAGAGTTTAAGGTTTAAACTTGACTATTATTATTAGTACAGAAAGGTAACATTCTACTTAGAGATTATAAAAAAAAAATATAATTTATATTACCACGAATAAATATTGTAGTAACTTAAAAAAATATTTGTTTGCTTAGGTAAGTTTTGAACAGTCATTATCTAACGAGATTAGTGCTATAAAGTACTTATTTAAAAGATTTAATTAAGTATTTTTTAATTATATTTAAACTAATGTATAATAGTAAGCAACTGAAAATCATTTGTTCGTTTTTTCTTGGAGTGCAAAGATTGAGATCGTTAGTAGCTTCTGATGTATTGTTAGTTTTGACATCAGTTTGAGATCGCAAACTCGTACTCTTGTATGAACTTTTAATGATCTTTTTTATGCTTTTAAGTTCGTACCTCTTATCTTGAACCTTCTATTGTTAAAGAAACCTTTGCATCGCAGATGTTTATATTGTTTAATTTGAAATTTTTGTGCGATTATTATTATTGTTTTTTATGATTTCATTTTGAAGTACGTTAGGCAAGTGGTTGTCGAACTGCCTGCAGCCATTGTCTGTCCATTGGCTTGACACTGAATTGGTTGGGCATGGAATGGCATGCTGTCCGTATCCTTAACAGGCTTTCATATGACAAGCCACGTGCCAAAAACAAGCTTCCAAAACAATATTGGATTGTGTGCTGTCTATATATGTATATATATTAACTTATATATATGTCAAAAAAAAATAAATAAATAAAACTTAAATCAAATAAAGAAAAGAGGGAACGGAGATTGTCCAAAACAAAAAAGACCAGCTTCAAATCTTGCAGCTGGATTGATTTTTTTCAGTGTTTTTTATATGCAAAATTTAATTTTTTTTATCATTTTTAAAATTAATATACAATAATACCACAAAACAGACAAAACTTGACACGCAGTGCAGCAATAGTAAATAGTTTCATACAATAATAATAACAATTTTTTTTGCTACACTGGAAAATTCAATTACAAGCTGGAAACTAAGGTAACATATAACCAATTTTTAAAGCGCAGGCGTATTCATAAAGTGTGGCAACTTTGTTGGATTTTGTTATGATTTGCGTAGGACATTGTCTGCGCATATGCTTCGAGCTGTTTTTATAATAAGCACAAAATCAGTAACAGATACGTAGCACGTACGAATTAGGTAGGGCTTCAATGGATACTATTTCCTTTAAATTTTGAATGCAATTCAAAAGTAAAAGTCGAACATTAAATGATTAAGTTACTAACAATCCATATAAGCAATCAAAATTACATCAAGCTTAATATTTCAAAATGGAGTCATGAAAGAATTGATATGGTATAAGCAATATCTACAGAGTTTAGAAATATGTTTAAAAAATATATTAACAAAAACCCTTCTTTTTGGCTTTTGGTTAAACATTACTACTATCATTATTATTAGAGGCCAACTATTTAAAATAAAAAATAAGCATGAAAGTTTAGTTAATATAACTACACAATCATCTACCAATCATATAAAAGGACGATAAAGTATTTCATACTTATTGCAGTTAAATTTTCTACTCAGAAAGTAATTATCTTCTATCTCATTTTTGAGATAAAACGCTTTACGCTAATCTAAATTCGACCTTAATTATATTATATATTCTTTATATTATTCATAATTAATAAATAGTACAATTTATTTATAATTAATAATATATTAATTATATTAGATGTTATCTAATATTCAGCTTAATAAAGACAAACATAGCCAAAATTTCAGAGAACTGTTTTAGATTATTGGTTTCCGGAATAAGTCTTTCTTTTCTGATTCGAATAGAGAATATCTAGAGCCATAAACTTAATAACAACCTTTATTCTAATAAAAAAAAATCATTAACTCCGAGTAGCAAACCTATTGCGTATCGATGACGACTTTTGGTTTTAGCTTAAAATAAGAGTAATTGAATCAACAATTTAGAATATGAGTAAATAAACTGAAAGATCAGTGTAAGATTCTGATATAAGAGAGAAGATTGTGGTAGCGGTTGTTATATCTACGATAAAATAGCGAAATGGAATAGAAAGACTAATCTATTTCATCAAAATAAAAATTTGAAGATTGATAAGGTCTATAAGAAAGAAGTCAAAAAAATACAATAGATAGTTCTATAGTATGCAGAATATTAAAAGGAAGATTATGACATCGGGTGGAATGTCTCCATGTTAAAAACAAGACTTCATAAAGTTGTTCAAATACAGCGGTAAATTAAATATTAGGATTGGATTAATGGTAGCTGTAATTTGTGTTTAACATAGCCACAAGAAGGCTTTTCACATAGCAGTTTCATTAAGAGAAAGCTATACATAATCATATTAAGAGCGTGTAGGCGAATAAAGTACGAATACGCTCCGCAGAGTAATTTATAATAAACATTATTTTACATTATTTTATGCCTACAAAAAGAATTCCTGTTGGATTCGTGCCTCAATATAACATTTTAGATGATTTGTCTTTAGTGTTGGATGAAATTATCATTTACCTCCAGCTCAAAAAGTACTCGGATTTTGTAAATAAAACACACAAATTTAAATTTTATGCCAAATTTATTTTATCTCCTTCAAAATATGCATCTTCTGAAGCGATACACATATGCCAACGCTTAACTCAATCTTCCATACACTTTTCGTAGGCCCGTGCAGGTATGGCTTTAGTTTCTTCGGCGAATTCTCTTTTACCGATTCAATTGACTCAAAACACTTACCACGAAGGGGCAATTTGAGTTTCGGGAACAGAAAAAAGTCGCACGGCGCCAGATCTGGCGAATATGGTGCCTGAGTGATGACAGTAGTGCCGTGTTTGGTCAAAAAATCGCGTACAACAAGAATTTTCCATAGTAAAAATCGCTAAATGCACTTGAGGTAATCTCACATTAACAGCTGCTGTAAACAAACTAGTTGACAGATGGCGCTCAAATTTATACCATATATCAAGAAAGGGTGTACCAACATAACAAAACATAATAGATCTTTTTCGAAAAAGGTCTATTACTTAAGGAGTAGTTAACAAACAACAAAATCCGGATACTTT
>NC_051846.1:227870959-227880368 GCF_002237135.1 Teleopsis dalmanni | reverse complement strand
TCTCCCAAAGTCAAGTATTGCAGGAGCTCAATATTTGATCCAACAGATGTGGTTGCGTTTGGTGGAAAACAGTAAAAACTGCAGAGCAACAAGGACACAAGGAAGTGAAAACGTTTAACGTTTAACAAACTTTTTATGCATTTAGGAAACAAAGATTGAATTTGCAACAAAAGATATTGAAAACACGAGAATTATCTAAAGAGAATAACTTTTTATTACTGAAAAAAAGTTCATATTTTATTGGTTGATTGAATAGAATCTGACAACTGACAATTATAGTGTGTAGTTCTAATTAATTGTTAGTCTTTGTATCATCATAAAAAAAGTGTTAAAAATAATTATTTCCCTTCTATCCGTAACACAAACCAAACTAATATGTCTTACTTCCAGATATTAATATAAACTAGTAGAAGACTTGAAGATATAGTGAACATTATTTCCTTAATTTAAAGTTTTATTTTACTATTTGTGATTGCAATTAATCTTTTTAAGTAGACTATGTAACGAATTTATTACACTACAATTATAGAAAACAACCTACATTCAATTCCTTAGTGTAAAGTTTTTAGTTATTAAATTAAACAGCTTCCTTCTCTTCAACCTCGTATCTTCAAGTACCTGAACCTCATAAGTATCTATATCTCACAAGTATGAAAACTTTATCATTTATATGTACTGCAAGCCTATTCATATGCGATTTGGGAACCCTTATCATTTCTTTTTCGACTGATGTGAATTTGAGGTATGTCCGTATTTTTAACATACCAGAAGGTATTAACCACATCTTTGGATACTTTGTTTCGATTTTATCACATTTTTGATTGACTGACTAAAGCATTCCAAAAGTTAGCTACAGTAAGATCAAGCGGGCTTAAGGTGTTGTTTAAGACGACCCGCTTATCTTGTTGGTATAGGAATAATTATCAGTTATTAAGTCAATACTTGCCATTCTAAGTGCATGTTCTCTAACTGCAAACATGGACTTTCACGAAGAGGAAATCTATACTCTGGCTTATAGTCAAGCAGCTATTAAACCTATATCAGCAGTCTGCATTTTTTCTAAAATAGTGCAAAATGTAGGATAAGGCATATGTAGTTTGAGTTCCCGGTTATACCAATATATAAGGACTCGAGTGTAATTTCTATATAAATTAATAAAACAAATTCAAATCACTAGTATAGCTTACAATTATTGACTTTACATTTTAAGCGACCTTAAATATAACAGCATAAAAATGTTGACTTAATATTAAATAATATGATACAATAAAACGTTTTGTTGTGGTTGTTATTGTTATTGCAAACAATATCACAATTTAGCATCATTATGCATAACTTGTGCAGATGAGCTAGCTAAACTGGGCATCTCTTTTATAAAATCTTCTGTCCCAATTCTAGCCTCCGCCAGTTACAGCCAAAGACTGCTTTAAAACAATTTTTTGCAAGTAAATAGGGAGTGGACTTATATTTCCTCAGTAGCCAGATCAAGGGGTACATGGTCAATATATTTCAAATATAGAACATCTGATTTGTTACAAAGACGCAAATTAGAAACATCTTGCTTAATATCTGTTTTAAAAGGGTACTAGTTTATAGGACGACTTGAGGCCAAACTCGGCATACCCTGTGGTATCTCCTGTATTACATGCCTACCTCCGCTCGAAGAAAAGATCTCAAAACACCTGCTGTGTCTATGTCCAGACTTGCTCATAACCAAGCTTAGGCTTTCGGATGCCTCCTTCTTCAACACATCCGTTGATATCTTCAACATTACCATTGGTGAGACACTCCGACATAACAATGATTACGGATGGTTCTAACATTACCATTCTTTTACCCAGTATTACGAGGAATTGTAGAATCAAAACAGTTTTCTTAACCTGAGGATAATTTATTCCTACCTTCACTTCAACTAACTAATACTCAGTTCAGTACCTGAAATCTTTGTACCCCAAATCCAATCATATCAGTTACTTATACACACTTGGTCAATTTTGTATATTTTAACATGTTTCATAAACAGCATTTAAGTTTTCAATGAATGCAATAATATCACTTAATCCTAAAACACATTTTTCAAAATATATTGGATCTTATTCAAGCTCCTCTAAAATTTAAATAACAAAATTTCTATCTAATAATTTAAGTTCGAACATTAAATCAATTCTTCATGCCTTGAAATATGTCTCCAGCTGGTGCCACATAACAGTTCAAACGACATCCAGTTATTTATTTTCGACTTTCAAGTATTTTGGTTAACATCATTAGTATTTTAATCAACTATATTTTCAGTTATATATGAACGTTTTCGATTGGGTTAAAGACTTTACTTCACAATCAATACTCTTCGAGCCTTGAATCAGATTATGAATTATATACTATGGAAGACAATTGCGTACATCTAATAATCGTAGTTCATGTAATGCGGTAAAAGTAACCCGTATAGATTAATTGTTTATGGAATATTTGAATTTTAAATATTAATTTTAACAATATTATATGTATTATAATATATTCCGATATAAGATTTTAGCAATTTTCATACTATGTTATTGTTAACTTTACCTTAGTGATTTGTCAAACACGAATATCAGTTTGATTGGGTGTCTGTAAGATAGAAAATTCATTATATCATTTAGGGAGTGTATTGGATCATTCTGTAAATTCTTCGGTAGCACTGACTGGAAAAAAACTTATTTAAAAAATAATAATTTAAATATAAATATTAAATAAATATTTTTTAATAAAAAAATAGTTTTTCAAACCGAGTAATTTTATTATTCGTCAAGGAAATAATACATTACACTGCACCATACTGAATGCAATACCCCAAGAGTATCCCTTCATAAATTTCGCTCTTACTTCCAATTTAAATTGTCAGAATTCTGCAGTTTGTATTTCTTTTTTGTCAATGGATTTTGTCCGTATTAGATTAAAACTAAAAGATAAGTTTCTGCAGCTCCACAATAACTAATATATTTTGGCACTTCGCTGGGGACAAATACAAAAAGTACTGCAAAATAGGACAAAGAATAATGTTGAAAATTTAGTGACATAATTTTTTTTTATTTGGAAATCCTTTCTAGAAAAGTATCTGCATATTGAGGACATATACAATATTTACTAAATACACACTCAAATGGTATGTGTTCAGTATGCAGAATACACAGAATATACAAACACATTTGCTTAAAAATTCAACTGTGAATAAGTTGAGCCACCATTTGAATGCCTGGAAGAGCAAAAAATTGTTTCAAAGTTTCTAGAAAATATTCAAATTTACTTCGTGCAACTGAAAATATTCTCGACCAATGTCATCACTTAATTTTTTCTTTGCGTCCTTGGCGTTGCAGGAGGACATCAATTGCCAGCGCCTTAAGTATCGTATAAGAGCACATCCTTCTGCTTTGCTAGCTGCCTAATGTACCGACGAGGAGTACTGTTTATCGTCTTTTTGTTCGTTTGATGTGTTTTTACCTTCATTTTTTATAAACATAATGCCATATGCTTTTTCCCTATTCCAAGTTGATCTCACAAAAGGCAAATATAAAAAATTAAGATACCGCAAAGTACTTCTGTAAATGAGCTCTCCTCTGCTCGCAATTTAATGCAAAATTTATTTACTTAAATTTATACATAATTTGTCATGTGCTCAAATTATGCCAACGATAAATTTTGGACCTAAAAAATTATATTAAAATGACAAATTCCTACTGAAATTGAGCTGTAGGGAGACTTCTAACGAGCATTCAGTACCACATTTCTAATAAATAGGTACATATAGGGAGGCTTCTAACGAGCATTCAGTACCACATTTCTGATAAATTGGTACATCAATATTATTTTTATTATAAATTGCTCAACAAAAATTAGTAACTTAAATACTAAAAAATTTATCACATTAATTCGTTCATGTTACGAAAAGAAGGAGTTTAAACGAATAAATTAAATTAAAAATTAAATTAAATTAAAAATTAAATTAAATTAATTAAATCAAAGTTAAATAAAAACAATTAAATTATAATTAAATCAAAATTAAATAATAACGAAATAACCAAAAATAAAATTAATATTAAATCAAAATTAAATAATAACGAAATAACCAAAAATTAAATAATAATTAAATAAAAAATTAATTTTATTAAAACTAAAACGATATTAGCCATGCCTTATGATTTAACATATATAACTGAATAATAATGATTTAGATTACGTTAGATACATATATTTGGATAAGATTTACTATTTGATTGGTTGATATTAGATATTATGTATTAATTTCTTTTTTTTTGTATTATTTTAATTAATAAAGTTTTTGGCTAACCATATAGCTGTTTCGAGTATTGCCCAATAATTTTTTGATAATTTTTGATAAATAATTTTTTGAGACTAGGAATCGAACTCATGCCCTGCCAAATTTGACGCTCAGAATCAGCGCTTCTTAACGTACTGGCACAAAACTATACTTGACTTCTATGTTCGTACATTTTTCTGAAATTTTAATAATTTGCTGTGATAGTTTTATTAACAAATTCACTTGCTGTGTTTATATTAGAACGAAATCATAAACTAGCTGTAGAATAATTGAATTAATTGATTATATTTTTATTTTTAATGGTTAAATTTTAATACTATTCTGTTTGTGAGACATTATATATTGCATGATTTATATATAGAACCTAATCTAGAAACGTAACACGATTCGCTTGGGCGAGATCAATTGTTTGTGAATATAAGTTGTAATTTAACGTCATTTTTAATACGGAATTAACTATTATATTTAATAGAAATTAGTACATTTCATATGAATAATTTCATGAATAATTTCTGTAAAAAAAGTAAATGAGATAAATAAAGACATTGTAGTTTACCGTATGAATATTAAATTTAATTAAATTAATTTAAATTCATATTTTTATGTTTTAATATAATAAATAAATTTACAACAGTTTTTGTCTTTCTTTAGAACTGTCAACTGGCACTTTGGCTGTTTTGTTTTTTTATTCGTTCTCTCTTCTTTATTAGTACTTTTAATTAGTTGTTTATTTTAATAAATACACTTAAATTAAGTTAACCACGTTTAAGTGAATTAAAAATTCTAATGATATCTATAACGCGAAACATATTTCAAAGAAATATAACAGCTTGGACAAATAAATAGTTCAACAACAACTGGTAGGTGGTTAAGTCTATCAAAGCTTATTACAGTTTAACTAGATTTTTTAGATCGAAAAAATCTTACCATAATATCTAAGCTACTCCTGTTTAATCCAGTGTCCTACGAATACTCACATATGGATTCAGATCCATACGTCAAACTTGTTTATTTAACAGAAAGCACTTGAACGTCTTAGCTGTACTAGAGAAACCAATTTTACAAATAACTGTTGGTCTCAAATGTAAAGATGGGTGATTATATATAAGCTTCTTTCACAAACTCTTACTCGACTCACCTCGAAGCCGAGACAATTACAAAAATCGTTTAAATAATGGGGATTCTACATAGAAAACCTTTAATAACAGATCTAATGGTAAGCGACAGCAAAATAGCATATGAATTTCAAAGTAGGATATAAGTAGAAATTATATGATATTGGACTCGAAATCAAGAAACATGTTTAATAAGGTAAAGATTGGAAATCAGTTATTGTGCCTATTATAGTGATGATATATATTCAGTTTTGTTATAAAAAATTGAAATACACAAATAACGCATTGCAAGAATCAAATTCAAAAAAAAAAATTTCTGGTATGTACCTCCTGCACAAAATGTATCGGATTTTGTTGTTTGTTAACTACTCCTTAAGTAATAGACCTTTTTCAAAAATTCTTTTTTTTTTGTTATGTTGGTACACCTTTTCTTGACATATGGTACAAATTTGAGCCCATCTGTCAATTAGTTTGTTTATAGCAGCTGTTAATGTGAGTGCATTTAGCAATTTTTACTATGGAAAATTCTTGTTGTACACGATTTTTTCATCAAACACGACACCACTGTCATCGCTGTCAGGCACCATATTTGCCAGATCTGGATCCGTGCGACTTTTTCCTGTTCCCGAAACTGAAATTGCCCCTTCGTGGTAAGCATTTTGATTCTATTGAATCGGTAAAAGAGAATTCGCTGAAGGAACTAAAAGCCATGCCTTCACGAACCTACGAAAAGTGTATGGAGGATTGGATTAAGCGTTGGCATATATGTATCGCTTCAGAAGGAGCATATTTTGAAGGAGATAAAATAAATTTGGAATAAAATTAAAAATTTGCGTTTTATTCACAAAATCCGAGTACTTTTTTAGCAAAAGGTATCCTCCTGTACAGAATCCATGCTTCGACACTTTCTTTACATATACATTAACCCTAAAAGCAACCCTAAAGTTTCCTGATGATGACTTTGAACTAAAATCGAAATATCGGTGAAAAATAAATTATTGTGAAATAAATCGTGGTTTCTTTTTCTTTATTTTTGCTTTTAAAAGCAAAAAAAATTTTGACCAGTTAATTTGCAAAAATACTTTGTTAATTTTCAAATATATTTCAATTTATTTTCGATTTCAATTTTTTTTAATATATTAAAATTTTTAATTTTTTTCTGGTAATATATCTTTATTGTTGTGTTGCTATATATAAGTAAGAAAAGAAATTAATGTAATATATACTATAAATTTTTTGAGAACATCTTAATTAAAGACTCAACAACTTTTTACTAATTATTGTTTGTGTAATTTTACTAAGTAATTTGACAAATTAGCAATTATAATGTAATTACTCAAAAGCAACATTATTTAACTTCTTGTATTCTTGTACTTCTAATTTAATTTTCCCACAAAATTTTCAATACCATTTTCTTGTCAAAATATGTTGAGGCATTACTTTTGAAAGAAAGCATTTCCTTTAAGTAAACCTAAGTATCGGCAATCGTCAACTTTTACGAGCTCCACGTGACACATTACACAGCCAATCAATGAACCTACGCCGTGAACTCTTAACGCAAAAATTTAAATAAAAACGCGCAAATAAAATTTGACGCAGATGTTAACCGAAAATTAATAATAAAATGTTTGTGGCTTTGACAGGTCCTTGCTATGTTGCACGATGTAGCTTATAAGACACACTCGCTTTACATGAAGACCACAACGAGACAACCCGGACAGACAGACCAGACTGAAGCTGTACAAAATCTAATTGATGTCTGTATTAATCCGAAACCGCAGCGGCAGCAGCACCGCATATTCAGCGTTGACGGAAAAGGCCGAGTATTTGCAAAGAAATATTAAAATATTTTGCATATTGAAAGCATTCTTGGCTTACATTGCGCTCCATTGCCGAAATCTACGTGCCTCCAAATGCGCCCAATTAATTTTCAATTTAAACGACAGAAATTTCAAAAATGCTTTTAGTTCGACGTTGAAAAATTCCACAGCATCGAAATATTAAATATTAACGAATTTTTAAGTTTCTCTATGGTTCGCACCTCAGGCATATGTGCAATGAGTTCAAGTTCACGAGCGAGGCTGGCGGACATTGAAAACGACAACGAATGCATAAACATCCTGTCGCAATCCTCGAAAGCTAAATGACTTTTCTCTTTTTTTCTTAGAGAAAAAAAATTTCTCTTTAAAATTTTTCGAACTAACTTCGAATGAGAGCTTTCTACATATAATAATTCAACAGTTTGCTGGAGTGAGCTTTGCCTTTCGTTTGTATGGGTTGCACCCGAAGAGCAAACTCAAAGCCCGCCACTGAAGCAACAAGCTCCTTACAATGCCAAACAAAAATTCGTTGAATTCGTTGAACGCTACATTAAGTTTCCCTCTTGCATGTTCAAGGACAATGTCTTCCTGGTTAACCTTAGTTTAATACCAACGACCGTGGACCAGGTGAATGTACAATATTCGTCTGCATTGCATAATGCAATGGGGATGGGGATGACAAGAAAGAAAGTTTCGGTCAGGGTTGGAAACCAAATATTGTTGCAAATGCGATTACAAAGCGAAGCAATATTTTGAAATGAAAACTTTACCGAGTTTATAATGGCAAAAATGCAAATGACTAGAATAATAAATGCAAACATAATTGTCCTTGGGAAATTACTTTTAAATACAAACAAAATGCTAATACCCGAAAATATGTGCATTATTTTTATTCCAAGGATGACGAAAACAACAACTGAAGCATAATTTTAAACTCAGAATTGCAAATATTTACATATGGACTGAACATGGGTGATATTTATGTTAACAGGAAGTGCTAAATACTTATGTTATAAAAATAAAAAAAAAATTTACATATACATAATATTATAATTCTAATTTTTCATTTATTAAATTTTTCTTATTTTTTTTTTATGTTTTTTATTTACTATTAAATTTTGTTTATATTTTTTATTTACTTTTTATTTTAATTTAATATATATTTTTCTTTTATTTAATATTAATTCTTTTTCTTTCTCTTTTTTTGTTTTTTTTTATTTATTTTTTTTTTCTCTTTTTTTACTTTTAAGTTTTATTTATTTCTTTTAGTTAATTTTGTTTTAATTTAATATACATTTTTTTTTTACTTTTAATTTTTTTTTAATTTTTTCTTTTTTTTATCCCTCTTTTATTCACTTTTAAATTTTGTTTATATTTCTTTTAATTTAATACAAATTTTTCTTTTATTTACTTTTAATTTTTTTTAATTTTTTCCTTTTTTTTTCTCTTTTAATTACTTTTAGTTTTGTTTATATTTTTTTTAATTTAATATATATTTTTCTTATATTTACTTAAAATGTTTTCTTAATTTTTTCTTTTTCTTATCCCTCTTTTATTTACTTTAAAATTTTGTTTATATTTTTTTTAATTTAATATATTTTTTTCTTTTATTTACTTTTATTTTTTTTTTATTATTTTCTTTTTTTTATTTCTTTTATATTTACTATTAAATTTTGTTTATATTTCTTTTGCTTTAATACAAATTTGGATTTTATTTACTTTCAATTTTTTCTTTTTTTTATTTCTCTTTTAATTATTTTTAAATTTTATGTTTATTTTATTTAATTATATATATATTTTTCTTTTATTTACTTTTAATTTCTTTTTTTTAATTTTTTCTTTTTGTTTTTGTTTTTTTTTATTTCACTTTTATCTACTTTCAAATTTTGTTTATATTTTTTTTTTATATATTTTATTTATTTTTGTTTTAAACAAATTTAGTTTCATTTTTTCTAATTTTTTTTTATATTTTTTTATATGTTTTTCTTTTATTTACTTTTAAATTTTTTCCTTTTTTTATATATATTTTATTTGTTTTTAATCTTGTTAAATTTTTTTTTCAAATTTTTTATATTTTTTTTATTTATTTTTCTTTATTTACTTTTGATCTTTTTTGAATTTTTTCTTATTTTTTTACGTTTTTTATTTCTTTTATTTAC
>NC_051846.1:227839572-227870859 GCF_002237135.1 Teleopsis dalmanni | reverse complement strand
TAGTAAACTCTGTATAGTAAACTCTGTATAAAGACGATGGAACACCGTGATTACAGAAGCGCTTTGGAAAAAGTCGTTCAGATTCCCTTATTAAGAGTAAGGGCATAGTAATGTAAGTTATTTTTTGTAAAATATATTATATGTAAATATATATATTATATATTATATAAATATTTTATAAAATATATTTAAGCAGAGATAACAAAAGGCTCTTCAATTGCATGACTTTAAATGAATAGTAGACAGCAAAGCCGTGCTTGTGTTTGCCATTGTACTTCCTTCTCCCTTTTCGAAGACTCAATGATGTCCCATTTTATTAAAAGAAATATTAGAATGGAAAAGAAAAAAAATTACAATTAATTGTCATAATTGCTGCTTACAACAATGCATTATGACTCGTATTTTAAGTAAAATGTATTGTCGGACTATATTGTATTGACTAAAAAAGATAAAAAATGAAATTGTGAATAACTTAGCGTACATTTAAAATAAACATGATAATGATGAGAATACGCCTTTTTAAATTAAATTAAACTATTGAAGTTTTGTATCCTCTAGAATCATTGTGATATCAACAAAGAAATGTGAGAAAACCCGAAATATTTTAGGATAACATTTAATTTCTTAAATCTTGTGTTATTTGAAAAAATGGCTACATGTTTTTGTTGACTTTATGATAATGTAAACACAAACACTCATATGCAGAGATAACCCTTGTGATGCCTATAAATTAACCAAATGAAGGCTAGCTATACTAACCATTTTTTCCAATATAAATTCCTTAGTTATCTTTATTAAATCATTTGGCTCTTGCAACTTTCGTGATGCGCTTAAACTGGCTAGAAGAAAGCGAACTCTACTAACTATCGTTTACAATATAAATTTCTACTTTATCTTTCATAAATCTTTTGGCTTTCCAATTTAAGTTAGAGAGATCCTATAAGTTTACTTCTATTATCTTAACCATGCTTGTCAAGAACGGTCTCTTACACATGGTGTCGCCTTGTCTGTAGTCCGACTGTAGAATATAAGTCGTTAGTTTAAAAAAAAGAAAAAAATCGTATGGAAAAATAAGGGATCCATTATAAATAATAATAGTAAAATAGAGTATCAAAAAAATTTTTGCTGAAACATCCTCCATCAATATTTTAAATTTATAATAACCATTTCAATTCAGTGTACAAATTTAGTCCAGCCGTGCATGATTAGTACAAAACTCTTTTCGAAAAATTAGAGATAAGATTATAGATGAAAATAATGTACATACTAAAAATGGATTTTAAAAGGTTTCTGAAAGAATTATAAATTTTTAAAAGAAATTTATTTGAACAGCAATAAAGTTTGAATACAACTTTTATATCTAATTTAAGCATTTTAAACGACTAAAAATTGCTTTATGGCTAAGGTTAATTAAATGTTTAAAGGTATTGTTGTATTTGTAGTTTTTAATTTAACATCAAAGAGTTAAATTGAACGTTAAGTGTCATTTTATACTATAAATATTGCAGCCCAATTAGGATATTTGAACGATTATAGATGGGCTAAAGTTTTCTTTGTTTCTTGACATCTTAATTGCGTATTGAAAGTGGTTCTATTTTCCTATATAATTTTTGACTTATTTAAAACGTATTTATGTCATTTTAATATCGGATACCCTATACACCCAATGAAAAAAAACACAATAAATTATAATTAAAATAATAATTATAATAAAAAAAATCATAATTCCCATAATACTATATTCTTTCGAATTCATTTTTTATAGATAAGTATTATGTTAAAGCTATTTTAGGCAGTGCACTTGAGCACTTTAGTCTTTCTTAACTCGAGGTATTTTCAAAACCTCTCTTTACGCCTTGACTGGATTATGGTTTATCACTTCAAGAGACTAAGCAATAATTGACTACAGATCTGCATACCTCCCCGAAGAGCCTGTAACCATTCAGAGATTTGATAACGCGGTGTTGGTAAGTCTGTCAGTTTCGCAAATAATTTCAGGGCTTTATATTTTAGGTATTTTTTGATGAGATTAATCTTGAGTTTTGATTCTAATATATGGTAAAACCTTAATATAGGTACATAATTTTATATATTTCCGGGTAAAATATTAGAAAAGTTAAAAAATGTTTAAATACTTCTTAAATCCCTGACATATATTTCTTTAACTTAACTTTATAGTTTTTATCAGTAAAAAGTTTTTTGTTTAATAATTTATTTTATTTCGATTTTCATTTAAGTTCATTTAAGCTTGCTGATCCACAAACGATTAAGAATATTTTATTTTTTTATTTCTCAAGCCTTCGCTATGATTGCGTGTATGTACCAATTTTATTTCTTATTAAATGTAGAGTCTCAGTTTATTGTTGTGCATAATTTTTTCTGTTTTTTTTTTTGCCCCATATCATATCGAAAATAGGTTTTAAATGTGATTCCAGTAAAGACAATTGATGTTTGCCGCCACATTATCGCAGTATTTAAATGCTCGCGCCTTGCATAACTAAAAGGCCGCAAAAGGCGCCATAAACGCATGTGTTCTGGTGACTTGCTTTATTATGCGGCAACTAGGAATCATCAAAGCTTTAACTGTTCAACGACTTATTGGAAAAAAATATATGAATATATGCTTCCCCAAGACAATTGGACAGATAAAAACACATACGCCTGACAAACAATGACAACGGCGCGTATCAATGCTATTCGTTATTGCAAATAAAAAGTATCTTTAAGATACAAAAAATAAATTAATAGAATCTATATGAACTGTTGGAATATTACTAACATAATTATATTTATATATTATACTTTTTATTTATATATTTATGATTTTATTTATTACGTTTTTTTGTGAATTATCATTTTTTTTGTTAAATTTATTATTACGATCTCTTCTAAAATTCGTTGTAAAATTTAAAATTTAAATTATCATATAAAAAAAACAGATACAATAAAAGTAAAAAAAATTGTTATGCAGACTATGTCGAAGGGATTAAATAATCCTTTCACTTGCTGTGTTTGTTTGTCTTTTGATGAACGCATTTACTGAATTTATTAACAAAGTAAATCCGTAAATTTCAACCGAAAATCTATTTTTGGCTGCTTTCCGTGCTTGCCACCCCCACTTAGTTACCACCCCAACTTTTCTGTTAAATAAATTTACTAATTAAGTTATTTATTCATTTATTTGAGATAGAGTATGGAGCTGCCATGGCGCTGGGTGCTTTTCAAAAGGGTTAAGAATGTCAGGATTAGAGCGAAGAATTAAGGTTTCAAAAGTGTTATTAACACAACACAATGTGTGATTTCTTAAAATCCTGACGTGGCATTAACGTAAATGTTTAGTATAAAATATGAAATTAATTCTGATGTGATAAACATGAGAATCTAATTATATATACTAAATCATATAATTAAATTTTTTATAACTCTTTCCCCATTTCAATAATAAAAGTATTTAAAAAAATGTATCTAATAGAAATTTTTTTGGCAATTATTTTTCTTACTTCTTCTTTTTAGTGAATTTTTTCTAAAACTATTCAAATTATTATTTCATTCTTAGTACTGTTAGATAGCACTTTTTCATATATATTTTTAGACTAAATTGAATGTGAACACCTACGTCATCAAAATAAGGACAATTCATATACAGTGAGATGTTTTCAATATACGAAAGTTGGTACAATAGTAATGGTTATTTGACAATTTGATTTAATGGTCAAATCCATGAGTCCATTACCACTATCGACTCCATATTCATCAAAACTGCATTTCAATTCAAAAAAGAACAGTCAAAATTTTTATTTCAGTCCATGGAATCGGTTTTAAGCATTCTAAAAACATTAGTTTATCTCATTTCCAATATTTTGGACTACCAAAACGAGCGTGCAGAGTTTTTTCCGCACAAGATGATTGATGATTAAATATTGCACTCATCAATAGATACCTCCAACCAATTATTTGTCAATTTGTTTGTATAAATGTAGTACATCGATTTATTTTGGAATGTGGTCTTCAGCGCGTCGAATTCTTCCCTGGGTACGTGCTTAGCTAAGACACAATGTTTCATATTTAATTTCAACGACATAACGATTAATCTAATTCTAAATATCTAAGTATTAATCTAATTCTAAGGATAATCTAATTCTAAATATATACAATTACAAAAGCCAAGGTCAGCACAAAAAACAACTAGGGCGCTAATATACACAAGAAAACCCTTCTGTGTCAATAATGCATGTCGTACTAGAGTGGACATGAATTAAAGAGTGGAGATTGAATTAAATCTTGGAGATAAGTTTTTTATAATTAATAATATAATAATTAAAGTAAAGTGTGAAAATATTGTACAAGCATTCAACAAGTATACATTTGTGTGCTATTGTAGTGATAATTTTATTTAACTAGATTTTTAATGTATCAAAATTAGAACTTTTTCTGTCTTATATAGAACTTTTTTTTCAACCAACGTTTTACAACACTGTCAATTTTATTATAATGTGCTAAAGGTTGAGCCCTGAAAGATTTATTCACATTGAGGTGTATAGGAATCCAAAATTAACCACTTGTGGCTTAAAGCTCATATATGGCTTTGTCACAATATTAAGTTTAAACTACAATAATGAAAAAAAAAAATTTTAAACAATAAAATCAGGTGTCGTGATATTTGAATGAAACACCCAAGCATAATTTATGTATACGAATTTTCAATCTGCAGAATTCATCAAGTGTTGCTATCATCAAAAATTAATGCACTAAAATTAATCATCCAAAAATCCTTAACTATGGCATAGGCCATTAGGTGTTATATGGAGTTAATATAGAGGTAGTGTTGCTACAACTTGCAAAGTTATATAATATTAGTATGATGTTTTTAATATAGTTATACAGCCTTGTATGTATATGATATAGAGCTGGTGATATGTTGGAAATAGAACTTATTTATTATCCTGTTTTTTATATTCATTTTCATTTTAATATATAAGTTTAATTATATTAGTATTACTTAAGTTAACTTTAGATTTATAAAATTGTATTCGATGGTAAATGAAATTTAAAACTCATATATCAACTTATTTTCGAAAGAATTCGTATTAATAATATAAAAATATTTGAAAAAATTTTATAAATTTTTATACTTACAGCTACTTATACTCTTTAAAAGCAAACTTTGAACTTTTTTTTATTATAAAAATTTTTAAATTTTTTAAATTTATTATTTTAGTTATACTTATAATTTAGCGATTTTCTGCCGACACATAGATGGCAACAAACATTGAAAGTGTATAATTTACTTTTAATTCCAAAAACAAAAAAAAATTGTTTTTTCATATTTTTTAAATATTTTCGCTAGGCCTGTATGTTAAAATCTTTATCAAAAAACGTAGAAGTAATACCTTTCACCCCGTTCACCGGTCTCACTGCACTTGCAACACTAACAAGGCTTGCGCTCAGCTTAAGTATGACTGCAGCCAAAATCACTTTTCATTCATATTCGTACTTCAGCAAATGTTGCGTATAAAATTGCAATGAAAATTTTGATTGCTGCCATGTTTCATAGTTGTTAGCACATAAAGTATCTAAATATATATATGTATGTATACCTATGGCGAGAGAAGTACACATATCTAGGACGCTGGTGACGTCAGCACTGAAATTTCTACAATGGAACATGCAAAGCGTAACAATATAAATGCAGCAAAACCAGCCTGCAGTGCGCAAGCAGCGCTGAAAACAGCAGTCGACGATCGCTGCTGCATTCACGAAAAACTATGGTAAGAGAAAAAAATAGCAAAAACAAAAATTGTGCCACAAGCCACAACCAAGTGGCAAATGTAAAGAACTGGGGTGTGCAGGCAGTAGCGCCACATATTTAACGAAAATCTTAATGAAATCGAAAATAAAATAAATAATTTTGTAATGAAATACGAAACGAGAAAAATAAATATTAGCAAAGAAAATTTGAATGAGATTTTCTGGCTCAGGTCAGGAAAAGTTTCAATGTCGTACATTTTCAAAATAAAACAAAAACAAAAATAAATAACATTTTCTTAATATTTGTTTTTTTTTATTTAATTTTTTTTATTAATTATTTCGCTACTTAATTTTTAAAATAATAATTCAATTTTTTTTTATTTTTATTTTTTGTTCAATTGTGAATTAAAAATTCTATCAACGCATTTCAATTTTATTTCTCAGCGTCTTGTGTTTTTTTTATTAAATGCAATATTTTCTTAACTTTTTTGTGTACAGTACGTATATAGTATTTTGTATTTATGTTTTCGTATATTCAGTTTGACATATTTATTGAGAAACGCAAGATGGCCGCGTGTTAGTCAATATGGCCACTTTTTATGGCGGCCACTCATTTTGTTTATGTGACACACAATTTATAGCTGGCAGCACACATTCATGAAAGCGGATGTAATCACCATATTTACTATTCATTAATGATTTAATTAACAAAACTGAACAAAAAAATAAACAAAAAAATTTTTAGAAATTATAGTATAAATATATTTTAATTTAAAATTTATTAATTGGCAATAAAACTAATAGGATTAAAGCATATAAACTAATTTATATATAACCTTACAATTTTAGTTCAGCAATGAATTTGCTTTTATTTGCCGAAATGATGGGTAAATCCTTGCAATTGATTTAATAGAATGTCATTCTTTAATTAAATTATTATTACATTATTAAAATAGAAATGTAGATTTCTTAGATATGAAATAAGCAAATTTAAATTGCATATATTATGTGAATTTCTATATTTTCTAATATGTTAAAATATATACTAGCACCCACTTTCAGTATTATATTTAGTTAAATGTTGTATTCAATTTCATAAAAATACTATAGTATATTAAAATAAAAATTCTGCAGTTAAATATAATAACAAAATCTTACAAATATATAATTTCAAAAAAAAAAAATATAAATAAAAAGAATAAAAAAATTTCTACATTTTCTTTATGTAGCAGTACATATAATATTATAACTCAATTATTTTACTATGTTTAGTTAAATGTTTAAATTAAGATTAAATTTTAAAAAAATTCAATTAAAACTACAAAAAAAATTGCAATTATCATATTAATCATATTAATACTGAATAAAGTTAAATGTTATAGCCAGTTTCACAAAAACACTAAAATAAAAATATATTAGATTATATTAAAATCAAAATTCGATAGTTATTTTAACAATATATGTATATATATAATAATAATAATTTTATTTAAAACAAAATTTTTATACAATTGATATATTTTAAATTATTTTTTGAAATCAGAAAATTTTAAATTTTAATTAACATACGTTTTAGATCTGTCAAATTTTGTTGTCCTACCGAACGTTTTAAGAGTAATCTAATATTTTTGTAATTGCGTTAGATATATTTATATTTTTCACAAATACATATGTCGAATCAAATCAAATAGATTAACTATCCTATTAAAAATTGTTGTTTTGAATATGTAGGTATTAATATAATATATAGCGAATAGTTTGTTGGGAATTTGGGGCCTCAGCCATTACCCTGTTTAAGTAATACCAACATGTAAATAGTTGCTTCAGCTGCTCACTTTTTTGTTTAAATATATTTAAAATTTGGATTATTTAATACGTATAGTTAGTCTATAGTTAACAGCTTCGACTAGAGTTTAAAAAAAAATGATCCATATACATATTTATGTGGTAACTGTAAACTATGTGGAACAAAGGACGTGAGGAATGAAGAGGTTTCTAGGTTTTGGAGAGGTTTCAAGTTTTCTAAATAGTGAAATTTAAGTTAGGTATTATAAATAATTGAAACTGTATAAAATCTGTTATGTATACGTGTCTGTGATGATCTGATTGTAACATATAAAAATTGTAAAAATATAAACAAACAAAAAAAAACGCAATTCCACAACTGAAATTTTTTTAATAAACAAAATTATACTCTCAAGCATCCTGTATTAAAAGTATCTAATCCATTAATAAAAAATTGCGCCTTGTTATGACGCATTAACCAATTTAATTTTTATTATATATATCCTATGGCAAGAGTACCACATGCCTCTTAAACATAAATACAGAAGAAAAATAAAGAAAACAAAACCCAAAACAAAATACAAAAAATAAAAAAAAATTCGTTCCACAATGAAAAATTTCATTCAATAGAAAAAAGGCTTGAAATTAATAACAACAAATACAAAAAATCTATACACCGTTGAAGTTTTTGAATGAATTTTTCAAACCCCACAAATGCACACGCTAGTCCCTCCCCTGCTAACTGCTTAAAACATCGAAATTGCTTGAATCAAAGTTTTCTGCGAAGACAATTTACTAAAAAAAACAAACAAAAAATAAAATAAAAACATTCATTCAATTGGCATTGTGGTATAAATATATATATATGTGTGTATATACATAATATGTATGTAACTTGACACGTATCTCAACTCATCGCACAAATTGACCCAGTTCCACACTTCTGAATGAGCTGCCGTCATGTGGAACGTGTCTACCATTAATAGTGTTGCCATTATGTTTGATGGCGTCATACAACAGCCGTTTGCTATACCACCACCACAATAAGAAAAACTTGGGGTAGCTTCAGGTGGAATCTACGCCAATACTCACCACCATTTTTATTGTGCACCATTGTTAACCTACTGTTGTTCTTATGGTGGGTTTCAGCAAAGGTGGTTGATTTTATGTTAGGTTAAATTTTTGTATATACCTATGTATGAAAAATGTATTATTGCCCCCTATACCATTCATATTTTTAAAAAATGTATTTGCTCGTTTCCTTGAAAAAAATTTTTAACTGCAAGTTTACAAATTTAAATATATTAATATTGTTTTTAAAATAAATATTTAATTACCATTAGAAACGTAAGTCGTCCTTGACTGTGTCGAGTAGTCTAGTTTTCTCCAGCCAGCTAGATCAGAGGCTTGCTGTCACCAGTTGATAGTACTGAGGGCCTTCATATCGTTGGTCACCTGGTTCTTCTGGACTTTTTCTACCTCATTTTTCACTAGCGGGTAGCGAATCATAACTAACTTCCATAACTAACTTTTAAAATAGACTGAATACAAATCACTCAAATTTTCCGTAACTATAAAGTTTAATACGAAAATCAAGACATTACTACGTGTTCTTTCAGACTTAATCGATATTCATGTAACCCACGATTTTATAGTTATTCTCAAGAACTATTCTACTCAACAACTATTCTACTCAACAACAAGGGTCCATGAACTACAAATACCTCGTATTATCAATCATTCTGGAATGAAAGAGAAAGTATACTAGTTATACATATGTTAGTTAGCTTAAAAGCGATACCATTTAGTGTAATTTATTACCATATTCCTTCCTTTAATACGTGTTTATCTAAAATTATGAACAACCATCATAATGAAGGGTTATATTATTAATTCATTCCCAAAAATCAACGTGGATAGCATGTATAGAAGACTAGTTTAAACTGGCAGATGCCTCAAGGTGTTGTGTCAGCTTTATATGAGACTAGCAAAGCATCGTCTTTAGTCAGTTTTATCCAAACAAACCTGTGAGTCCAGATAATTTTTCTAGGGAGTAAATTTTTATACTTGAATTGAGGTGTTACCTGATGATGGTTCTAAATAAACAAAATGCTGGAAACTAAACAAAAATAAGGCAAACATTTTCTTATGAAACTTAAAACTTACTTTTAGTCCAATTGAAATATCAAAAATATGTGATAAAACTGAGCAGCACAATTTTAAAAATAATTATAAGGAAGTGTATAGGATTTGAAGATTTCACTTGGAAACATTAGACCAGCGCCAAATAACGGTAGACATTGAAGAGTGCATATATATGAAACCATATCAATGCAGTTAGTTACTTAAAAGATTAATGCGTATTCTATGTCGTCTTATTTAGGTATACTGATTTCACTAGAAAAAAGAAAGGGTTTATGAAAGTTTTTTAGCTGGAGACACAACATAATGAAAACGTATATAAATCGGCCATGCAGATAGCAAGGCTGAAATAACCGTTCAAAAATCTTCCAAAAAACAATTGTTAATTATATTGAAACTGTTGATAAATTAGTAATTCATAGAAATAAAAATTTTTACTTACATTTTATAGAAAAACAACACTTTTCTATAGGTGCTACAATTTTGTTACAGAAAATAATATTTAGTTTTCTATAGACTTATTCGATATGAATCATAATGTAGCAGATTAAGGTGTGTAGGGAAGATATTTGAATATTCCAAATAAAATTATATTGAATACTGTTTCTTTAAATGCTATTTCTACAACCTTAACATGCTCTAAACCAGCACTTAAATAAATTACGTATATATACATTAAAAATTTACAGGATTAAGAACTGAATATTGCTTTGCAATATTATCGATTTAATATCTACATGACTTAAATACAATCCTCAATATGGTCCGCTTGTTGGCTTGCAATAATAATTTTTGTATTATGGTAACACTATTTTATAAATTATTAAAAATTTAGAGGGATTTTGAATAGCAAAGAAAGAAATAAAGGACAAACACAAAAATTTATTTTAATTTTATTGAAGTTTGCCTGACCATACAACGCTGTTTCGAGTATCGCCAAGTACTCTTCATCAGTGGTCTTTGAAATAATCGAATTTTTATTTAATTAGTTTATAGTCCGTATATAATTTGTTTGGACTGCAAGTGCCACGCTTAGAACTCATGCCTGTCAAATTAGAAGCGATGACTTATCGTGTTTATTCACAAGAAGCCAAGGCTGCACAAACTTTCAATGCTCAAGTTCCAGTTTTAATAAAGCTTCTTTGTCACCATACAAAGAAAGCGTAGCTTTACAGCAACACGAGTACTTTATTCAATTATTAAAAGTACTATATTGTGTATATAATATATTAATTTTTCACATCGTCTCATTTTTTCAATTAAGGAAAACATAGAATTCAGGTATAGTCAAATTCGAGACGTTCATTACGAGAGTCACTACTTATATTTTTTATTAGGCAAAAAATAAAATATATAGTTTGTCTAGTAAATACTAGTTTGTCGTTGAAAATTGCTTTATTATTTCTCGAAAATTTCTCCTTTATGATTAATTCACTTTTCCATGTATACGAACCTTTTGTCAAAGCATTTTTTCCAATCTTCTTCAAACACCTTCAACACATGGGTTTAAATGCAACAACGGCGTCTTCCGCCGACAAAAATCGTTATCGACGCAATTTTTTATTGATGTTCGGGTCTTGATGAAGTATGATGTTTTCCATGGTGAATAGGAAACTATAATGCCTTGAGTGGTTAAAATTACCTTCAAAGGCGAAAACAGAAACATAGATACTACACTCTGTCAATAGTAACAGACTAGAACAAGAAGAGGTTATGCATATAGTTTAAAAGTAGCTCTCATATTAAATATATTTTCACATTTTCCATACATTGTCTCTAACAATTTTATTGTTCGTTCTACTTCATCTACTGAAATCCTTAAGCAGTGCAGTTTATTGACCTTTTCCTGAACAGTGAACATTATGTACAGCATTTATAGTTTCTATAAATAGCTTGAATGCAATCCATAAAGTGCATTTATTCACAAAACTAAATACGCACATGCACAGCTACCATTGCTCAGCTTACATTGTGGAGCCAAATCCAGTTACTCACTACTAATCAATGGAACGGCTCTCCATATAAATAGAGTCTGGAGTACTTTATAACGTCATTTCCTTCTATTTTAGTAGTTATTTTTTTAATTTTTTTTTAACTTTTTTTTTTATTTTTCTATTGTATCCTTCATTCATTAAAATCATAAGCATCTCATAGTTTTTAGTTGTTCCGTATAATAATTCCATTTTCAGCAATGCAAGTTGGAAGAAAAAATAATCCATGGCCACATAGCAACCAGAAATAGAAATTTCGTCCTTGTTTTGCCGTTTTAGTTTATTGCTTTTTTAATGCAATTTGATGAAACCCGGCTGCACGGGTGTGTTTGTCAATATATAAATATTTATAAATTCTGTTTGCATGAATATATGTCTGTCTGTTTGTATGTGTATATGTTGTCATGGAACATATTTGCACAACTTTCACCCAAAGGGAAAATTACAAAATTTGTAAAATATTTACTTTAACATTAACTTGATAAACGAACCAACGGCAACGCCTCGCTTTCTTGCTAATGTTTACTATTGTTGTTGTTGTTGTTGTTAATGTTGCTGTCATTTTTAGTATTGTTGTTGTTCTATTATATGTTGCTGATATAATTTTTATTGCTTTGCCCATGTTGTTGATTTTGTTACTTGCTACTTGCAACTGCTGTTGCTAGGCGGTATTTCCGTGCTAACACTCAAAGGAATTCGGTTTCTTATTACTCATCTCCAACGCGCACCGCCACTGCTTCTGATTGTAGCCAACGCAGTTAAAAAGTAATTTGTTATATTTGACTTCTGTATTGTTTTTTATATTAGAATACATATTTCCATACATAGGTATATGTATGTATTTAAAATATTTTTTATTAAATTTTTAATGTATTCAATTGAAAACGGGAAGACGTAATATACCTATATTTCCCTATAAGATTTTTAAAAAAATCTGCGTACTTCACAACAGTGCGTATCCAGAGTGACGTGGATAAGGGGATATGTCCGACCCTTAACAGTATAGGTTGATATAAAGGGGCTTACTATTTACAAGTCTATGCTTATCTAAGCGAGAAAGCAGAGGTGTGGTATAGAGAGAAGAAAGTTAGATGAATGAGGTGGGACTATTGCATAAGTGTGGGGGTGTTTGGTTGTAGATTCTGTGACTAGGGTCACGAAAGCCATGCTTATAAAAAGGTATATGGAAGCACCTGAATATCTTTTTTCGAAGTATAAGATGAAGTATTGGAGAGGCTTGTGGCGCATGGCAAACAAGACGTCAGAGCAGAAGGTGCTCTAAAGTGATCTCACCTTTGGCCTACAAAAACCATTTAAATAAAAATTCATTTATTTAAGTTTAAAATTACAAATCAATTTACTCACTGTGGGGCATAAATAAAAATTGGACACACCTGAAAAATACTGTGAGATGTATGGCAGTTTTTTCCTATAGCAAAATGACAGATCAGAGACTGGGAAAAAAGTCCATTAATGATGACGGCGTAGAAAAAGTTAATGACATTGTCTAATTACTTCTAATAGAAGAATTACAATTTTCTGATCAAGGGACTACCCTATGGGCATTAATAAGGCTTATGTTTAGAAATATGTCTCACTGGCGAAGAGTGTTTGATAACAGCTGTAATATTAATTTTTTATAGGTAAAATACTGCTGCCAATCCCAGTAATAGTTAATTGTAGTACTATTACATCAGCCTTGTAATCTAGTATAACGATTTTCATAACCGTGATCATCGTAAGATCAATTTTCAGAACTTCGGACATAATTGACCCGGTCATTGCTTTCGTTTGATTTTGGTTTCTCAACTTCTATTCTTGATAGTACTGCAAACATTATTCAAAAAATTTTATGCTCAAACTATTCAGTGAATATAAATATTCGTTACAACACGAATAATGATTAAGATAGTTTGAAAAACAATCATTTGAATAGTTCGAATAACAAATTATTCGAATATTTCTAATAACCCAAATTATTCGGATAGTTTGTGTAGCTCGTTTTTCGAATAGTTTAATTATATAGAGTATGTAGGAATTATTCGAATAATACAAGTAACGAAATTTTGGAATTGTACGACTAACGAATTATTTGAATTGTAAGAGTGACCAATTATTCAAATAGCTCAAGGGGCGAATTATTGAAATAGTTCGAATATTAAGTGATTCGAATTGTCGAATAACGATTTATTAGAATAGTTCGGATATCAAATTATTCAAATAGTTCAATTAAAAACTATTGCAATAGTTGAAGTAACTAATTATTCGAATAGTTTAAAAAACGAATTATTCAAACAACGACTCATTCGAATAATTCAAACTATTCGAGTTATTCGTTGATATTCGAATATTGAAACTGCTGGAATAATTCGAATTTTATACATTTAATAAAGATTTTTTATTTTAATTTGTTAATATTAGTTAAATTTGACTGAATAGAGAAAAGTTAAAGTAGAGCAAATGTTCGATGTTTAAATAAATTTAATTCAACAAAATTCAAATTAAGTCCTTTAAATTGAATGAAATGTCCTTGCAGTTAAAATTGCCAACAATAAAGAAAGAGTTATAATTTACTCACTCAATGGTAATGTATATATAGAACCGAGCTAAAAATAACTTATATAAAAACCTTGGTCCAAATTTAGCAACAAAAAGTCAAACATTCATGGCAAGAAATTGCGTTCGAATCCAATTTAGCAACATAACTGCACTACTACCATACAATGACGAAGGCAGCAAGGTTCCAGTGCAGCAGTGCTTTTGGTAAATTTTACAATGCAATAAAACCATTCAAGTATTCAAATGCTACCTCTCCACAACTTCCCACATACGTAAAGCTAACTAAAAACAAGTTATCCTTGTACCAAAAATTCTATATTAAGTATGCACTTCTCCATTCATTGGACCAAACACTCTAAGTCAATAGTAACAGTCATTCACTTAGGAGCTAACGGAATACACTGCTACATAATTGCAGTCACTGCATTTACGTCATACTGCAGAGCGGTAATAACATTTGCTGCATCGAAATCAGGGAGTGTCCTTAAGTGAATTTCATTCAATATTATAACATGAAGTCGCCTTAATGAAAATGTTAGTTCTGCAATTAACATAGTTTCTGCCGCATGAATTGCTGTCTTGTAGTGCCACTGAAGCAGGCAGCAACACGTAAATTATGTCCTTCATGCTGCTGACAGTAGAGCAACTAGTTCATTGCCCTGTACCCAGTATGACCCAGTTCTGTTCACTTGCGCGGTTAGTACAAAATTCATTCAATAAAAGGTCTGCTAGCGCCATGTAGTTCCCTACACATATATAAACCCATCAAAAGCGCCATTCATAATTTCAGCCACCACCCAATACCAAACCGCTCAACAATATATATACATATGTGTTCATGGTGCAATTCAGGACTGCAACATAGCTATATAGCTACCCCTATGGCTCCTGCCTTGCTTACTTGTTATGTATGAAATATTGATTTTCTGCTTGTCCCTGAGTTTACATTACATTGTTTTTCCCCGGTACCATATTTTATTTTTTTTTTGTGTTTTATTGTCTCGCAGTTGCAGCGTTCAATGACATTTTGGCTTGGTTTTCATGAATGAAAATTGTTGGTTGCATGCATAGCAGCAACTGCATTCGCTGGCATTTGGATTGCTTAGTGCGCAAGACATCTAGGTCAATATCCTTGCTAACGTCGGGGTTATTCAATTTTATGCAATGCATTGCGATGGCCACTTTTATCGTTGGGTTTATGAGCTTGATTCATACTTTTGTAGCCTACTTTCGAATGACGTCATTCGTTGCAGTATAGAATTTCATCTATTTTTCTTTTTAAATTTCAATTTTCATTAAGTCATTTTTAACGTTGCACTCCCTACATAATCCAACTATGACATATTCATTTCATCTTTTCAGCTAATAGAGTATGTAGGTCATGTATTACGAGCATGCTGCGTCAATATTTACCTCGATGAATGGAGCAAATACTTGTTTGCTGATACGATAGAAGTACGTACTTAAAAAGGTTAAAGTTTCAAGGATTAAAGTTTAACTGGTTTTAGTATTTGAGTCTGTTGAAGTTTGTTTATTTTGTTCTGAAAGGCTTAAAATGTATTCACAATCACTTTTTTAAGTTGAAATATAGTGAATGTGGATGATAGAATTTAAAATATAGCATCGAGATACGACAATCTATTAAATGCATATATTTAATGTAAAATTTAGTTAAATTAGTGCTAAGCTAACAGCAGGGAACAAATATTTAGTTTATCTAAAAGTTCAAATTAATGGCTATAAAAGAAAAACTCTTAGTATTCTGAGTATACTTTTTTATTTCTGGGGTACTTTGATTCGTCAATGCATTTTAGTAAAATTATCCTTTACAACTAAAGCCACTATGCTGTATGTCGATATAGTTTAGTTGTTAAATCGGGGCGTTCAATCAATAGGAATCATGCATTTTCTTATAGCTTCTATAATTGTACGTGTTAATATCACTGATATATGTAAAATATTACAAATGTTTGTATTCAGTCAAACTGGAAAAAGCTATCTCCGTTGTATGGTCATGCACTAAGAAGATCAGAGGACCAAGCTGTGAAGTGAGTGTTGCACATGAAAAAGATAAGGAGATGCGCAGCTAGCCTACCTAAAACTTAGAAAAATTCAATTTAAAGCGATATGCGATGCAAAGAGCGTAGACGAAGTTGCACCCTAAGACGGTATGATCTGAAGAAAGTTAGGAAAATGTATATATGGTGATTCAACATATTTAGATTTTACTTAACACTTATACTTCTGTTCAGAATTACCTGTAAATTTGTTGAAAATCTATGTACCTAGACTTTACAACTGAACAATACATCTGTTTCCACAAAGTAAAACAGAAAGTTTTAATTTAATATAAGCAATTCTACTTTATTTCGAATGATGTTTTTTTTTACAATTTATATTTTTAAGACTTTATTAAATTCTTTTTGAATGAAATTGTTTAATAATTTATAATTTTGTTTTTTTTAACATATTTTTTTTTACTATTGTAATATTGTTTTATTTATTAAGTTTCTGTTTTTTATTATAAAAAAATGAAGATTGTTTTAAATATGATATTTTCCTGTATAGTTCAATTAAAAGTATATTTCTTTTTATTTGAATAATTTATAAATGTCTTATTCTTTACTTCATGCATACTTAAGAGCTTATTAAGCGATATTGTTGGTTAAAATAGTTAATTAATAATTTCTTAAAATTATTCAAAAACAAAAAAGTCTGTTTATCAAATTAATACAACTTTACTAGTACTAAAATATATATATAACAATTTTTTGAAAATATTAAAAGTTAAAAATTTTTTTTATAAAAAACAAATTCTAAGTATGAACGAAACTCTTTAGATCTTGTAACAATGAAATTATATAAAAAAAAATTTCTTAAAAAAACCATATATAAAAATATATGTTAAAGAGGGGCAAAAGTTATAGTGCGGCAGGAAGTTGTAGAATTTTTATAAAGGTTATTAACATAAATAGTTAAGTTGCCAAATTGTTTTACTTTTTTACAAAATTTCAAAAAGTTTTTTCAGTTCAACCATTAGTGACCAATCAGCCTTTATTAAGTCATCACGGAAGTAGTCCTTGCAAGCATCAATACTCTGACGAGAAATCTGTAACGAAATTGAAATAGTTTTAATAAGATATACAAAATTAATGCATATCAATATATATGCATATATGTGTTATAAAGTGGAACATTTTAACAAAAATAAAAGAATTTGAAATGCTGAACTCTTTATAAAAATATAATTTATCGTATAAAATTTGTTAAAATTGCTTATAATGGTATTATCTGATCTAAGTTAACAGTCAGAAATATATTTTGAAAAAAATTTAAGATCGTTGAAATTCCGGAGCAATGTTCTTCCTCTTCACCGCCATAGCTTTTGCAGTAGTCTTTGGATGTTATAGGATTGGATTAAAAAACAGAATACGGAGAAACCCATAACAAATGTATTATGCAATATTAGATTATTAAATGAAAAATAACTCATATATTACCAGTGCTCTTTAAGTATGCTTACTATAATCTACAAATTTTTTAATGAGCGATAGTTCTGATTGAGGTAATACTAAGATGATTTAGTATCGTAAAGTGCAAGTTTGATCTGAATATCAGTTTTCAATGAATTAAATTTAAGGCGACCCTACATATCTTCTATTATGTAATTATATTTTATGATTTTTATTTATTTTTTTGAGGGAGAGAATTAAAAAAGTTGTGCTTATTGAACTACTATACACACCACCATTTTTTCTGTGAAACCATTTTTCAAAGTGATATAAGTACCATTACTTAAGATATATTTATCATCAACAAATTTTAAGGAATTGAGATATCCACTCTCTTCGACAATTTTTTCTCCTTTAAAATTGGTGAATCAAAGAATTTGTATCGAATTTTTTAATAAGTCGGCTAAAAACAAAGTCCGGCTATCTTAAAAGATGTTTTAACGTTTCTTTAGCATCTGGATTATTTCACTTTCTTCATTCGTCAGTACTAGCAACATTTAGCTTATGCACAACATCAAAAATTCCTATTGCAATCACAGCAGTATCTATTAGGTAGAGAATTGACAATATAAGCAAAACGAAGTTCTTTCTTTTGCCCAAAGACTAAAATTTCGAATTGGTGGTCAGTTGTTAACAACTTTATATAAATATCCAGGGAGTAAATAATATAAGTCTAGCAGTAGTAGGCTAAAGCAGTAGTAGGCTAAAGCAGTAGTAGGTTTATATAACTTAATAACTATGTATTATAATAATGCCAATCAAAAATACAAAAATGGTTTATGTCAACACTCATAGTATCATGTCTAAGATACACTTATAGTATCATGGAAATCTACACTATTGGTCACTTAAAATAAAATGAAGTTAGGTGTAAGATGATATTTAGAAGGATGAGCACGAGTCGAGCACTGAATATTATAAGAATAAAAAAGTTAAAGTAGACAGATCAGGTAATTAGAATAGTAATTATTGTTGGGGCAATATGTAGGAATCTACAATACTAGTCACTTAAAATAAAATGAAGTTAGGTATAAGATATTTAGAAGGATGAGCATGAGATTGTTATGAATGAATACAGATATTAAACTAAATTAGTGTTATTTTAGTAATTGTATTAATGATAATACTTAATTCATTTAATTTTTTAATGAGTATAGGGAGTATTATAAAGCTAATAATAATAGTGATCAAATAATAATATAAAATTTATTATGGAATTTATGCATGCGTAACATAAGTGTTCTTAACAACAAATACATCATTATGCTCTATATATCCTTTGTTTATATACACCAAAAAGATATATTTTATGCTGTTTATATTTAAAAAAAAAAAATAAAAAAAATAAAACAAAGCTGTTAATGGTTAACCATTAACGTCAATACTATTTTTAATAAATTATTGTATTACTGATAGCAGTACCAAAAAAGCTTCCGATTCATTAGCATTTTGTCATTTTATTTATGTCTCCAGTCTAGACTCTAGACAGTCACAGTAAAGTCCAGGTGGTCATATATTTTATGCAAAACAGTTGAAAGGCGCAAAAATATCAAAAAGATTGTCCGTCAGCAGCACGATCAATATGTCAATTTGTTATCTTAATAGTCTACAGACATTGCCGATAATCAGCACTGATAAAATCCATTTAACCCACTCGAATGCCAAGCAAAAATCGTATTTTAAGCACGCAGAGAATAAAATGTGCAACCGAAATTGACTTTCAGCACTGCTTAGAGTTACGCCTCTGACTTGTTATCCATCCGAGTTGTGTTCGAAAATTCCTTTTTCACTTTAAAGCCTTTTAAAAATATTTATTGCGATAACACAGTCAGTTTCTTTTACTTTTATTTTTATTTTAATTTTTATATAATATCATTTTATTTTATGGTTATGTGATAAGAGAGAAAATCAAAATTAAGTATCAAATCGCATTAAAAGTAACGAAATAAAGAGTTTTTAATGTTTATTGCGCTGTACTTCAACGCTTTTAAAATGTGCATGCGTTTTGCACTTCGATTTTTAAATAATTATTTTTATCTTATTATAATTTTAATTTCATTTTTTATTTACTACTTCAGTATTTTTAATATTTTACATGCATTAAGCGTCGTGCGTTGCTTGTATCTTTGAGATACGCTTATATGTTGTTGCGGAACTATAACGCGCGCTGCGCTACTGGCAATAATCATAAAAAATATCAATTAAAGATATTAAAATAAAAATCGATAACACCGCAAACAGTTGGACGCAATGGGCTGAATTACGTACAGAATTTGAGGTTTACTGGTATGAAGCTATAGGCGGCGTAAACCGAAATTACTTTCCATAATGGCACAATGAAATTGGCTGTTAAAATCGATTTAAGTTTATGATTTTATTTTGTTTTTGCTTGCAGCTTATTTAATAAGGTTTTTAATTCAACAAAATTTGCAATAATCAAAATAAACAAACCAAATAAAAAAAAATTATTGCATATAAATTATAAAAATAATTTATTTTAATGAATTTATTAATGAAATTAATATGCAGCAAGTGTTTTCCATTTTGGCTTGAAATGGGCGCATTATACAAAACACTGCCTCCCGCAAGTCCATTGTCCATTTACCTCCCTCTTATTATTACTATTACAATAATATTGACAATAATAATAAAGCAATCAATTTTTGATCCGTCCGTCCAACCATCAATTCATCGCTGCCTGTCAAAATGTGCAGGCAAATAACCGCACCATAATTCCTACTTTTATTTATACTTTTATTTCTGTAGATACTTTCTTGTCCGTGGTTTGACAATATCATTCATTCCATTTTATTTTTACTTCCATTTTAAACTCAATTGGCACGTTCCAATCGAAGTCTAAATATATATCTTTTTTAATTTTATTTATTTGAAAATTATGCTGATTAATTTTTAATATTTTGTGATGAAAGACAACAATGTAAGCTCACAACTGCTGAATGGGAATGCAAATCATGATGGTTTTGTAAGAGTATTTTTGAGTCAAACATAAAAATATAGGTACATATTAATTTTTATATACAGTGCCATTTAATCTTGAAAATTTTTCTAGTAAAAAACTTTTTTTTTTCACACAGCATGAGCTTTTTCTCTAAATTTTTCTCAAACTCAATTTTTAAGAACTCAAAGGCTAGTTCTCAAAAGACTCTAGTCGTTTCTCAAATGATTCTAAATCGCTTCTACATAATAATATAATAACTAATGTTCTTTACAGTAACAAAACATCTTTCCGTAGGGGTTTCTGGAAACTAAATGGATGCTATCACATGAAAAACGAGTTCACTTATGTCCTAAATGGCATCACAAAGACGTTTCAGAGCACTAGCTGACTGTAAGAATTTTGGGTATGGTCAAAAACCTAGTTTAGTTTGGGTTGAAAAATCAACGCACCATTTTTATAAAGTATGCAATTTTTTCAATGCTATATCGATGTCAATGTCTGATAAAACACTATATCATGAAGCGAGCATTTATGGAAGATGTCGGAAAGAAGTAAGCGATAAGACATAAGAACATATAATAAATAGACACCTTCTGGCAACTCCAGACATAGATGTATAACACTTTTCTGCTACAACTTTGTCAGTAGTTTATGAAGAATCCTACTATTTTACCGATTTTGTGTCGAAAAGTGATTTAAACCAGTAAAAATTTTCTCATTGTCTTCAGTAATCCATGAAGAGTCCTACTAATTAGCCACTTTTAAATCAAAAAGTGATCTGAACGAATTAATAGCTTTGTTATTTAATGAATATAGATATAACATATGTGATTTAGCACAAGTATTCTTTTTTGACATTTTGTTACGTCATTCTAAAAACCTTAGTATAATAATTCGTTTAGTCACCACAACTTTAATTAATTAAGCCCCACTATTATAGTGAATAATGTTTTAATGTTGCAACTAGCTGTAACTGAAAAAAATTCTTATTTCTTCAAAGAAAAGGCAAATTATCCTTCGTGATAGAGCCCTAATATCGTACTTGAATGAAGTTTTCCATTTATAAAAACTCCTTTCTGTACAAATCAAAATCGAAGAAACACAAAAACCGAAAAGGTGGTCTCATTCTTTACAAATAATTCCTATACCACATATGTATGCATAACACAAAACTACCACCATGATCTTGTTGGTCGATAGAGCCATTTTCACATTTCTTACTAGCAGCAATTGTACAGAGAAACCCTTTGGTTTCTACTGTTGATTAATCTCCAGTGCTCAGTTATAGAACCGCTATGTTACACTATATGTGCAAGTTTTTTAAAGTTGTTATACGATTGTATTTATAATTAATTGTGACCAAGTGTTGCCTTAACCTGAAACTATAACTGTTTATACAAATTTGATCTATATCAGTCTATCTGACTGATCGATATAATAATTTCATTATGTTAAAATAACAATCATATAATTGTTTATATTTTCAATTCTCCCAAATTTAAATCATTTCGATTTTATACTATTTGTAGTGTAATAATATTTATCATACATAAAATATATTACAAGTCACTTGCGCTGATGATGCAAAGTACTTATCAAAATACTTACTATAGTACTTATCAAATACTTCTTAAAAGAGAATTATTGTTTTTCGCGTTACCATCTCGACAAGATGGATCTATCTATATTAACAGAACGCCGTATCTGCTAAGATAGATATAAGACTTCAAGGCACAATTCTTATGGCTGTCCGTATTTTTTCTGTTTTAGAACAGATCTTGCAAGTGCTTAAAATCTTCTAAAAAGTAATTCCTAAATAAAGTTTCAAATATTACAAACTTTTTATAAATATTAACTCTACTTTAATACATCGAATTAAATTTTCCCTTAGATACAAATTATTACAATAAACTATCAGCAAAAATTACTTATATAGCATCAATCTACATCTTAAGACATTTAACATACTCTTAAATGATTTTTTTTTACAAACTTTTGGAATGAGAACAACATTGAAAGATAAAAATCTTTATCTCAATAATTATAAAGTGACAAATATTAACAAATAAGCAATTACATTAGCAAATATAAACGAAATCTCAATTTAATAGCAGCATTAGATTCATATACGTATATTTTATAAGACAATGAAAAAAATCATTAAGCATTTCTGTCAATATAATCGCATTATACCATCAAAACCACAATCAACACACCATCAACTTCAAACTTCAACTTTTTACAGCACCAAAATATCAACTTCAGTACCAACAGAAACGATAGCGGCAACATACGTCAGAGTTGCTGAAAACAGTGAAGAACATACGAATTTGGGTCAATTTTATTTTATTTACGGGAAGAAACTGGGTTACTGCAGAGGTTAAAAGTGACACAGAAACATAAGATGTCAATGCCCTCACTGCGAACGCCGCGTACAGAAGGTAACCAATGACGTCAGCAAAATCAAGTACTCCATATACGAATACTGCAGAACTCATACCAATGAGCATTTTTCAGAAAGAACTTAATTTCCGAATGAGCAATTCGAACGGATGTAATTTCGTTGCTATTGGAAGGGCGGCGAAATTGCTTCAAAGATATTTTAATTGTAAAATAAGATTTAATGAATTGTAAAATTTATGCAACCTTAATTAATTGTGAAGCAAATTATTTTAAGAGAAATAATAAAGTTTTTTTGGGTATTTAATTTATTTTTATATTATATATAAAAGAAACTTATTAAAATACGGAGTTTTTCAAGTTAGTTTCACTTACAAAACAAGCATAAAAAACTCTGATTAATATGAAAATATAGTATTTACAATATAGAGTATACTCCAGATAACGTCGACAGATTCCATTCGCTTTGTAATGTGATTATTTGTCATTAAGGCTTAACTTCATTGTGCTCTTAAAACACATAAAATTATAATACAACAATGACCACTCCCAAAGATTTCGTCGACACCAATTGAAACTATATAGCTATATAGGTATGTAGTTTTATACTGGAAGCTTTATGGATAAATTTTCCTCCTTAGAAGCGAGCGAGACATATCTACCACCTTTGCTGTGCTGTGGGCATAGTACCCGGTTAACTAGTGTAACTCTATATCGCATATAAGTAATAAATATAGTCATTATACCCAAGTTACTATGGGTTTTAATCACTACTACCACAATACTTCCATTCAAGGAATCAACCTCAATTAGTTACCACAGACAAAGATGTGGGCCGTGATATCCGTGAACCACATTTACCCCTTCGTTCAGGTGACGCAAGCGAAACTCATACACTAAGATTAATAATCTAAACATTGTTGGATAGGGACCACTGGTTTTTAATTGCTTCTTACAACAGGCATGTCTTACATCGGGAATATTCTAACCCGTTTGCTGTGATGGTTGATAAGGCGGACAATTTTGTTCCAATGGTTGTCTGTGTTACCGACAGATTTTTCTTATTACCAATAATGTATTAAACTATTAGTTATATGTTATATAGTCATCGAATAATATATTGATTGTGTCTATTTATATGAGATATCTACTTAAGATCTACTTAAGATCTACTTAAGAACTTTAAGAAATGCATCTACAAAACTCTACTTTAATGACTAAGCTAATAAAAAATTTGATAAAATATTAAATCGACATTACGGAGAATGGATGTAATGTTTTCTTTGCTTAGTTTGGGTCAATGAAGAACGCGTTGTCTAATTTATTTAATGTCTGAATTATCGAGAAGATACTGTATGTCAGGCATATAAGTTATATGTATATTTATAAGCTATCTTAACGCTATGAGTAAATTTAGCGTAGAATATTAAATTGAAACAGAAATAAAAAAGTTCCAATCAAATTAAATCTACATTTCTATCAGCAGTTTACCAATATATCCGACCGCTTAGTTGTATTTGCGTTTCATATGACTATATCTTTTATTTTTATTACAATAATAATTAAACGTAAACATACTTTAAAAATTTTAATTTAATTTATATATATTCTTATTTTTCTTATAATTAGAGGGTTTATTCTGTTTGTCAAGAAATCAGTAATACTCTGGAGAGGACATTAGACCACATACTTTAGACTTAACTTTAACTTAAACCACATACTTGATCAACATGACACAAATAAATCAATTCAAGAATACACATATATGTCTGTCATCCGTTTTGTTTCTGTATGAGCTTATCAATCAATTTATCGATTAGTCCGTGTGCTATTCTATCCATATGTTTATCCGTCTGTCTGATTGTATATTTGTTCATCCGTATGTCTATAATTTTCTCGTTTGTAGAACAAACTGGTAAAAACTTTGCACAAGGACCTTTTAGAAATTTAGAAAAATATTTTTGATGACAAACCAATATTCAAATTTAATTTCTTTTGTATTTATATTTATTTTATATTTTATTTATATTTAATCAGTAATTTATATATTGATACATTTACAAATTTCTTGAGAACCCTGTATCATTTCTCTGCATCTCGGTAATTACTCTTCATATTTTCCTTTATCAAGGTAAACCCTGTTAATAATTCTCTGGGTCTTTCTAATTACTGTTAATCGTGTCTATTTTGAATGAGAATATGCTATTAATAATACTAATAATATCAACCACTTAGTAAATAGGAAAAAAATTATAGGTCACCAGTATCACCGGCTATAAAAATCAGCTCGTTATCAATCAAACAATGACATCAAAATTGCAAAATAGAAGATGAAGCGAACTATCTTCTGTATAAGACTATAAAAAAATTGTTGACTATCTTTTGTATAAGACTATGAGCGAACTGTTGACATCTTAATACTATATCTACCCACATAAGGAACTTAGATAATTAACAAATAATATTAAAAAAAATTAAGAAAAAACATTAATATCAATTATTTGTTATATAAATTAATACTGTATTTCTATATTAAGAAATAAGCAATGGCAAACAACCAAGAAATTATAATTAATAATTTGCATCACTTGATGCAAGCTTTAGACTATAAAGTATATGCATAAGAACTTCCCAACCAAGCTACCTAACGTTTTAGCTAGCACATATCATTATCGATGTGTCTTGCCTGGCGTTTTGTTGATGGAACACAATTCCTCTTCTATTGCTCAAAGCTGGCCGTTTCTGCGCGATTGCGTCCTTCAGACAGTTCAATCGTTGACATCTTATCATTCTAACACTTATACAACATGGGATACAGATGATTAAAGCCATATATTAGGAAAATAATGAATTTACAGCTGACTAAGATTTTCTAAAAAGTAAGTCTCTAAATTACTTTATCAAGTTGTTATCCAAAATATAGACACATTTTTTTAAATAGATAATTTGAAATTCATATTCCATCCCGCCCTAATCATTTAAATTTTTTCTCAAGACTGCCATGGCGTTTATGTCTCTTACAACAAACGTATGCAAAACTTAGTAGCATAACTCTACACATACAAATAATGTTGCTCATACGCACTGTATTACTAAAAATAACATTTAATATTCGATTCAGTAAATTTTAATTAAATTTAAATTTTCTTTTTATCATGCTTAAGAAAAAATAAACGTCAACCATATAATTACAGAATATTCAAAATAGATATATTGAGTTACTTTTAGCTGGAACTTTAGCAGTAATACCACAAATAATGTAACTACGTAAATGCCCTGCTTTATATAGAAATAGACGCAGGGAATCAGCAATGGTAGTGTGGCACCTTTAACATCACTTTGAAATAATTCGTTTTTAATGCAATTTCAGAAGATTCAATTACGTTTTATAAAAGTTTTTAATGGAATGTTAAATGCTAAAGCGAAGTTTGTATATCTCAGGTTCTAAAGGCATGAATGCAGGTTGGCACACGCGCGTTTTTTTGAGTAGAGAAGTGTTCAAGAGAATTCATTGACGTCATCATCCGGAATATACAACGTCACTATTGTCATCCTTATAGTTGATGACACTGACAACAACTGAATGAAATGTATTAAATGAATAAACCTTTGAAGTGCCGAGACCAGACCAGACCGCATACAACACACGATAGGTTTTGTGGAATACAAAAATAAAAAACAAAAACAAAAAGAGAAAACATTTCCAAAACATTTCCAACCTACAGTAGAGCTTAACAATCGAAATTTTATACTGTTTTCAACTACAGTAACCTATAATGAAGTATATTTATGCACGTGAATGTTTCTAAAAAAGAACAATATAATCCAACACCTATGACTGAAGCGTAAGGCATTTGCTTTCACTTGCCTTCTACGATATTGTGCAAGAGACAGAGAAACCTTTTGACGTAGGTTTCTAAACTTACTGAAATGAAAGACTTTTTAGCTGTTAACCATTAAAAATTTGCGTAAATTTAATTTATTCACACAAAATTGAATTTCCTTTGGAAAAGTGCTCAAATTTAACACATAAAAATAGCATAATTTACTTTTATTTTCCTATAAGTAACAATACAAATTTAAAATGGTTTCTTTTGATGTAATGTCAATCAGGTTATGGAGTCATCAGAGCAAAGCATCAAGATGGAAGCTACATTATATTTATTCCTTTTATAAATACATCTATTTACGTCATATATCGTATGATGTAAATTATTGCTAGGACATTTAACAATATTAACATACCCATAACATACCCTCTTTTATATCAAAAGAGATTTTAATTTTAAACTTATAATAACTATCATTTTTCTACTATTATACTATAACTGATATTTATATTTTAAACTAAATACTTTCAATAGGTTAATAGAATCTGAAAAGGATTTATAAGCTACAAATAACACTTGTTAGAAATACGCATATTTATAAGTGAAATCTTTCAAACGAATGCTTAAAGTTAAACTTATGTTAATATTAAACTTAAAATTTATTTTAATTTAATTTGAAATGCTTTATCGATATCGCTATATACATTCAGTTATTTTTTTGAGATCTTGACTAGGTTATTGAAAAATGGCCACACATAGGTTCATAAAAAGTTAAGACACTTGGACACGAAAAAAAACGAATATTCTGTCCTCAAGGAGACCGTAGGTTCTGTAAGTTTTAGAGTCCTTAATTTGAAGACAGATATATTTGAAGACAGATATCGACGAACGTTCAATTCACACATTCACATGGATTTAAAAAGCGTCATAACACTTAAGACCTATGTGAGATCACAACTAAAATCTCAAATGGCCTCAACGAATGTCGCCATTGTGAACGCACGATGCTAGTAGGTTTTGAACACGTAAATATTTTTGATACAATCTCCCACAATACCTTGGTAAAGGACTTGGCCGACACACCTTTCGCTGATTTAACAAAACGATGGATCTATACCAATCTCATGGATAAATCATCACATATTCAAACTAACGGACCTCCTCGAGGGAGTCAGAGCCATATCGCATGCCGATGATTTCACAATTCTAGCTACAGACCAGGACCTATCTTCATTATACAATAAGACAAATGCACACCTCCCATAAATGGTGTCATTCTTTGATGGTAGAAATCTTCACCTTTTACCAATAAAATCTTCTGCCACTCTCTGTACTTTCCGGAATAAAAAGGTATTCTTGACTCTGTCCATCAATATTGATGAATTTAAGATTCGCATCATCACCAAACTAAACATCCTGAGTGTCGTAGTCGACAGCATATTGACCTTTTTTGCAGATGGCACAGTGCTGCGCAGTCGACTGAAGTCACCAGTAATGTGTTGAAGACTCTCGTAGATTGTTCAGAGGTGAAGATTAAGAACCTCTATTGGACTGTATTGCTCCTATAAAGCAGTAGGCTATTCTTTTGCGGCCTATGCAGACAAACAAACAAACCCAAATATTGTCCAAATTATACCCAATGGCATCATATTTTGTAAAGCCGTCTCTAAAATGCCTTCGTTCAACCCTTTCTTCATATCATGGATAAAGCAATTCCGACGACTATTGCAATGAAGTTAACATCAGTGAGGTGAAATATAAACGTGGACTTACCGTCCTCCATACAGATGCAGTATTCGCTTCGAGACAATAGTTGCAAACAAGTAAGTATATTTTATTAAGTGATTACATTTGGATGTCATTTTCTTCAATAAGACAATAGCTAACAAAGCTATTGAGACAAAAGTGATCTTTATGTTATAGCCTCATTTTGTAGGGCATGCATTTATTTTGGTTCATGACTGTTTGCCATTTTGTAAAAAAAATTGTAATGGTTGACAGTTTAATTATCAGCTGATCGAGGACAATTTTATTTGTTTAAATACCTTCTTAAATAAGACACTGTAGCAGAGCATATTCACTACACACAGATATATAAACTGTTTTACATGATTTTGTTCCAGACATTCCTGAGGGAGATTTTCCGATTTTTTTTAGTTTTTACCAATACAGTCTAAACTTGTCAAAGTTTATACTACCAAATAATATATTTTACTGGATATAATAACTAATACTGTTGGCAGGATTCTGTACCTCCACTAAAACAGGTTACTACGAGTGCAGTCGTTATTGTATATTAAATGAATGTATAACACAACTTCTTAAAACATTTATTTAAATTATTTACGGTAAACCGTGAAAGTTTGACCTATCAAAATTTCAATCAGCTTTAATAATGCAGCCTGTTACGATATGAATATTGATTATTTAAAAATACTTTTATAGCTTAGATAAAGCAATTCCTCTTTTATTCTTCCTCAATGACCCCAGAGACCGGTAAATCGCACTAAAGCTGCGAAATTTTTTTAAAAATACAAAAATAATATTACAGCAGAACATTATAATTTGCTTTCTTCAAAATTAACTTTCTAAATTTAGCAAATTGCTCATTTTATACTTCGGGTGCTTTACTAACTAAGTTTAAAAGCATAAATATCCAAAAATAACTCAAAATTGTGTAATTTTAGCTGCAAATTATTTTTTAACCAAAAAGTAAAATATAACTCAAAAGAAAAAAGGTGTTAAAATATTGGATATAATATGAAGGACCATTAAAATAAGTATCAAGAATAAAACACAAACTCGAATGAAAAATGTGAAAAACTAACTGAAAAGGGCGTCTTCTAAACATAGAAAGACATTAATATTTTTGGAATTTTTATTTAATTAAGATAATGTGATTACACAGCAGTTCCAGTATATTTTTAATGTTTTTGGTAAGTAAAAGCTACGTGTGACTACATGTCAATAGTGAGTAGAGCAACTAACAAAAAGCAATATAGAAACATATTACTTCAAAAGCCACTAAAACAGCACAGTGGGTGTTTAGCTGCATCCCGTAGGAAAACCACTAAAAGATATATGTATTCTAAACACACATATGGCTCAAGTTGCAATGACGTAATCAACTTGCAAATAAATTGTCCAAAAATAAGCTAATAAAAAAATATTAACAAAACAAAAGGACCACATAATAAATTTGCAAATATACAAGATATTATGAATAATTTTTGTGTACTCGGGCCACCAACAGCGGCACCCACTATGACATTAAAATGTTTTAAGTGTTTACTTAAGTGCTACTTAAAATAAAGTTGAATATTTATGGCTTTGCAAGCAGACACAATAGTTGAAAAAAGTCAGGAGCAGCAGCAAATGCCAATACTTTAACGAGCTACGCTGTGTTTACAATGGAAATGTCAATAGAGGTAACTTTTTTAATTAATTTCCAAATATCAGCAACAAACGACATGACACATTACACATTACAAGAAACAATAGGCATTCTCCTACTGGAGCTGCTGAAGCTGAAGTCAATTGCTGCTACAGTGACAAATCAATTTAAGTGAAATTTGAAAAATTACTTTGCACTTTGCACTTTACGACAGCTCACAACTATTTTAACCTTCACATATAACATTTTTCATGTAACAGAAGTTTTCATTAGCAACATTACCCACTATAAAAAGGTTTCAAGGTTTTAAAATCAGAATAAATTACTTAGCTTTAAAAAGGACATTTTTAGTAAAACATTTAATAAGTATCTATTCAATACTTTTATTTTTTTCTACTTCTTAATTAAGATAGCAACCATGTAGCTACTCTTGCGTACTCCTAAACTAAGTCAATCAGTAAAATTATACCCATTACGAATAATAAACGACTACAATCAATTTTTTCACAGTTGAGATCAAATACCATATAGAAGAAAGAAGAAAAGAAAGTGCAATAAAAAAAAAAATGAAAAATGAAAAAAAAATGAAACCGAAAAAGAAAATAAAATAAAACCGAAAAAGAAAATAAAATAAAATGAAAAAAAAATATAAACGGAAAGAAAGATGGAAAGAAATATGGAAATTAAAATAGAAAAAACAATAAAAGTAACAATTAAAGAAAAAAAAATAAAACCGAAAAAAAAACAAACTAAAATTAAAAAAAAACTAAAATTAAATAAAATTAAATTAAAAAAAGAAAAAATATAATTAAAAAAAAAAATATATAAACGGATAAAAGTAAGAGAGAAAATGGAAAGAAATATAGAAATGTAGTTTTAAAAAAACATGGAAATTAAGATAGAAAAAACAATAAAACTAATGATTAAAGAAAATAAGAGAAAGAAACTACAGAATAAAAAGAAATAA
>NC_051846.1:227798412-227839472 GCF_002237135.1 Teleopsis dalmanni | reverse complement strand
AGAGATCAATGATCTTTGTAGAGTTTCAAATAACTTTTTATGTGCTCTATTTTTTGTTTTTATATTTCTGTACATTTTTATGTATTAAACTCTCAAAGATTTGGTTTATTAATTGTTAATTGTTTCTGTTCTTTGTATGTAGTAATAGCTTAGATAAATTATTTATGATTTCGTTCATTTATTATTATTTTTTTTACTATTTTTTTTTTAGTACTATATTATGCATTCATAGGTATTTGTTTGCATCACTTGCATCCAAATCAAAAATAAGTACGATCATCAAAATTGAATACGGATAAAGAAGTACTGTGTAGCAAGAGATTTTTTATTGTTGCAAGTGAATGGTAAATAATACGTTATTCATCTCGATATTGCATATAGGCCATTATTACACGGCCATTATGCATCGAATACTTCCTCATTGAGCTGTGATTTTGTAGCCAGCATTGGACAATAGCTAAAGGGATATGTGATTCATCTCGATATGCAATACTGAATTTACACGGCCATCATGTATGTACTTTTGTGGTCAACATTTTGGATCACCGTAATAGTCATACGCACGAGTGTGCGTACATATTTAGACGAGCCGATACAGGAAAAAGGCTGTAGCGTTTAGAAACTTCACAGAATACAGAGGACAGCATGTAAGGGATGCATGACTCATCCCAATATTGAGCATTAGATATTTACAGCTAATACGCATTAAAAATATACCGTGGTTTCTTGGCCAGTATTGCGGAATAAGTTGCAACATTTAGAAACTCAGCAGAATTTAAAAGATAGCATGTGTTGGTGTTAAAGCAGTCCTTAAGTACATCTTTTTCGCCGTAAATAAGAAGCTACATTTACTACTTAACAAGCTTCTAATGAAAAATATTGCTTACATCATCGCTGTCAGATTAATCGCATGTTTTGAGCACAATTGTTTTTAAATTTATTTAATCATGAGGACACAGTATAAAAGACTGTCTCGAAGACAATGTCTTCGAAGACGATTTTTTCAAATGGAATTAATACAATTATGGAAGACTCACGATTTATCAAACACTTAGCGGTTGTACAGTAGACTTAAAATAACAAATGATCGAATAGTTAAAAATACTAAACAAACTAAACATCTTGTTTCTAAATAATTAATGTTGCATATAAAATGTATTCAAAACAAGGAAAGGTCTTGATATTACATCTTTCATTATACCGAGAGTATACTTTGTGTGCATTTTATATATTTCTCCCATCAGTTTTATTATTTATGGAATTATATATATTTATTTTAATATTAATCTTAAAACTTTTATCATCTTGGAAATAATTCTTGTATTTAATCATTAGTAAATTATTATTTGAGATTGCAAGTACCAGGAATCGAACTCGTGTCCTGCCAAATTTGAAGCTCAGAGTCAGCGCACTTTAACCAATTGACCCAAAGCCGTATTTGATTTTTATATTCACACATTTTTCTGGAATTTTGTTACTTTGACATTTTATTTGAAGATTAATTTTAATATTTTTATCATGTACGTCATCATTATAATTTATATCATAATTTATATAAATTTATTTTAATATTGTTCTTAAAATTTTTATCATGAATATACGTATCACAATGTCTTTTCGATAATTTGTGCTTGCAATTCGTATGTATGTAGATAATTTCCATATAGTATTAGTTAATGGTATCAACAGAAATACTCGTATATATAATATATAAGTACTGTTTTGCAATGCTTTATGAATGAATAAATTTATAGAATTAAAATAGACCTCTTGCATAGACAATATAAAATATTTTGCGATAAGATAATCAGTTGAGCCTACAAAATGCCAATGCCATTGACTACCAAATTTGCGATAAAAGTGAAAATCAACTTAATTAGCTTTTGGTTTTTTTATGGTTTTAGAAAATGAAGTTAAAATAAATAACTAAATATAAAAATATTGTTCAGAATTCTTTGAGTATCGAAAATTTTACCTTAGCCATATCAGAGTATGTTAACTCTAATAATATGCAAACATAAAAATAAAAATTCAAATTTATTCATTAATGATTGATTATTAATTGTATACTTTGAGCTGGAATTATTATTATCCGCTAGAATATAGATTAAATTCATAATGTTCAGATAATTATTATTATTTTTTTTTTGCTTATCACGAATATTATCACAAATCATTACAATTCCAATTTAAAAAATCGAATATTAATGATTTTAAAATATAGATCATATCGATTGTAATTCTAAGAATAATTTGTTATTTTAATTATTATAAACAAAGTAAAGAATATCTAAAATTGTTTTAATTGCAGGTAATTTGTGTGCAGATTTGAGATATGAAAATGTCGTGTTTACTGAGTTTTTTTTATGGGTTATTATAATCTAAATAATAGAGTATATTATATTTATAGTATACGCTAATATAATAGTAATAATGTTTTATTTTATTTACTCAAACAGCATTTAACTATAAATTTGGTTTAATGAATTTTTGTTATATTAAAATAAACATTAATATTTTTTAAAGTATCTTATCTAGTTGCATTATTTTTTAAATACATATTATGTATTTATGTTGAGAAATATACTCCGAATTCGTTTGCTTGAGATGTTTTTACGAACACCTCAGGAGTGTGCTGGAGATTCCTCTCTAATATAATACCATGTCGTGAGAAATAACTGCTAAAAATGAGTTTATATTCCAAAGTATATTGTATATGTTTGGTGTAATTTTTATCATAAAAAATTTTAATATATAATTAAACATTTTTCTTGAATAAACAGCAAATTATTGTACTACCATCAATAAGAAAGTATTCTCTATTTTACTACCCGTAGGTTCGATTACTTATTAAACCTCGTTACAGAGATTTTACTTTTTTTAATGTTGATCACCAATAATATTACTTGTGCAGTTGTAAGACTATTTTGATCTAGCTATCTAAAATATAAATCAACTCCTTTTCAAAGATTTCGTAAATTTATTTCTATCGTTTCAATTTGTCTTAAAGTCTTGAAAAATTTGTTATTACATATTATAGTTTAATTTTCTCTTTAAGTTTTCGGTAGTTGTGAGATTATTTAATGACATTTTAAATGCAAAACATGATTTTCTTGTCATAATTAACAGAAAATTTATAAAATCAATATTGAAATTGTTGCAGTAAAAGGTGGCAACGCGTAGACTATATAAAGTTTTAAAAATTTTCAATCTTATCTCACATCTAAAATCTAAATAACACCTCAACCGCCGCCTACTGTTTTGTGTCAACAACTGCAGCAAAATCAAAAGCTAGCTCTGTCTATGCCAGCCCCCCAAGTCAAAATGGTTAATTGCTTTGGCTTAATTTGTGCATGTCTGTCTCTACAAAAAGTTATCAGCTATAAAAGTGACCATTTTTCTATGTAAATGTCGGTTGGATATCACAAATTGTTGTTTGTGCAACAAACGAGAACAGCAAACAAACAAGAAGGTAACAAAATAACGTCATTTTTAGAGAAACAAACAAACAGACACCCACAAGACAGTTTTTTCTTCTTGATACAAAATAAATAGATAAAGAAAAAGAAAACAGAAAAATGCTTAAAGTGCATTAAAAACGATAAATTGTTGTAAAGTTGCATTTAAGTTTAATTTGTACAAACTCAAATAAGAGAAAAAAGAACAAAGTTAACAACTCTACAAATGCCCACAAACTTCCTTTTTTTGACGACAATGCAACCAACAATTTACAGCCAACAAACACAGTTGAACACCTTCAAGCGGTTCACAACTAAAAACTTTAAAGAAATACTCGTACAAGTAAAAATTGTATATAAATAAAGAACCTAATGGAGCTTCTACAATAGAGTAACAAAATTAACTGAAAGGAAATTTAAGAGCCTCGAAAAAGTTTTCACCTCCGCATTTTAAACTTGTTGATGAAGTGCATTCTTCATGCAACGTTGCAATAATGGCTGCCTCCAGCTCTCTTAAAACTCTAATGCAACTGACTTTGTTGCATGAACGTGTAAAATGTATTTACTCGCAGCACTGCGTGTGTGTAAATTGTGGAGGTGTCAAAACCCATCGATATTTTACATGTTCCAGCCATAAAAGTCTACAAAAAGTAGACTGAAAATATTAAAATTTAATTATTGAAACTTCAAAAATAGTGCAACTAACGAAATCACATCTAAATTGGTAACGCAAATATTAAAAACACGTGAAAATCGATAAATTATTAATAAAAAAATTTTTGTTAAGTTATTTTAAATAAATTTTTGGTTTCGGCAGGTCTATTTCCAAAATAAATTTATTCCTAAAGTAGTAATATGTGGACTTTTATTACAATTTGTAATCATTATATATAAGTGTATCACATTATAAATCTTGGCAGAATCTTGACAGAAATTATTGGATAGTTGACTGAATTTATTCAACATTATCATCGACACTACAGCTCGTTCTGTTCTTGGATATATTAACAAAGTCTTTGAACAGATCCCGATTGCAAGTTGATGTCATTCAATTAAGCACCACTAAACTCCGATCGTCCTGATTTACGTTATTCTTTAAGCGCAGACAAAAGCTGCCTCCCGCTGCTTACCAAAATATCTTCCCACCTAAGTATACTTAGCTTAATTTTTGTAACCACGTCTATTTCCAGATATATCAAAACATCTTTACAGTTTCCATTGCTCATAGAATGCGAATATGGTATCCTTTTTGTTAAGCACCCCAGTGAGTAACGGATCCATATGTGAATACTAAGAAAACCATTATTTTCTAAGCACGAGCTTAGATATTATAGTATGGCTCTTGGATCCAAAGAGTCTAAACAGACTGCAGTAATCGGTTTAAGCTACCATCCGCGTAATCTTTGTCCTTGATATTATTAGCTGCTACAATTGTTCCAAGGAATGCACAAAGTTTAACTTACACCTGCCTGTCTTAATTGTGTGATCAGCTTTAGATGTCCTTCTTGCAGACGATGTCATCATGTATTTCGTTTTGCCTTTATTAATGTGCAGCCCCATTACTTGCACTACTTGCTTTGTCATCTTCTTTGGATCTTTGCTTTGGATCTTCCGAAGATTTCGCTATGTCAAAATCTGACTGTGACGGGAGAGTTTCTTAGTAAAGTACCAGAGTTTCTGGTTGCTTTCTCCAATGTTTTTTGATAGTTTTTGAACCCAGATGTGGTTTGCTTTAATATTCTGAACCTCATATCCTTAACCATCTCCACTAAAAAAATTGTTTTCACTGAGAAGCATTATATATTTTATTAAGTCTATATTTGTCAATTGTTTCAATTCTTCCTAACTAGTTAACTCTTTGTCAATAGCTTTTATCCTCAACCACCTTTACTAAACGATCTGATATGAGTGACAAGTCGACTGCGTGCAACTAATCATTTAATCTTTGTTTGAAGACACTTAAGCAATTGCTCAAATGTTTCTTTTGTGCTTTTCCTAAAATTTACTTCTTTAAAGAAATATTCCCTATATTTTATAAACTTTGAACAAGAATAAAACCCTCGTCGTAATAGTTACTTGGCAAAAATTTATTTTTAAGGATTACTAAAATCGGTATTAGCTATCTTATTTCAGAATATTATAAAAATAAAGATTATATAGTTATAAATTGAAACGGGTATCTTCCTATATTCAATTCAGCTAATGCAATTGGTAAAGTTGGTTTTGTGGACTTGGTTTTTAAAAATATTGTTTACTTGCAAGTTGAGAAAGTAGTCTCCATTAGATGAAATAATGCAGTTTGTTCTGGAGAATGTTATATTTATAGAAAGCAGCGATAATCCGAATTCCATTTTTGGCAATTTAATGAAAGAGATTACATCTCATAAGAACAACTAATAATATCATGATGGTTTATAATAAAACTTTGGTTTTTGATATTTAAAAATATAAAGGCATTACGATTTTATAATGAATAAATTTCATAGTTATATGGTAAAACTAACCCACAAATGTAGTACCAAATAGGTGAATCTACAAAACAACGTATGTTATACTAAGAAATAAAAGGAATATCTGATATTCTTGTCAAAAATAAAATAAAAAGTTTATTTGTGTATATGTTCTTATTTTTTAAGTATCAGATACAGACAGATATTAAAGAATTTATATAAAATTTATAATTTTAACATTTTATTGATTTATAGTAAAATTCCATTATATTAAATAAACGCATATTCCAATATATTTATATTTATTGTTATTTTTTTTTTGTTTATTTAATTATCATTCCTTGCTTTTAAAAATTGGCCATAAGTGCTTGACCATAATTTCAAAAGATAAATCAAAAAATTCTCAATAATTTTTGTCTGGCAATAACAGGAACGATCAATCAAATTTAAATTCGATATCAGTCAGTTAACATGATGAACATTTCATAACTTAGTGTGGATTGAAGAAGGTTTAAAAACAACTTGTACAAGGAATAATAAACGAATTCCTTGGTTTCATTGTCACACAAAGGGCTAGGGTCAGATTTATAAGATCGTTCATCATTCATGTTGAATGGAGATAAAACGATCAAAGCAGTGATTACATTACGAATACAAAGTCCGGTCGATTGGCCTGTCGGTTAGTACCGACGCAACTGCATTGTTGTATGTTGAATGTATCTTTAAGTTGCATGCTGATTTTGGTGTACTGCAGATCTTAATCAATTTATGTTCTTGCAACTGTGTAACGACCATTGTTAATATTTTTATGAATGAAATCGCATTTTATAATATTGTCTTGTTAATTTTTTTTTTGTTTGTTGTATTGAAATTTAAATAAAATTTATTTATTATTATTACTGAGGAATGCGCGTGCGCAATCGTAGCTAACTTGAATTATCAACAATTGTGCCGCTATAGTACATCCGGTTTAGATGTATAAAAAATTTTGGGGGTTTGCATGCTTAAGGATAATTTTTTCTTCTTAGCAAACTTATTTTTAAACTTATATTTTATCAGTTTTTGTTTAGTTTTATACAGTTTTTTTCATTGTATTATATATAATGTATGTCAGAATCTTATTTTTTTAACTTAACTTGACGTCAGCGAATTAATTTCTTGATTTATGCATTCGTTTGAGAGCATAAGAAACATCAAAATTTTTTAAAAATATATTCAATGATAAAGTTTGATAAATAATTATTATTCTTATACATTTTTGTTGTTTATAATTCTTTAAAAAATAACAAAAAGAGTTTGATATGTTGCTGATAGCTTATATATAGTTTTTGATTAATAATCACATAAAACTATAAAAATAATTTCAGTTTAAATAAACGACCTAAGCCTGAAAATAATCAAAAAACTTTTTTCTATATATATATATATATATGTCTTTAAAAAAAATTTAATTTTGATGTGACATTTAATTTCCATAAAAAATATAAAATATTAATTTTGACAGTAAATATTAATGGGGACTATATACTTACCCGATATCAGTCATTAGTCGTCTTTATGTCTGGGATCGTAAAAGGTCGCTATATAAAAATTGATAAGATTATTTTAACAACTAAGTTTCTATTTTAACAAATAGACATTTCAGCTAACAGACAAATAGGCAGATAAGTACACAGACAGGTACTAATTATACAAAAAGGAACACATATATTGCTAAATCGGTTGATGTTAAAAATATACATATAACATATACTATTACTATTGTGGTGTGTAAAAATCATATAATACTATGGATATATAAAATGTCTATTTTTATGACGAAAAATTTTTTGTTATATTTATGTATGAGACTAACTATACTATATATAAAAAACAACTATGCATTTTTATCAATTTAAGTTTTTGTGGGATTAAATTATATAAAGTATGCAGATTGTTCTGGTGTTTCATTGATCCTATGTTATGCTATTTTGATCCTTTTAGCTATTGCTAACCGAATTTTCTTAGTGCCGAAATGTTCATTACGTTGCTCATCATCAATTCATTTTCTATTATAACTTGCTTATGTTGTTCTTTACTGTTATACATAAGAGTTTCATCAAAATCGGTCGGATAATTTGCGAATAGTTAGATAAGTACAGTTACTGTAAATATACAGATTTTGGTAGATATATAAATACATGTGTATTGGTAAATTATGGGAATAAATTATTGTTTTTATACCAGGAGATTAAAATTAACTGCTTTAGTGTTTTGTATCAGATGAAGTAGACCAAATCAATTTAAATATAATTTCAAACAGAAAATTCAAAAAAAAAAAATATGCAACAGCTCATTCCCCAAAGAGCAGATGTTGTAAATGGACCAAGAATTTTATATATTATTTCCTGTCTTAATTTCGGAGAATATTTTTGTTTAGTGTTTGGTGTTGAAAAACAAAAATTCGACTTTAAATTTTTTTGATTTTGTGCAAAAAATAAACGTTGCTTTCTGTCCGTCTTTCCATACATCTCTGTTCTTTTGCCCATACATCAACTTAGCCGCCTATAATTTTTAATTTAACTGTCGCTTTTGTTGTTGCTGCTTCCTCATCTCGCTTCTGTTACTAAAATGTAGATTATTATAAGTATCTCAAAGGCTGAACGTTGCTGTTGATTGTGATGATGACGTTGTCGATGTCGATGAAGAGTTGATGTGTCTGCATTTTTTACCATAGCAGATATTTAAGCTCTTAAAGACAAAATTTATAAAATTCCTGTATTTTTTTTTTTTTTTGAATAAAAATTCCTGCTTTTTATTTGAACCGAAATCAAAACTAAACATATCCGTCTGTTTTGCTTAATTTGGTTTGGTGTAGTATGATTTCGTTTGGCTTTGTTTGATTTATTTAAGTGTTGTTTTGGTATTATTTATTTATTTAAAGTGCTTCGTATAATTTAGTGTTTCCCTCCAATAATAAACCAAAAATCCATTAAAATCAAAATTTATTTATTTATTGGCTATTTTTGCTAAAGTGCTTGAATCTAATACTGAAAATTGTTATTTAGTTAATAATGCGTTTTTTTACAATTACACAAGTTAAACTTAAAGAACTAGTTTATGATAGTATGCTGTTAATTTTATTAATATTTCATAAATGTAGCTTATGAAATGTAATTATTCGTAAATAATTAATTTTGAGACTGCAAGTACCAGGAATCGAACTCGGGTCCTGCCAAATGTGAAGCTCAGAATCCTTAACCTTAACCAACTGATCCAAAGCCGTACTTGATTATTATTTATATTAATTAATTACAAAATATTAAATATTAATGTATGAATATTATAAAAAGATTATTATATAGAAGTATTTCAGTGATATATATCCAATGAAATTAGTATAAACGATTCATTTAAATTGTGATGAGTTATCACATTGATCAGTAATGAGGCTCACTTTTTGCTTGGTGGGTATCTTGCAAACTAAATTATTACATGTCACTCAGGTAGTTGTTGAAAGTCCATTTTACCCACAAATAGTTACTGAATGGTGTGGCCTGAAGATGTAAAATGCCGATACTTTTTTTTTGAAAAAAAAAGAGTGAAGGTGTGATATAGTGTTGTTGTTTATGTTTGCTACATTCACATGATTATCATTTTTTTAAAGTAAAATTAATAATATGAACATAAAGGATATCTTATTTTTAAATTTCAGGGGTAAAAGCCACAAGGTACACAGCACATTATATATTAGTTTTGTTATACGAGGAATTTGCCAAACGTATATTTTACGTTTTTGTGAAGCGATTTCGCTACTGGGCTTTTTGTTTTTATGTGAATGAATGTCAACTATCCGATGCTATAAAACTGTGAATCCGTCAAGTTATGACTAAGCTTATTGCCAGCTATGTGCTGATATCCAAAACTAAAAAAAAAAAAATTAAAATTAATTGATAAGGTTTCTGTAGTTTAACATATTTTGTAGAGGGCATTTCATAGTGTTTTATGTCAAAATTTAATGGTATAATGAGAAGGTCCAAACAATATATTGGAATTAAAATTTAATCGAAATGTTAATCACAAGTATATTTTCTATTTACATTTATTGTTAAAATAGTAAAATGGAAAACCCTATATCAGAAAGATTTATGATAAATTTTTGATAGATTTCAAATTTAAAATTGATTTTATATATAAATCTAATTTGAATATAATGATTAGTCGTACACAAACCAAATAAAAAATTATATTGCTACAACAGTAGTTTTCATAATCTGGGTCGATTCTGGAATGGAATTTTAGAAATAATTCTAATTATAATGACATGATCGTGTTATATCCTACTACGACACTCAGTTCATTTAAGGAGCTGCTTATTTCTTTGTTAACGTTCTTCGTAATGCAATTTTATTCAGTCCCTGATTTATTCTTTTACATGATTGTGTCATAATCAACCCTATTTGCAACCACTCTTTTGTATAAAGAGTGTTTTTGATTCAGAAACATTCTTTGCAAATTGTTCTTGTCCGCTGTATCTTTATTTGACTCAAGCACCACTGTTTTAAACTAATCAATTAGGTAGTCATATATGTGATTACATACTTACTGTAGTCCTCTTCTCCTCGTGGCGCATAGGATGGTGTAAAAATGTTTTCTTTTGAGCCACAGATCACCTTTGTATATAGTTAAAATTAAATTTTATACTTATTAATATTCCATTTTAAGAATCTAAATCTTTATGAATCATCTTCATTATTTTCTACCATAAATGAAATGACCACAATAAATCCAAAGTGTTAATAGTTTTGCTTCGTCTTGCGTTTAATTTTGTTGTTTTCATACGTATGTATTTTTTTTAAATTTTATTGACAAAAAATGCGTAAGAATCAAAATGTATAATATTGTATGTGACAAAAAATTATATATATTCTTTTTTTTTTGTATCTAACATTCTATAATTTACCACGCAAATTCTTTTTCCTCCTCAAAATTTGTTATTAGTCACCGCCAATATAAATACGATTTTTTTTTTGTTTGCCAAATAGATATACTTTTAATATTTACAGATAGTTTTTATATGTACTCAACTTATTAGATAAAAATAAGTTCACCACATGTAAGTGGATCGAACTAAAGTAAAAAAAAATGAAATAAAAAAATTATAAATATGATTAATTATCTAAGCCTAAAAAAATTTCACAACTTTTATGAATGATTTTTATTTTGTCGAGTGTATATTTTTAATTTGCTTGAAAATAGACGACATCCGGTCTACGCTGTTTAACGATAAACTTAAAAATTCGTAACAGAAAATTTGAAACTCAAAACAAATTTACCAAATTGTCATAGTAAAAATCTAAAAAAAACCAAAAAAAAAATTGGAATCAAAAAGATATACGAGGACACAACCAACCTGAAGTTCTGTGTGAGTTATAGCTTTCTGATATTTATTTGTTAAAGCAAAATTTTTATTGCAGTCAAAACAAATTTCAGATCTTAGATTTCTAGATTTTTTTTTAATTTTTAATTTTTTTAAATATTTTTTTTTGCAATTTTATACAAATTTTAATGAAATATTTTTGTAAATATACATACAGTCACATAATTAGATACAAAAGCATGGCAATTTAGTAGTCTCATGTCTGTTGATTTGTTTACAAATTATATGCAATTTAGGAACAAAATATTTATTAATAAAACAGCGAAAAAAATAATTATGATAAAGTTTGCAATTACAAAAATACTAGAACAAAATAAACAACGCACAAAAAAACTGAAAAATATAAATTAATATAATTTTTTTTATATTAATAATACTATATAAAAGAGAAAAGCAAATATTAAAATCAACAACAGGAAGTGGGAACAAGCTTACATACCTACCTATTTATATGTAAACTTATCTGCGAGTGTACATTTGGTATCTTTGTACTTGTGCCGATAAATGGAATGTGCAAATAGTTAAGCTGAAGAATTTTTAGAATACAACGGACTAATTCGTTTTAGACTCTAAATTAATAACTATATTTCTTTTTTAACAGTGTAAAGAAAAAATCCATAAAATTGGTCTTAGTATGACAAGACATCCCTGCTTTATAAGATCAGTACTGATGCTTGCTTATATAGCTGCTGGTTTTATTGATACTACATTCACTGTAAAAATTAGAATTGTCATTTCAATAACACCTTCCATAACAATAGACGTTTATATAGCTTTTGTAAAGAAATGGAACTAAATGTAATTTTATTCTCTCAGGTAGAGCATAAATGCTTTCTGATAAATTTAAGTCACATTTTGTATTGAGAGTGAATTACAAATGACACTATAAGTAATTTGAATCTCTTAATGTGACATCTACTGTTTCCTTTCAAGTTATGGTTGGAACAACTGGGTAGTCTAGAACGTTCTGGGTTACATCTCAATGTTTAAAAGATCCAGACTAATACCCAATAGTTTTCAATAGATACCCAACCAACCAGTTTAATCTTGCAACGAAAAGCATGAAGCAATTTTAATTTGCTTCTAACTTTAAGAGTAAAGTCGTATTTGTTCTTTTTTAGAATTTTAACTTTTATTTCGAGTGTTATTTTGAGTATATTTCTATACGTATTTCGACAAAATTTTAACTTTTATCAGAAGAGTTTCTCATATTAGGAATTTAAATTCTTAAAACAAAACCGACTTAATAATAGTTTTGACGTTTCAAGTCAAAAATTAAACACAAAATTACATCAAGAGTAAGAATCACAACGGAGATAACGAAGGCCCCATGTGATCATCAGGAATAGAGTTTCGCTAAAACTGTTGATGACTGTTCGACGCTTGTCTACAAAAGTGCGATGACTGATCTTAATATTATATATTATATTCCCTGATGCGATATCCTTGTAAAACACATAACAGGTTTTAAATAGTTATTTTGTACTTATATAGTCTCCTTAGTAAAGTTACTCATCAATCTTCTGAAAGTATGTCCTATCCCGTTCCATTTGCTTTTCTATATTTTCTTCCTATTTTCTGTAACTAAGTCTACAGATAATGAATACCAGTACTTGTGAGGCTATTTCATGAGGCCAAAATTGTTAAAATTTTGTAAACTTTTGCAAATGCACAGCCAGCCAGCCGTATGTGCTTTATTTATTTTTACATTAGATTTATTAGAGTGTTCATATCAACAGCTACCACCCACTTTTTCATTTGCAGTCACCTACTTACCCAATCACAAACCCACCCACTTGAAGCTTTTATCTCCTACAATTTATATGGAGCCTTATCTTTATAAAAACTTGAGTGTGTTTCATTTGCTCAATGGTTTTTTGCTCCATATTGATTGACGGATATTCGTGTCTGTCTAAATTTGGATTATCGCAGCGCACGTGCTGCTGAGATACTTAAAAATAATTCCATTTCGATTATTAATGAATGTTAGACAATTTCCTGTCGCTCACATATTTTTTATATATTTTTTTTAATAATTGATATGTAGTTTTACTTAATAAAATTGTTTTTAAATTTCGTATAAGCAATAGCAAATATATTAATCCCATAAAAAATACACATATATATTTCTAAAAATTTATTTGATATTTAAATTTAAAATAAATTACTACTTTCAAATAAAAGCACATATAAAATTAAACAAAAATAAAAACAAAGGTATCTAGTTATATATAGTATATAATATATAATTATATTAATTTATATTCCAAAAGACGCATGCGCGCCATTAAATAAATGTCGAGCAATTCTCATTGACTTGGTGATTTTTAAATAGGTTTTCAATGAAATTATTGTTTAATTCTCATATCTGGGGACTAATATACATTTCTTTAATATTTTATAAAATAATTTATTGTACGATTATTATTTTTTTATTCTGTTTGACAAAATGTGCCAGCCCAGTTTTGAATACGAAATTAGTATTGCCGAAGTATGGCAAACAAAAAAGTAAAATAATATTATATATTATATGTTATATTTTGTGTTGGCATATGCGGTGTAGTTATGTACTCGTACTTGAAAATCTTACACAGCAAATCTACGGTAAAGAGAATGAGTACGGTTACCACACCAATTGCACATCAACAAAGCCATTTGTAGAATCGCCACCTAACCAAATCGACCATTCCAAGCTTATCACAAATTCAGCAAACAAATCCCGGAAGTGTTGTCATCAGAAACCGCTACTATGTCGTTGGTATATTTGTTGCTGTTGCTGTGGTTGTTGTTACTGCTATTGTTGCTGTCGTCTATTTAGAATATAATTTGTATGTTTTAAGGTTTATTAAATGCGCAACAATTATTGTTTCCCCCAACAGTGAGAGTGGGTAATGTTATCGGGTTTACTGATATGGCACAGCGAGCACGCATCCAAATTTATTTGCAAATTCTTTACTTCTTAGTTTTCACATACTCATATAATTATTTATTTTTTTCGGTAATTTATTATAATTTTTTTATATGTTAAATTTCTTTGGGAACCCAACCCAACCAGCTTCTTATAGTACGCGTATATGTGTATTTACCGGTCACGTTGTGCCAAATAATGGATTTGAAAACTATAAAAAGTAAGCATAACTTAAGCGTTTTCTATGGTCTTATTTTACAATAATAACAATAAAAATACAAAACAAAATACGTGAGAAATTATCTTTCATTAAATGCCTTTAATTCATCAAAAATATTAAAGACTATTTTATTAGAGTATTAACATAGGTTGGTATTAGGTTTATAGTAAAACTGTACTATTGCGCACTAAATTATTATTAAATATTCCTAGGAAATTGAAATTTACTGTAGAGTTTGTAAATATTTAAATATTTTATAAAATTTATTTAAGTTGGTTTAATACCTAATTACTCTAGTTCTATTCTTTTTTTTTCGTACTTTTTTTACCCTTGTTATTTTTATTATCTTTCTTCTTTTCTTGTTATTATTCTTCTTTGTCTTCCTTTTTTTCTGCTTATTGTACTACCTTTTTTCTGTTTTTGTTATTCTTATTTTTCTTCCCTTCCAGATCTTTAATTTTCTTTATTTTCTCTTATAGTTCTTATTTTATATTTTTTCCTTTACTTGCTATTGTTCCTTTTTCTTTCTCTAAGTTTTTTTTATTCTTTTTTTTGTTTTCTTTCAGTTATTGTTATTCTTCCTTTTTTCTCTTTATAGGTCTTATTATTTTAGTCTTATTATTTTTTCTTTTTTTCGTATTCTTGATCTTGCTATTTTTCTTTTTTATTCCCTTACAGTTCTGTTTATTCTTCCTTTTTTCTCTTCTAGTCCTTCTTGATCCTTTTGTAGATGTTGTTACTATTCTTTTTTTCTCTTCTAGTACTTGGTTTTCTAACTTTTTTCTCTTCTAGTCCTTGTTCCTTTTTCTTGTTTTAGTTGATGTTATTCTTCCTTTTTCCGCTTCTGGTTTTTGTTATTCTTCATTCTTTTTTGTTATTCCTTGCATTTCTATTTCTGTATTTGTTATTTTTCCTTTTTGTTTCTCTTCTAGTTCTTAGTTTTCTAACGTTTTTTCTTTCCTAGTACTCTTTATTATTCCTTTTTTCCTGTTCTTATTCTTAATAGTTTTCTCGTTGTTCTTTGTGTTTTGTTCTTCTAGTTCTTGTTATTTTTCCTTTTTTTCTCTTCTGGTTCTTTTTGTTTTTTCTTTTTTCCTTTTTTCCTTTTTCCTCTTCTAGGTCTTTTTGTTCTGACCTAGATATTCTTGTTGTTCGTGTTCTTATTGTTACTGCTACTCTTATTCTTGTTACTGTACTTAGTGCTTTCCTTTCGTTGCTTTTCTTCCTGTATTGTTCGTTTTCTCTCATATCTTCGACTATTTTTTTTCTTCTTGTTTTTGTTTGCTTTTCTTTTTGGGGTTTTTGTGATTGTTTTTATTTTTATATTTGTGCTTTTTCTGCTCTTTGTTTTGGTCTATCCTTCTTGCTTTCTTTCTATTAATGTTACCTTCGCGTTATTCTTTATATGACTGTCTTCTTCTTGTATTTTTTTGTACTTTATCCTATATTCGTTTCTCTTTGGGTTCTAATTAGCCAAACTTGGAACAATAACAATGTTCCGCCAAAGTTCATATATCTCATGATTTAATTGGATATAACTGTTATTACCAACTTATATTCGATCTCATAGAGTATCGAATAAACTTTTGTGATTTTTTTTTAGTTGTAGTACATCTCATAGAAGATCAAATATGGTGTTGTGAATTGTTTTTAGTATGCAGTACATCATCAGAGTGCCTTATACGGTGTAAATTTTATCGAAAGAGAGTGATCATCAAGTTTCAGTTTTCTATTGAGGCAACCTATTAAGTACTTTAATATCATTTGTTTTTACAAGGGTAAATAGGAATAATATTACACGTGGACCATTAATTGTAAACTGCAGAAATGAACGAAGTTTTGTTAGAACTGTTCAAGGAAACAATTAAAAAATTATAATTTTAATGATTTAGTTAAATCTTTTTTAACTGCTTCAATAACGTTTATTTCTCTACTTTATATTAAAGCAATTCTTGTTGTTTAAATATAAGTTAATTCATAACTAAGACATTTTTTCATTACTGTTTTGTTCAACTAATTAGTATATGAAGGTACAAATAGTTCCTGCCAGAACATCTTTTTATTTTATTTAACTTCTTTAAAAAATTATAAAAAAATTAATTTAAATGTATGCACTTACATATAAAAATATTCTTATTCTTATGTATAATATAATAATTACGTGTTGTTTTTACTTACAGTTTGTGGAAATTGGTATTGTCACCTCTATTGAATCGAATCATAAACAAATAGATACTGCTCGTAAAGGTCAAGAAATTTGTATAAAACTGGATCCAATTCCCGGAGAGTCTCCAAAAATGTTTGGTCGACATTTTGAGGCAGATGATATGCTCGTAAGCAAGGTAAGTCATTAAGTTCCTCTTTTAATAAAATTTATAATATTTATTGTAGTCCTGATGTAAAAGTATTCTCAAAATTTAATCCTTGTGGGATTCTTGCTTTAGTTGGGTAGAATCTTTTTTTGTTTTATACTTAACTATAAATTTCTGATTAAGGTTATATAACTCTAATAGATGATAGTAGTTTTGTAGAGGTGAACTCTCAGTTTTGAACTGAGTTCTGTATAACTATATTTTTCTCAAATATATTCTTGAGTTTATTGTAAGAATAATACAACAGAGTAAGTCAAGTCCACTTGTGATGTTTAATTAAATTCTTCTGATTTAATAATTTTTAATTAAGTTATATTTATATTATATTTTCTATATATACAGTATATATATATTTCTATATATTTTTTTTTCGTCTTGTTATTTTTCTTCTTTTATTTCTTGTTTATGGTTTTTTCACTTCTCTCACTTTTTCTTTCGTTTCTGACTTCACTTGCTCTTTCATTCTTTTCGGCATTCTTTCTTTTGATATTTTTTTTCTTTTCTGTTTTCTTTTATTTTCTTTTGTCTTCTCACCTTCATGTTTCTATGTGCTGTTGTTGCTCTTGTTGATTTTTGGTCCTCTCTTGTTATTGTACTCTTCGTAGTTGTTATTATTCTTCTCCTTACTTTTATTATTTTACTTTTTCCAAAGCTTCATTAATTTCTTGTCTTTCTGTTCTTCATTATTTAGTTTTTGTATTGCCTTTTTGTTCATTTTGTTTTTTGCTCTCGTTTTTGCATTTTTATTATTTTTATTATTCTTGTTCTTTTTGTTTTTCCTCTCATTGTTCTTGTTTTACTTTTCATATTTCTTTTCATCTTTTTTTTATTCCTATACTTCTTTTATCATTTTGTCGATATATCTTTTCGTCCTTATTTCTATATTTTTTTCCATCTTTATAGGACTTTTTATTTTTTTTTATTGTTTCAAGTTTATTTTTGTTGTTTTCTTTTTGAATCTTTATTCTTTTCTTTTTAGTTATTTTTTTTTAATTCTTTGTATATTCTTTCTGTAGTTTTTTTCTTTTATTTTCTATAATCTTTATTTTTATTGTTTTTTCTATCTTTATTTTCATGTTTCTTTCCATATTTATTTTCATACTTTTTTTCATTCTTATAAATTTTTTTCTTTCTTTTACTGTTTCAAGTTTATCCTTGTTTTTTCGTCTTTTTTTTTGATTTCGTATTCTGTTCTTTTTAATTATTTTTTTATTATTTCTTTTTATTCTGTAGTTTCTTTCTCTTATTTTCTTTAATCATTAGTTTTATTGTTTTTTCTATCTTAATTTCCATGTTTTTTTAAAACTACATTTCTATATTTCTTTCCATTTTCTCTCTTACTTTTATCCGTTTATATATTTTTTTTTTTAATTATATTTTTTCTTTTTTTAATTTAATTTTATTTAATTTTAGTTTTTTTTTAATTTTAGTTTGTTTTTTTTTCGGTTTTATTTTTTTTTCTTTAATTGTTACTTTTATTGTTTTTTCTATTTTAATTTCCATATTTCTTTCCATCTTTCTTTCCGTTTATATTTTTTTTTCATTTTATTTTATTTTCTTTTTCGGTTTTATTTTATTTTCTTTTGTCGGTTTTATTTTATTTTCTTTTTCGGTTTCATTTTTTTTCATTTTTCTTTTTCTTTTTTTATTGCACTTTCTTTTCTTCTTTCTTCTATATGATATTTGATCTCAGCTGTGAAAAAATTGATTGTACTCGTTTATTATTCGTAATGGGTATAATTTTACTGATTGACTTAGTTTAGGAGTACGCAAGAGTAGCTACATGGTTGCTATTTTAATTAAGAAGCAAAAAAAAAAATAAAAGTATTGAATAGATACTTATTAAATGTTTTACTAAAAATGTCCTTTTTAAAGTTAAGTAATTTATTCTGATTTTAATATCTTGAAACCTTTTTATAGTGCACCTTTTTAATGTTGCTAATGAAAACTTCTGTTACGTGAAAAATGTTATATGTGAAGGTTAAAATAGTTGTGTGCTGTCGTAAAGTGCAAAGTGCAAAGTAATTTTTCAAATTTCACTTAAATTGATTTGTCACTGTAGCAGCAATTGACTTCAGCTTCAGCAGCTCCAGTAGGAGAATGCCTATTGTTTCTTGTAATGTGTAATGTGTCATGTCGTTTGTTGCTGATATTTGGAAATTAATTAAAAAAGTTACCTCTATTGACATTTCCATTGTAAACACAGCGTAGCTCGTTAAAGTATTGGCATTTGCTGCTGCTCCTGACTTTTTTCAACTATTGTGTCTGCTTGCAAAGCCATAAATATTCAACTTTATTTTAAGTAGCACTTAAGTAAACACTTAAAACATTTTAATGTCATAGTGGGTGCCGCTGTTGGTGGCCCGAGTACACAAAAATTATTCATAATATCTTGTATATTTGCAAATTTATTATGTGGTCCTTTTGTTTTGTTAATATTTTTTTATTAGCTTATTTTTGGACAATTTATTTGCAAGTTGATTACGTCATTGCAACTTGAGCCATATGTGTGTTTAGAATACATATATCTTTTAGTGGTTTTCCTACGGGATGCAGCTAAACACCCACTGTGCTGTTTTAGTGGCTTTTGAAGTAATATGTTTCTATATTGCTTTTTGTTAGTTGCTCTACTCACTATTGACATGTAGTCACACGTAGCTTTTACTTACCAAAAACATTAAAAATATACTGGAACTGCTGTGTAATCACATTATCTTAATTAAATAAAAATTCCAAAAATATTAATGTCTTTCTATGTTTAGAAGACGCCCTTTTCAGTTAGTTTTTCACATTTTTCATTCGAGTTTGTGTTTTATTCTTGATACTTATTTTAATGGTCCTTCATATTATATCCAATATTTTAACACCTTTTTTCTTTTGAGTTATATTTTACTTTTTGGTTAAAAAATAATTTGCAGCTAAAATTACACAATTTTGAGTTATTTTTGGATATTTATGCTTTTAAACTTAGTTAGTAAAGCACCCGAAGTATAAAATGAGCAATTTGCTAAATTTAGAAAGTTAATTTTGAAGAAAGCAAATTATAATGTTCTGCTGTAATATTATTTTTGTATTTTTAAAAAAATTTCGCAGCTTTAGTGCGATTTACCGGTCTCTGGGGTCATTGAGGAAGAATAAAAGAGGAATTGCTTTATCTAAGCTATAAAAGTATTTTTAAATAATCAATATTCATATCGTAACAGGCTGCATTATTAAAGCTGATTGAAATTTTGATAGGTCAAACTTTCACGGTTTACCGTAAATAATTTAAATAAATGTTTTAAGAAGTTGTGTTATACATTCATTTAATATACAATAACGACTGCACTCGTAGTAACCTGTTTTAGTGGAGGTACAGAATCCTGCCAACAGTATTAGTTATTATATCCAGTAAAATATATTATTTGGTAGTATAAACTTTGACAAGTTTAGACTGTATTGGTAAAAACTAAAAAAAATCGGAAAATCTCCCTCAGGAATGTCTGGAACAAAATCATGTAAAACAGTTTATATATCTGTGTGTAGTGAATATGCTCTGCTACAGTGTCTTATTTAAGAAGGTATTTAAACAAATAAAATTGTCCTCGATCAGCTGATAATTAAACTGTCAACCATTACAATTTTTTTTACAAAATGGCAAACAGTCATGAACCAAAATAAATGCATGCCCTACAAAATGAGGCTATAACATAAAGATCACTTTTGTCTCAATAGCTTTGTTAGCTATTGTCTTATTGAAGAAAATGACATCCAAATGTAATCACTTAATAAAATATACTTACTTGTTTGCAACTATTGTCTCGAAGCGAATACTGCATCTGTATGGAGGACGGTAAGTCCACGTTTATATTTCACCTCACTGATGTTAACTTCATTGCAATAGTCGTCGGAATTGCTTTATCCATGATATGAAGAAAGGGTTGAACGAAGGCATTTTAGAGACGGCTTTACAAAATATGATGCCATTGGGTATAATTTGGACAATATTTGGGTTTGTTTGTTTGTCTGCATAGGCCGCAAAAGAATAGCCTACTGCTTTATAGGAGCAATACAGTCCAATAGAGGTTCTTAATCTTCACCTCTGAACAATCTACGAGAGTCTTCAACACATTACTGGTGACTTCAGTCGACTGCGCAGCACTGTGCCATCTGCAAAAAAGGTCATTATGCTGTCGACTACAACACTCAGGATGTTTAGTTTGGTGATGATGGGAATCTTAAATTCATCAATATTGATGGACAGAGTCAAGAATACCTTTTTATTCCGGAAAGTACAGAGAGTGGCAGAAGATTTTGTTGGTGATAGGTGAAGATTTCTACCATCAAAGTATGACGCCATTTATGGAAGGTGTGCATTTGTCTTATTGTATAATGAAGAGGGGTCCTGGCCTGTAGCTAGAATTGTGCAATCGTCGGCATGCGATATGGCTCTGATTCCCTCGAGGAGGTCCGTTAGTTTGAATATGTGATGATTTACCCATGAGATTGGTATAGATCCATCGTTTTGTTAAATCAGCGAAAGGTGTGTCGGCCAAGTCCTTTACCAAGGTACTGTGGGAGATTGTATCAAAAATCTTTACGTGTTCAAAACCTACTAGCATCGTGCGTTCGCAATGGCGACATTCATTGAGGCCATTTGAGATTTTAGTTGTGATCTCACATAGGTCTTAAGTGTTATGACGCTCTCTTAATCCATGTGAATGCGTGAGTTGAATGTGCGTCGATATCTGTCTTCGAATTAAGGACTCTAAAACTTACAGAACCTACGGTCTCCTTGAATACAGAATATTTGTTTTATTTCGTGTCCAAGTGTCTTAACTTTTTATGAACCTATGTGTGGCCATTATTTAATAACCTAGTCAATATCTCAAAAAAATAACTGAATGTATATAGCGATATCGATAAGCAATTCAAATTAAATAAAAAAAAAATTTTAAGTTTAATATTAACATAAGTTTAACTTTAAGAATTCGTTTGACAGATTTCACTCATAAATACGCGTATTTCTGACAATTATATGTATTGAAAGTATTTAGTATAAAATATAAATATCAGTTATAGTATAATAATAGAAAAATGATAGTTATTATAAGTTTTAAATTAAAATCTCTTTTGATATAAAAGAGGGTATGTTAATATTGTTAAATGTCCTAGCAATAATTTACATCATACGATATATGACGTAAATAGATGTATTTATAAAATGAATAAATATAATGTAGCTTCCATCTTGATGCTTTGCTCTGATGACTCCATAACCTGATTGACATTACATCAAAAGAAACCATTTTAAATTTGTATTGTTACTTATAGGAAAATAAAAGTAAATTATGCTATTTTTATGTGTTAAATGTGAGCACTTTTCCAAAGGAAATTCAATTTTGTGTGAATAAATTAAATTTACGCAAATTTTTAATGGTTAACAGCTAAAAAGTCTTTCATTTCAGTAAGTTTAGAAACCTACGTCAAAAGGTTTCTCTGTCTCTTGCACAATATCGTAGAAGGCAAGTGAAAGCAAATGCCTTACGCTTCAGTCATAGGTGTTGGATTATATTGTTCTTTTTTAGAAACATTCACGTGCATAAATATACTTCATTATAGGTTACTGTAGTTGAAAACAGTATAAAATTTCGATTGTTAAGCTCTACTGTAGGTTGGAAATGTTTTGGAAATGTTTTCTCTTTTTGTTTTTGTTTTTTATTTTTGTATTCCACAAAACCTATCGTGTGTTGTATGCGGTCTGGTCTGGTCTCGGCACTTCAAAGGTTTATTCATTTAATACATTTCATTCAGTTGTTGTCAGTGTCATCAACTATAAGGATGACAATAGTGACGTTGTATATTCCGGATGATGACGTCAATGAATTCTCTTGAACACTTCTCTACTCAAAAAAACGCGCGTGTGCCAACCTGCATTCATGCCTTTAGAACCTGAGATATACAAACTTCGCTTTAGCATTTAACATTCCATTAAAAACTTTTATAAAACGTAATTGAATCTTCTGAAATTGCATTAAAAACGAATTATTTCAAAGTGATGTTAAAGGTGCCACACTACCATTGCTGATTCCCTGCGTCTATTTCTATATAAAGCAGGGCATTTACGTAGTTACATTATTTGTGGTATTACTGCTAAAGTTCCAGCTAAAAGTAACTCAATATATCTATTTTGAATATTCTGTAATTATATGGTTGACGTTTATTTTTTCTTAAGCATGATAAAAAGAAAATTTAAATTTAATTAAAATTTACTGAATCGAATATTAAATGTTATTTTTAGTAATACAGTGCGTATGAGCAACATTATTTGTATGTGTAGAGTTATGCTACTAAGTTTTGCATACGTTTGTTGTAAGAGACATAAACGCCATGGCAGTCTTGAGAAAAAATTTAAATGATTAGGGCGGGATGGAATATGAATTTCAAATTATCTATTTAAAAAAATGTGTCTATATTTTGGATAACAACTTGATAAAGTAATTTAGAGACTTACTTTTTAGAAAATCTTAGTCAGCTGTAAATTCATTATTTTCCTAATATATGGCTTTAATCATCTGTATCCCATGTTGTATAAGTGTTAGAATGATAAGATGTCAACGATTGAACTGTCTGAAGGACGCAATCGCGCAGAAACGGCCAGCTTTGAGCAATAGAAGAGGAATTGTGTTCCATCAACAAAACGCCAGGCAAGACACATCGATAATGATATGTGCTAGCTAAAACGTTAGGTAGCTTGGTTGGGAAGTTCTTATGCATATACTTTATAGTCTAAAGCTTGCATCAAGTGATGCAAATTATTAATTATAATTTCTTGGTTGTTTGCCATTGCTTATTTCTTAATATAGAAATACAGTATTAATTTATATAACAAATAATTGATATTAATGTTTTTTCTTAATTTTTTTTAATATTATTTGTTAATTATCTAAGTTCCTTATGTGGGTAGATATAGTATTAAGATGTCAACAGTTCGCTCATAGTCTTATACAAAAGATAGTCAACAATTTTTTTATAGTCTTATACAGAAGATAGTTCGCTTCATCTTCTATTTTGCAATTTTGATGTCATTGTTTGATTGATAACGAGCTGATTTTTATAGCCGGTGATACTGGTGACCTATAATTTTTTTCCTATTTACTAAGTGGTTGATATTATTAGTATTATTAATAGCATATTCTCATTCAAAATAGACACGATTAACAGTAATTAGAAAGACCCAGAGAATTATTAACAGGGTTTACCTTGATAAAGGAAAATATGAAGAGTAATTACCGAGATGCAGAGAAATGATACAGGGTTCTCAAGAAATTTGTAAATGTATCAATATATAAATTACTGATTAAATATAAATAAAATATAAAATAAATATAAATACAAAAGAAATTAAATTTGAATATTGGTTTGTCATCAAAAATATTTTTCTAAATTTCTAAAAGGTCCTTGTGCAAAGTTTTTACCAGTTTGTTCTACAAACGAGAAAATTATAGACATACGGATGAACAAATATACAATCAGACAGACGGATAAACATATGGATAGAATAGCACACGGACTAATCGATAAATTGATTGATAAGCTCATACAGAAACAAAACGGATGACAGACATATATGTGTATTCTTGAATTGATTTATTTGTGTCATGTTGATCAAGTATGTGGTTTAAGTTAAAGTTAAGTCTAAAGTATGTGGTCTAATGTCCTCTCCAGAGTATTACTGATTTCTTGACAAACAGAATAAACCCTCTAATTATAAGAAAAATAAGAATATATATAAATTAAATTAAAATTTTTAAAGTATGTTTACGTTTAATTATTATTGTAATAAAAATAAAAGATATAGTCATATGAAACGCAAATACAACTAAGCGGTCGGATATATTGGTAAACTGCTGATAGAAATGTAGATTTAATTTGATTGGAACTTTTTTATTTCTGTTTCAATTTAATATTCTACGCTAAATTTACTCATAGCGTTAAGATAGCTTATAAATATACATATAACTTATATGCCTGACATACAGTATCTTCTCGATAATTCAGACATTAAATAAATTAGACAACGCGTTCTTCATTGACCCAAACTAAGCAAAGAAAACATTACATCCATTCTCCGTAATGTCGATTTAATATTTTATCAAATTTTTTATTAGCTTAGTCATTAAAGTAGAGTTTTGTAGATGCATTTCTTAAAGTTCTTAAGTAGATCTTAAGTAGATCTTAAGTAGATATCTCATATAAATAGACACAATCAATATATTATTCGATGACTATATAACATATAACTAATAGTTTAATACATTATTGGTAATAAGAAAAATCTGTCGGTAACACAGACAACCATTGGAACAAAATTGTCCGCCTTATCAACCATCACAGCAAACGGGTTAGAATATTCCCGATGTAAGACATGCCTGTTGTAAGAAGCAATTAAAAACCAGTGGTCCCTATCCAACAATGTTTAGATTATTAATCTTAGTGTATGAGTTTCGCTTGCGTCACCTGAACGAAGGGGTAAATGTGGTTCACGGATATCACGGCCCACATCTTTGTCTGTGGTAACTAATTGAGGTTGATTCCTTGAATGGAAGTATTGTGGTAGTAGTGATTAAAACCCATAGTAACTTGGGTATAATGACTATATTTATTACTTATATGCGATATAGAGTTACACTAGTTAACCGGGTACTATGCCCACAGCACAGCAAAGGTGGTAGATATGTCTCGCTCGCTTCTAAGGAGGAAAATTTATCCATAAAGCTTCCAGTATAAAACTACATACCTATATAGCTATATAGTTTCAATTGGTGTCGACGAAATCTTTGGGAGTGGTCATTGTTGTATTATAATTTTATGTGTTTTAAGAGCACAATGAAGTTAAGCGTTAATGGCAAATAATCACATTACAAAGCGAATGGAATCTGGCGACGTTATCTGGAGCATACTCTATATTATAAAACTATGTAATTAATCAGAGTTTTTTTATGCTTGTTTTGTAAGTGAAACTAACTTGAAAAACTCCATATTTTAATAAGTTTCTTTTATATATAATTTAAAAATAAATTAAATACCCAAAAAAACTTTATTATTTCTCTTAAACCATTTGTTTCACAATTAATTAAGGTTGCATAAATTTTACAATTCATTAAATCTTATTTTACAATTAAAATATCTTTGAAGCAATTTCGCCGCCCTTCCAATAGCAACGAAATTACATCCGTTCGAATTGCTCATTCGGAAATTAAGTTCTTTCTGAAAAATGCTCATTGGTGTGAGTTCTGCAGTATTCGTATATGGAGTACTTGATTTTGCTGACGTCATTGGTTACCTTCTGTACGCGGCGTTCGCAGTGAGGGCATTGACATCTTATGTTTCTGTGTCACTTTTAACCTCTGCAGTAACCCAGTTTCTTCCCGTAAATAAAATAAAATTGACCCAAATTCGAAAGTTCTTCACTGTTTTCAGCAACTCTGACGTATGTTGCCGCTATCGTTTCTGTTGCTACTGAAGTTGATATTTTGGTGCTGTAAAAAGTTGAAGTTTGAAGTTGATGGTGTGTTGATTGTGGTTTTGATGGTATAATGCGATTATATTGACAGAAATGCTTAATGATTTTTTTCATTGTCTTATAAAATATACGTATATGAATCTAATGTAATTGCTTATTTGTTAATATTTGTCACTTTATAATTATTGAGATAAAGATTTTTATCTTTCAATGTTGTTCCCATTCCAAAGTTTTTAAAAAAATCATTTATGAGTATGGTTAATGTCTTAAGATGTAGATTGATGCTATATAAGTAATTTTTGCTGAAAAAATACGGACAGTCATAAGAATTGTGACTTGAAGTCTTATATCTATCTTAGCAGATACGGCGTTCTGTTAATATAGATAGATCCATCTTGTCGAGATGGTAACGCGAAAAGCAATAATTCTCTTTTAAGAAGTATTTGATAAGTACTATAGTAAGTACTTTGATAAGTACTTTGCATCATCAGCGTAAGTGACTTGTAACATATTTTATGTATAATAAATATTATTACACTACAAATAGTATAAAATCAGAATGATTTAAAGTTGGGTGATCGAAAATTGAAAATAACATATAAACAATTATATGCGAGCATATTTATTCGACATTGACATCGATATAGCATTGAAAAAATTGCATACTTTATAAAAATGGTGCGTTGATTTTTCAACCCAAACTAAACTAGATTTTTGACCATACCCAAAATTCTTACAGTCAGCTAGTGCTCTGAAACGTCTTTGTGATACCATTTAGGACATAAGTGAACTTGTTTTTCATGTGATAGCATCCATTTAGTTTCCAGAAACCCCTACGGAAAGATGTTTTGTTACTGTAAAGAACATTAGTTATTATATTATTATGTAGAAGCGATTTAGAATCATTTGAGAAACGACTAGAGTCTTTTGAGAACTAGCCTTTGAGTTCTTAAAAATTGAGTTTGAGAAAAATTTAGAGAAAAAGCTCATGCTGTGTGAAAAAAAAAAGTTTTTTACTAGAAAAATTTTCAAGATTAAATGGCACTGTATATAAAAATTAATATGTACCTATATTTTTATGTTTGACTCAAAAATACTCTTACAAAACCATCATGATTTGCATTCCCATTCAGCAGTTGTGAGCTTACATTGTTGTCTTTCATCACAAAATATTAAAAATTAATCAGCATAATTTTCAAATAAATAAAATTAAAAAAGATATATATTTAGACTTCGATTGGAACGTGCCAATTGAGTTTAAAATGGAAGTAAAAATAAAATGGAATGAATGATATTGTCAAACCACGGACAAGAAAGTATCTACAGAAATAAAAGTATAAATAAAAGTAGGAATTATGGTGCGGTTATTTGCCTGCACATTTTGACAGGCAGCGATGAATTGATGGTTGGACGGACGGATCAAAAATTGATTGCTTTATTATTATTGTCAATATTATTGTAATAGTAATAATAAGAGGGAGGTAAATGGACAATGGACTTGCGGGAGGCAGTGTTTTGTATAATGCGCCCATTTCAAGCCAAAATGGAAAACACTTGCTGCATATTAATTTCATTAATAAATTCATTAAAATAAATTATTTTTATAATTTATATGCAATAATTTTTTTTTATTTGGTTTGTTTATTTTGATTATTGCAAATTTTGTTGAATTAAAAACCTTATTAAATAAGCTGCAAGCAAAAACAAAATAAAATCATAAACTTAAATCGATTTTAACAGCCAATTTCATTGTGCCATTATGGAAAGTAATTTCGGTTTACGCCGCCTATAGCTTCATACTAGCAAACCTCAAATTCTGTACGTAATTCAGCCCATTGCGTCCAACTGTTTGCGGTGTTATCGATTTTTATTTTAATATCTTTAATTGATATTTTTTATGATTATTGCCAGTAGCGCAGCGCGCGTTATAGTTCCGCAACAACATATAAGCGTATCTCAAAGATACAAGCAACGCACGACGCTTAATGCATGTAAAATATTAAAAATACTGAAGTAGTAAATAAAAAATGAAATTAAAATTATAATAAGATAAAAATAATTATTTAAAAATCGAAGTGCAAAACGCATGCACATTTTAAAAGCGTTGAAGTACAGCGCAATAAACATTAAAAACTCTTTATTTCGTTACTTTTAATGCGATTTGATACTTAATTTTGATTTTCTCTCTTATCACATAACCATAAAATAAAATGATATTATATAAAAATTAAAATAAAAATAAAAGTAAAAGAAACTGACTGTGTTATCGCAATAAATATTTTTAAAAGGCTTTAAAGTGAAAAAGGAATTTTCGAACACAACTCGGATGGATAACAAGTCAGAGGCGTAACTCTAAGCAGTGCTGAAAGTCAATTTCGGTTGCACATTTTATTCTCTGCGTGCTTAAAATACGATTTTTGCTTGGCATTCGAGTGGGTTAAATGGATTTTATCAGTGCTGATTATCGGCAATGTCTGTAGACTATTAAGATAACAAATTGACATATTGATCGTGCTGCTGACGGACAATCTTTTTGATATTTTTGCGCCTTTCAACTGTTTTGCATAAAATATATGACCACCTGGACTTTACTGTGACTGTCTAGAGTCTAGACTGGAGACATAAATAAAATGACAAAATGCTAATGAATCGGAAGCTTTTTTGGTACTGCTATCAGTAATACAATAATTTATTAAAAATAGTATTGACGTTAATGGTTAACCATTAACAGCTTTGTTTTATTTTTTTTATTTTTTTTTTTTAAATATAAACAGCATAAAATATATCTTTTTGGTGTATATAAACAAAGGATATATAGAGCATAATGATGTATTTGTTGTTAAGAACACTTATGTTACGCATGCATAAATTCCATAATAAATTTTATATTATTATTTGATCACTATTATTATTAGCTTTATAATACTCCCTATACTCATTAAAAAATTAAATGAATTAAGTATTATCATTAATACAATTACTAAAATAACACTAATTTAGTTTAATATCTGTATTCATTCATAACAATCTCATGCTCATCCTTCTAAATATCTTATACCTAACTTCATTTTATTTTAAGTGACTAGTATTGTAGATTCCTACATATTGCCCCAACAATAATTACTATTCTAATTACCTGATCTGTCTACTTTAACTTTTTTATTCTTATAATATTCAGTGCTCGACTCGTGCTCATCCTTCTAAATATCATCTTACACCTAACTTCATTTTATTTTAAGTGACCAATAGTGTAGATTTCCATGATACTATAAGTGTATCTTAGACATGATACTATGAGTGTTGACATAAACCATTTTTGTATTTTTGATTGGCATTATTATAATACATAGTTATTAAGTTATATAAACCTACTACTGCTTTAGCCTACTACTGCTTTAGCCTACTACTGCTAGACTTATATTATTTACTCCCTGGATATTTATATAAAGTTGTTAACAACTGACCACCAATTCGAAATTTTAGTCTTTGGGCAAAAGAAAGAACTTCGTTTTGCTTATATTGTCAATTCTCTACCTAATAGATACTGCTGTGATTGCAATAGGAATTTTTGATGTTGTGCATAAGCTAAATGTTGCTAGTACTGACGAATGAAGAAAGTGAAATAATCCAGATGCTAAAGAAACGTTAAAACATCTTTTAAGATAGCCGGACTTTGTTTTTAGCCGACTTATTAAAAAATTCGATACAAATTCTTTGATTCACCAATTTTAAAGGAGAAAAAATTGTCGAAGAGAGTGGATATCTCAATTCCTTAAAATTTGTTGATGATAAATATATCTTAAGTAATGGTACTTATATCACTTTGAAAAATGGTTTCACAGAAAAAATGGTGGTGTGTATAGTAGTTCAATAAGCACAACTTTTTTAATTCTCTCCCTCAAAAAAATAAATAAAAATCATAAAATATAATTACATAATAGAAGATATGTAGGGTCGCCTTAAATTTAATTCATTGAAAACTGATATTCAGATCAAACTTGCACTTTACGATACTAAATCATCTTAGTATTACCTCAATCAGAACTATCGCTCATTAAAAAATTTGTAGATTATAGTAAGCATACTTAAAGAGCACTGGTAATATATGAGTTATTTTTCATTTAATAATCTAATATTGCATAATACATTTGTTATGGGTTTCTCCGTATTCTGTTTTTTAATCCAATCCTATAACATCCAAAGACTACTGCAAAAGCTATGGCGGTGAAGAGGAAGAACATTGCTCCGGAATTTCAACGATCTTAAATTTTTTTCAAAATATATTTCTGACTGTTAACTTAGATCAGATAATACCATTATAAGCAATTTTAACAAATTTTATACGATAAATTATATTTTTATAAAGAGTTCAGCATTTCAAATTCTTTTATTTTTGTTAAAATGTTCCACTTTATAACACATATATGCATATATATTGATATGCATTAATTTTGTATATCTTATTAAAACTATTTCAATTTCGTTACAGATTTCTCGTCAGAGTATTGATGCTTGCAAGGACTACTTCCGTGATGACTTAATAAAGGCTGATTGGTCACTAATGGTTGAACTGAAAAAACTTTTTGAAATTTTGTAAAAAAGTAAAACAATTTGGCAACTTAACTATTTATGTTAATAACCTTTATAAAAATTCTACAACTTCCTGCCGCACTATAACTTTTGCCCCTCTTTAACATATATTTTTATATATGGTTTTTTTAAGAAATTTTTTTTTATATAATTTCATTGTTACAAGATCTAAAGAGTTTCGTTCATACTTAGAATTTGTTTTTTATAAAAAAAATTTTTAACTTTTAATATTTTCAAAAAATTGTTATATATATATTTTAGTACTAGTAAAGTTGTATTAATTTGATAAACAGACTTTTTTGTTTTTGAATAATTTTAAGAAATTATTAATTAACTATTTTAACCAACAATATCGCTTAATAAGCTCTTAAGTATGCATGAAGTAAAGAATAAGACATTTATAAATTATTCAAATAAAAAGAAATATACTTTTAATTGAACTATACAGGAAAATATCATATTTAAAACAATCTTCATTTTTTTATAATAAAAAACAGAAACTTAATAAATAAAACAATATTACAATAGTAAAAAAAAATATGTTAAAAAAAACAAAATTATAAATTATTAAACAATTTCATTCAAAAAGAATTTAATAAAGTCTTAAAAATATAAATTGTAAAAAAAAACATCATTCGAAATAAAGTAGAATTGCTTATATTAAATTAAAACTTTCTGTTTTACTTAATGGAAATAGATATATTGTTCAGTTGTAAAGTCTAGGTACATAGACTTTCAACAAATTTACAGGTAATTCTAAACAGAAGTATAAGTATTAAGTAGAATTTAAATATGTTGAATCACCATATATGTATACACTTTCCTAACTTTCTTCAGATCATACCGTCTTAGGGTGCAACTTCGTCTACACTCTTTGCATCGCATATCGCTTTAAATTGAATTTTTCTAAGTTTTAGGTAGGCTAGCTGCGCATCTCCTTATCTTTTTCATGTGCAACACTCACTTCACAGCTTGGTCCTCTGATCTTCTTAGTGCATGACCATACAACGGAGATAGCTTTTTCCAGTTTGACTGAATACAAACATTTGTAATATTTTACATATATCAGTGATATTAACACGTACAATTATAGAAGCTATAAGAAAATGCATGATTCCTATTGATTGAACGCCCCGATTTAACAACTAAACTATATCGACATACAGCATAGTGGCTTTAGTTGTAAAGGATAATTTTACTAAAATGCATTGACGAATCAAAGTACCCCAGAAATAAAAAAGTATACTCAGAATACTAAGAGTTTTTCTTTTATAGCCATTAATTTGAACTTTTAGATAAACTAAATATTTGTTCCCTGCTGTTAGCTTAGCACTAATTTAACTAAATTTTACATTAAATATATGCATTTAATAGATTGTCGTATCTCGATGCTATATTTTAAATTCTATCATCCACATTCACTATATTTCAACTTAAAAAAGTGATTGTGAATACATTTTAAGCCTTTCAGAACAAAATAAACAAACTTCAACAGACTCAAATACTAAAACCAGTTAAACTTTAATCCTTGAAACTTTAACCTTTTTAAGTACGTACTTCTATCGTATCAGCAAACAAGTATTTGCTCCATTCATCGAGGTAAATATTGACGCAGCATGCTCGTAATACATGACCTACATACTCTATTAGCTGAAAAGATGAAATGAATATGTCATAGTTGGATTATGTAGGGAGTGCAACGTTAAAAATGACTTAATGAAAATTGAAATTTAAAAAGAAAAATAGATGAAATTCTATACTGCAACGAATGACGTCATTCGAAAGTAGGCTACAAAAGTATGAATCAAGCTCATAAACCCAACGATAAAAGTGGCCATCGCAATGCATTGCATAAAATTGAATAACCCCGACGTTAGCAAGGATATTGACCTAGATGTCTTGCGCACTAAGCAATCCAAATGCCAGCGAATGCAGTTGCTGCTATGCATGCAACCAACAATTTTCATTCATGAAAACCAAGCCAAAATGTCATTGAACGCTGCAACTGCGAGACAATAAAACACAAAAAAAAAAAAATAAAATATGGTACCGGGGAAAAACAATGTAATGTAAACTCAGGGACAAGCAGAAAATCAATATTTCATACATAACAAGTAAGCAAGGCAGGAGCCATAGGGGTAGCTATATAGCTATGTTGCAGTCCTGAATTGCACCATGAACACATATGTATATATATTGTTGAGCGGTTTGGTATTGGATGGTGGATGAAATTATGAATGGCGCTTTGGATGGGTTTATATATGTGTAGGGAACTACATGGCGCTAGCAGACTTTTTATTGAATGAATTTTGTACTAACCGCGCAAGTGAACAGAACTGGGTCATACTGGGTACAGGGCAATGAACTAGTTGCTCTACTGTCAGCAGCATGAAGGACATAATTTACGTGTTGCTGCCTGCTTCAGTGGCACTATAAGACAGCAATTCATGCGGTAGAAACTATGTTAATTGCAGAACTAACATTTTCATTAAGGCGACTTCATGTTATAATATTGAATGAAATTCACTTAAGGACACTCCCTGATTTCGATGCAGCAAATGTTATTACCGCTCTGCAGTATGACGTAAATGCAGTGACTGCAATTATGTAGCAGTGTATTCCGGTAGCTCCTAAGTGAATGACTGTTACTATTGACTTAGAGTGTTTGGTCCAATGAATGGAGAAGTGCATACTTAATATAGAATTTTTGGTACAAGGATAACTTGTTTTTAGTTAGCTTTATGCATGTGGGAAGTTGTGGAGAGGTGGCATTTGAATACTTGAATGGTTTTATTGCATTGTAAAATTTACCAAAAGCACTGCTGCACTGGAACCTTGCTGCCTTCGTCATTGTATGGTAGTAGTGCAGTTATGTTGTTAAATTGGATTCGAACGCAATTTCTTGCCATGAATGTTTGACTTTTTGTTGCTAAATTTGGACCAAGGTTTTTATTTAAGTTATTTTTAGCTCGGTTCTATATATACATTTCCATTGAGTGAGTAAATTATAACTCTTTCTTTATTGTTGGCAATTTTAACTGCAAGGACATTGCATTCAATTTTAAGGACTTAATTTGAATTTTGTTGAATTAAATTTATTTAAACATCGAACATTTGCTCTACTTTAACTTTTCTCTATTCAGTCAAATTTAACTAATATTAAAATAAATTAAAATAAAAAATCTTTATTAAATGTATAAAATTCGAATTATTCCAGCAGTTTCAATATTTGAATATCAACGAATAACTCGAATAGTTTGAATTATTCGAATGAGTCGTTGTTTAAATAATTCGTTTTTTAAACTATTCGAATAATTCGTTATCCGATCGAATATATTTTTATTCGAACTATTTAAGTAATTTTTAATTTGAGCTATTCGAATAATTCGTTACTCGAACTATTCAAATAATTAGTTACTTCAACTATTGCAATAGTTTTTTAATTGAACTATTTGAATAATTTAATATCCGAACTATTCTAATAAATCGTTATTCGAACAATTCGAATCACTTAATATTCGAACTATTTCAATAATTCGCCCCTCGAGCTATTCGAATAATTGGTCACTCTTACAATTCAAATAATTAGTTAGTCGTACAATTCCAAAATTTCTTTACTTGTTATTAGAAATATTCGAAAAATTTGTTATTCGAACTATTCAAATGATTGTTTTTCCCTACTATCTTATTCATTATTCGTGTTGTAACGAATATTTATATTTACTGAATAGTTTGAGCATAAAACTTTTTGAACAATGTTTGCAGTACACTCAAGAATATAAGTTAGGAAACCAAATTTAAACGAAAGCAATGACCGGGTCAATTATACCCGAAACATTGAAAATATTATGGAAAGAATTGAGAGGAATTGATCTTACGATGATCACGGTTATGAAAATCGCTTAGTAATTTAGGAATTTTTTATTGAACCTTTGCACTCTACATAAAGAATAACATACTATACACAGCAGTTAGCCGATGCTATACTAGATTACAAGACTGATGTAATAGTGCTACAATGTACTATTACTAGGATTGGCAGCAGATTTTATAAAAAATTAATATTACAGCTGTTATCAAACACTCTTCGCCAGTGAGACATATTTCTGAACATAATCAGAAAATTGTAATTCTTCTATTAGAAATAATTAGACAATGTCATTAACTTTTTCTACGCCGTCATCATTAATGGTTGTTTTTCCCAAAGTCTCTGATCTGTCATTTTGCTATAGGAAAAAACTGCCATACATCTCACAGTATTTTTCAGGTGTGTCCAATTTTTATTTATGCCCCACAGTGAGTAAATTGATTTGTGATTTTAAACTTAAATAAATGAATTTTTATTTAAATGGTTTTTGTAGGCCAAAGGTGAGATCACTTTAGAGCACCTTCTGCTCTGACGTCTTGTTAGCCATGCGCCACAAGTCTCTTCAATACCTCATCTTATACTTCGAAAAAAGACATTCAGGTGCTTCCATATACCTTTTTATAAGCATGGCTTTCGTGACCCTAGTCACAGAATCTACAAACAAACACCTCCACACTTGTGCAATAGTCCCACCTCATTTATCTACCTTTCTTCTCTCTATACCACACCTCTGCTTTCTTGCTTAGATAAGCATAGACTTTTAAATACTAAGCTCCTTTATATCAACTTATACTGTTATCAATTTATACTGTTAAGGGACGGACATATCCCCTTATCCACGCCACTCTGGATACCCAGTATATAAATTCTTTCAAAAATCTTGAAGGGAAAGAAATATTACATCTTCCCGTTTTCAATTGAATACATTAAAAATTTATTAAAAAATATTTTAAATATATACATATACCTATGTATGGAAATATGTATTCTAATATAAAAAACAATACAGAAGTCAAATATAACAAATTACTTTTTAACTGCGTTGGCTACAATCAGAAGCAGTGGCGGTGCGCGTTGGAGATGAGTAATAAGAAACCGAATTCCTTTGAGTGTTAGCACGGAAATACCGCCTAGCAACAGCAGTTGCAAGTAGCAAGTAACAAAATCAACAACATAGGCAAAGCAATAAAAATTATATCAGCAACATATAATAGAACAACAACAATACTAAAAATAACAGCAACATTAACAACAACAACAACAACAACAATAGTAAACATTAGCAAGAAAGCGAGGCGTTGCCGTTGGTTCGTTTATCAAGTTAATGTTAAAGTAAATATTTTACAAATTTTGTAATTTTCCCTTTGGGTGAAAGTTGTGCAAATATGTCCCATGACAACATACACACATACAAACAGACAGACATATATTCATGCAAACAGAATTTATAAATATTTATATATTGACAAACACACCCGTGCAGCCGGGTTTCATCAAATTGCATTAAAAAAGCAATAAACTAAAATGGCAAAACAAGGACGAAATTTCTATTTCTGGTTGCTATGTGGCCATGGATTATTTTTTCTTCCAACTTGCATTGCTGAAAATGGAATTATTATACGGAACAACTAAAAACTATGAGATGCTTATGATTTTAATGAATGAAGGATACAATAGAAAAATAAAAAAAAAAAGTTAAAAAAAAATTAAAAAAATAACTACTAAAATAGAAGGAAATGACGTTATAAAGTACTCCAGACTCTATTTATATGGAGAGCCGTTCTATTGATTAGTAGTGAGTAACTAGGTCAGGGATTTGGCTCCACAATGTAAGCTGAGCAATGGTAGCTGTGCATGTGCGTATTTAGTTTTGTAAATAAATGCACTTTATGGATTGCATTCAAGCTATTTATAGAAACTATAAATGCTGTACATAATGTTCACTGTTCAGGAAAAGGTCAATAAACTGCACTGCTTAAGGATTTCAGAATGAAGTAGAATGAACAATAAAATTGTTAGAGACAATGTATGGAAAATGTGAATATATATTTAATATGAGAGCTACTTTTAAACTATATGTATAACCTCTTCTTGTTCTAGTCCGTTACTATTGACAGAGTGTAGTATCTGTGTTCCTGTTTTTGCCTTGGAAAGGCATTATAGTTTCCTATTCACCATGCTGGTTATATTACTTATTATATGCATAATGTGAAAATAAATTTTTCTGTGACAGTTACTCTAAGATCTTATGTCTTGCTTGCTTGATTTTCATATAATTGACTGACTGTAGCTATTTCTCCATCTTCAAAGGTAGTTTCTCTCACTTAATTTCTTGTAATTTCCTATGCAACATGCTAGTTTTGTCACTTATTCTGTTAATCGTTCAATTTGCCTTTCGTGTTCGCGATCGAAGCATTTCGAAACAAATATTTGCGACAAGCTAGTATCTTTTTATTATTAGGCAAAAAAAATAAATAGTGACTCTCGTAATGAACGTCTCAAGTTTGACTATAACTGAATTCTATATTTTCTTAAATTGAATAAATGAGACGATTTGAAAAATTAATATACTATATACACAATATACTATTTTTATAATTCATAAAATAGTTTCATCATAATACAAAAATTATCACTGCAAGCCAACAAGCGGACCATATTGAGAATTGTATTTAAGTCATGTAGATATTAAATCGATAATATTGCAAAGCAATATTTAGTTTTTAATCTTTCAAATTTTTAATGTATATATACTTAATTTCTTTAAGTGCTGGTTTAGAGCATGTTAAGGTTGTAGAAATAGCATTTAAAGAAACAGTATTCAATATAATTTTATTTAGAATATTCAAATATCTTCCCTACACACCTTAATCTGCTACATTATGATTCATATCGAATAAGTCTATAGAAAACTAAATATTACTTTCTGTAACAAGATTGTAGCACCTATAGAAAAGTGTTGGATTTCTATTAAATGTAAGTAAAAATTTTTATTTCTATGAATTACTAATTTATCAACAGTTTCAATATAATTAACAATTGTTTTTTGGAAGATTTTTGAACGGTTATTTCAGCCTTGGTATCTGCATGGCCGATTTATATACGTTTTCATTATGTTGTGTCTCCAGCTAAAAAATTCTCATAACTTCATTCTTTTTCGTAGTGAAATCAGTATTCCTACATAAGACGAGATAGAAAAAGCATTAATCTTTTAAGTAACTAACTTTATTGATATGCTATCATATATATGCACTCTTCAATGTCTACCGTTATTTGGCGCTGGCCTAATGTTTCCAAGTGAAATCTTCAAATGCTATACACTTCCTTATAATTGATTTTTAAAATTGTGCTGCTCAGTTTTATTATATATTTTTGATATTTAAATTGGACTAAAAGTAAGTTTTAAGTTTCATAAGAAAATTTTTGCTTATTTTTGTTTAGTTTCCAGCATTTTATTTATTTAGAACCATCATCAGGTAACACCTCAATTTAAATATAAAAATTTACTCCCTTATAAAGTTATCTGAGCTCACAAGTTTGTTTGGATAAAACCGAAGGAAAGGAAGCAATATGGTAAAAAAATTACTGAATTGTATCGCTTTAAACCCAACTAACATATGTATAGCTGGTATACTTTCTCTTTCATTACAGAATGATTGATATATATGAGGTATTTGTAGTTCATGGACCTTTGTTGTTGAGTAGAATACTTGTAGAATAGTAGAATAGTTCTTGAGAAGAACTATAAAATCGTGGGTTACATGAATATCGATTAAGTCTGAACACGTAGTAATGTCTTGATTTTCGTATTAAACTGTATAGTTACGGAAAATTTGAGTGATTTGTATTGAGTCTATTTTAAAAGTTAGTTATGGAAGTTAGTTATGATTCGCTACCCGCTAGTGAAAAATGCGGTAGAGAATACCCGTATCTTCGGTGAAAGAACCAGGTGACCAACGATATAGAGGCACTCAGTACTATCAACTGGTGACAGCAAGCCACTGATCCAGCTGGCTGGAGAAAACTAGACTACTCGACACAGTCAAGGACGACTCACGTTTCTAATGGTAATTAAATATTTATTTTAAAAACAATATTAAAATATCCAAATTTGTAAACTTGCAGTCAAAAATTTTTTTCAAGGAAACGAGCAAATACATTGTTTAAAAATATGAATGGTATAGGGGGCAATAATACATTTTTCATACATAGGTATATACAAAAATTTAACCTAACATAAAATCAACCACCTTTGCTGAAACCCACCATAATAACAATAGTAGGTTAACAATGGTGCACAATAAAAATGGTGGTGAGTATTGGCGTAGATTTCACCTGAAGCTACCCCAAGTTTTTCTTATTGTGGTGGTGGTGTAGCAAACGGCTGTTGTATGACGCCATCAAACATAATGGCAACACTATTAATGGTAGACACGTTCCACATGACGGCAGCTCATTCAGAAGTGTGGAACTGGGTCAATTTGTGCGATGAGTTGAGATACGTGTCAAGTTACATACATATTATGTATATACACACATATATATATATTTATACCACAATGCCAATTGAATGAATGTTTTTATTTTATTTTTTGTTTGTTTTTTTTAGTAAATTGTCTTCGCAGAAAACTTTGATTCAAGCAATTTCGATGTTTTAAGCAGTTAGCAGGGGAGGGACTAGCGTGTGCATTTGTGGGGTTTGAAAAATTCATTCAAAAACTTCAACGGTGTATAGATTTTTTGTATTTGTTGTTATTAATTTCAAGCCTTTTTTCTATTGAATGAAATTTTTCATTGTGGAACGAATTTTTTTTTATTTTTTTGTATTTTGTTTTGGGTTTTGTTTTCTTTATTTTTCTTCTGTATTTATGTTTAAGAGGCTTGTGGTACTCTTGCCATAGGATATATATATAATAAAAATTAAATTGGTTAATGCGTCATAACAAGGCGCAATTTTCTATTAATGGATTAGATACATTTAATACAGGATGCTTGAGAGTATAATTTTGTTTATTAAAATAATTTCAGTTGTGAAATTGCGTTTTTTTTGTTTGTTTATATTTTTACAATTTTTATATGTTACAATCAGATCATCACAGACACGTAGACATAACAGATTTTATACAGTTTCAATTATTTATAATACCTAACTTAAATTTCACTATTTAGATTTAAAACTTGAAACCTCTTTAAAACCTTGAAACCACTTCCAAACCTTGAAACCTCTTCATTACCCACGTCCTTTGTTTCACATAGTTTACAATTACCACATAAATATGTATATGGATCATTTTTTTTTAAACTCTAGTCGAAGCTGTTAACTATAGACTAACTATACGTATTAAATAATCCAAATTTTAAATATATTTAAACAAAAAAGTGAGCAGCTGAAGCAACTATTTACATGTTGGTATTACTTAAACAGGGTAATGGCTGAGGCCCCAAATTCCCAACAAACTATTCGCTATATATTATATTAATACCTACATATTCAAAACAACAATTTTTAATAGGATAGTTAATCTATTTGATTTGATTCGACATATGTATTTGTGAAAAATATAAATATATCTAACGCAATTACAAAAATATTAGATTACTCTTAAAACGTTCGGTAGGACAACAAAATTTGACAGATCTAAAACGTATGTTAATTAAAATTTAAAATTTTCTGATTTCAAAAAATAATTTAAAATATATCAATTGTATAAAAATTTTGTTTTAAATAAAATTATTATTATTATATATATACATATATTGTTAAAATAACTATCGAATTTTGATTTTAATATAATCTAATATATTTTTATTTTAGTGTTTTTGTGAAACTGGCTATAACATTTAACTTTATTCAGTATTAATATGATTAATATGATAATTGCAATTTTTTTTGTAGTTTTAATTGAATTTTTTTAAAATTTAATCTTAATTTAAACATTTAACTAAACATAGTAAAATAATTGAGTTATAATATTATATGTACTGCTACATAAAGAAAATGTAGAAATTTTTTTATTCTTTTTATTTATATTTTTTTTTTTTGAAATTATATATTTGTAAGATTTTGTTATTATATTTAACTGCAGAATTTTTATTTTAATATACTATAGTATTTTTATGAAATTGAATACAGCATTTAACTAAATATAATACTGAAAGTGGGTGCTAGTATATATTTTAACATATTAGAAAATATAGAAATTCACATAATATATGTAATTTAAATTTGTTATTTCATATCTAAGAAATCTACATTTCTATTTTAATAAT
>NC_051846.1:227779054-227798312 GCF_002237135.1 Teleopsis dalmanni | reverse complement strand
TGTCCAACGAAAGAAGCAGAGCAAACAGGAGCAGAATCAGTCCAACCTACGTACAACAAAGCGAAACATGCAGGATCGAAATTATATAGTACAGCATCCGATACCACTACAAGAAATTTCACAAACGCCATGTAAATGTCCCATACCTCCACAACAAGAATTGCAGCGAATTATGTCGATTAAAGAAAATCCAGAAGTATTTTATCCAACCCGAGTTATACCAGAACAAGTTCAAGTGTATGAAATACAACCACAGCAAGATACACAACTTGTTACGCCTATCAAAGAAAATAATCAAGGACTTCGTAAACATCGAATTTTCAATACATATTCTACACAAGATCAAGAAAACGTACAACGGCAAATACAAGATGTACAACAATCACGAGAGCTGCAGGTCCATGAAGAACATCCGATTACATCCTCAACAGAATTGGTAGAAACCTCATCAGAATCCGTACCTCATGAATCAACGCCCACAGAAACTTCGCTAATTCCACGACAGCAGGTACAAGATATCCTACCACAACAAGGTCAACAAAACGATATAATCATGGAAACTACTGCAAGACAAGCTCAGATAATTCAAGAAACACAAAGTATCAGTAAATCATCGCAGCAACTATTACCAATTACACAAGAAATTTTGGTGAAAGGCACCATGCAACAAGAACAACTACTGCAGTCACATCTAGAGAAAGTTGGTTCTTCTCATGTGAATAAAAAAGTAAACAGATTATTAAATCAAGTCGGAAAATATTGTCTTATACCCCAGGAACAATCCAGTTCGCAAAATCAGCAACGACAAGTGAAAGGGCGAAGTAAACTTCAACAGGATTACGATCAGAATACTACAGACCAAGACAAATTCTATAAAATATTCAAAAGTCCAAAGAAACGGAACAGAAACCATGCTAACAGGTAGCGCGTCCCGTCATAGTTCACTTTCCCGAAGAAGGAGGGAAATGTAAGGATGGAAATTTTAACTAATTTCCAACCTACATACAATCACTGTGGAGTTAATATCTACAATGAAAACTGGTTAATTTTTATTGTAAATATAAAACGTAAACAACTTACCATAAACCCACCCCCGCATGCACGTAATTGCACCAAATAAACAAACCTAAGATTACATTGAAAATGCAAGTAATATAAAATATATTTAAACAAATAAATAATACACTCACCTTTAATATTTGTAATATTTATTTAATATAAATATTTAATAATAATAAATATTTATAAATAAATAAATTTATTAATAAATAATAAATCACAAACACCGGCACAAACACGTTTGTAAACAAAACAAGAAATGTCAAAGCGTGAAAGCTTTGGTTGAACTAAATACAAAGCACGGCGAATTTAAGAACACGCGAAAACACAAAGCACAGAAATTACACCCAGGCGAACAACAGCAGCAAAAGACAACAAGTATCAAAAATACCAACGGCAAATGTACCGATGCGCTACAGGGAAAGCTTCGGTCATTTGAGTATAAATAAACGCGCATTGTACAAGCAAGGGCACTTGTTGGGAAACTCTCAAAGGTAGTAATACGTCTTTGCGAAACAAGTCAGTAGAACTATAGTGTCAAGGTAGTATATACGTCTTGACAAGTAGATTGTATATGTAGTCTTATATGTAAATCAAGCCAAGGTAGTCATGATACATCTTGACTAGTAGAATTTTCTGTAGGTTTGAGTTAGGATAGTAATACGTCCTAACATTAATGCTAACCAAGGCTGTAACCCAGCATAACACTTCTAATCTTTAGATAACGACGTCTTCTGACAAAACACCAAGATTAGCACAAGTAGTGTCGTCTGACAATGTTGCTGTCAGGCACGTGGAAACAACAATCGGAACAATCATCGAAGCACAATTATTCCAAATAATCGTAATCATCAAATTAGCAAACCAGCATTATATTATAATTAATTAGATTGTAAAACCTTATTTTATTTTAAATTCTCCTAAATAAATAATTGAATTACTACATCACATTGTCTTTGACTTCCAAAATAAAAATTCTATTGCAACGACCCCTGGACGACGGCTGAGTATACCTCAGCTTCATCAGCGACAGAAAGTGTGTCGTTACACTGTAGACTTGTACATGCTTAGTTACAGAAAATAGGAAGAAAATATAGAAAAGCAAATAGAACGAGATAGGACATACTTTCAGAAGATTGATGAGTAACTTTACTAAGGAAACTATATAAGTACAAAATAACTATTTAAAACCTGTTATGTGTTTTACAAGGATAACGCATCAGGGGATATAATATATAATATTTAGATCAGTCATCGCACTTTTGTAGACAAGCGTCGAACAGTCATCAACAGTTTTAGCGAAACTCTATTCCTGATGATCACATGGGGCCTTCGTTATCTCCGTTGTGGTTCTTACTCTTGATGTAATTTTGTGTTTAATTTTTGAGTTGTAACGTCAAAACTATTATTAAGTCGATTTTGTTTTAAGAATTTAAATTCCTAATATGAAGAACTCTTCTGATGAAAGTAAAAACGAATTTGTCGAAATACGTATAGAAATATAATAAATATAACACTCGAAATAAAAGTTAAAATTCTAAAAAAGAACAAATCCGATTTTACTCTTAAAGTTCTAAACAAATTAAAATTGCTTCATGTTTTTCGTGACAAGATTAAACTGGTTGGTTGGGTATCTATTGAAAACATTAGTCTGGATCTTTTAAACATAGAGATGTAACCCAGAACGTTCTAGACGCCCAAGTGATCCAACCATAACTTGAAAGGGAACAGTAGATGTCACATTAAGGGATTCAAATTACTTATAGTGTCATTTGTAATCCACTCTCAAAACAAAATGTGACTTAAATTTATCAGAAAGCATTTATGCTCTACCTGAGAGAATAAAATTACATTTAGTTCCATTTCTTTACAAAAGCTATATAAACGTCTATTGTTATGGAAGGTGTTATTAAAATGACAATTCTAATTTTTACAGTGGATGTAGTATCAATAAAACCAGCTACATAAGCAAGCATCAGTACTGATTTCATCAAGCAGGGATGTCATGTCATACTAAGACCAATTTTATGGATTTTTTCTTTACACTGTTAAAAAAGAAATATAGTTATTAATTTAGAGTCTAAAACGAATTAGTCCGTTGTATTCTAAAAATTCTTCAGCTTAACTATTTGCACATTCCATTTATCGGCACAAGTACAAAGATACCAAATGTACACTCGCAGATAAGTTTACATATAAATAGGTAGGTATGTAAGCTTGTTCCCACTTCCTGTTGTTGATTTTAATATTTGCTTTTCTCTTTTATATAGTATTATTAATATAAAAAAAATTTTATTAATTTATATTTTTCAGTTTTTTTTTGTGCGTTGTTTATTTTGTTCTAGTATTTTTGTAATTGCAAACTTTATCATAATTATTTTTTTCGCTGTTTTATTAATAAATATTTTGTTCCTAAATTGCATATAATTTGTAAACAAATCAACAGACATGAGACTACTAAATTGCCATGCTTTTGTATCTAATTATGTGACTGTATGTATATTTACAAAAATATTTCATTAAAATTTGTATAAAATTGCAAAAAAAAATATTAAAAAAATTAAAAAAAAATTAAAAATTAAAAAAAAATTTAGAAATCTAAGATCTGAAATTTGTTTTGACTGCAATAAAAATTTTGCTTTAACAAATAAATATCAGAAAGCTATAACTCACACAGAACTTCAGGTTGGTTGTGTCCTCGTATATCTTTTTGATTCCAATTTTTTTTTTGGTTTTTTTTAGATTTTTACTATGACAATTTGGTAAATTTGTTTTGAGTTTCAAATTTTCTGTTACGAATTTTTAAGTTTATCGTTAAACAGCGTAGACCGGATGTCGTCTATTTTCAAGCAAATTAAAAATATACACTCGACAAAATAAAAATCATTCATAAAAGTTGTGAAATTTTTTTAGGCTTAGATAATTAATCATATTTATAATTTTTTTATTTCATTTTTTTTTACTTTAGTTCGATCCACTTACATGTGGTGAACTTATTTTTATCTAATAAGTTGAGTACATATAAAAACTATCTGTAAATATTAAAAGTATATCTATTTGGCAAACAAAAAAAAAATCATATTTATATTGGCGGTGACTAATAACAAATTTTGAGGAGGAAAAAGAATTTGCGTGGTAAATTATAGAATGTTAGATACAAAAAAAAAAGAATATATATAATTTTTTGTCACATACAATATTATACATTTTGATTCTTACGCATTTTTTGTCAATAAAATTTAAAAAAAATACATACGTATGAAAACAACAGAATTAAACGCAAGAGGAAGCAAAACTATTAACACTTTGGATTTATTGTGGTCTTCTGGATTTCATTTATGATAGAAAATAGTGAAGATGATTCATAAAGATTTAGATTCTTAAAATGGAATATTAATAAGTATAAAATTTAATTTTAACTATATACAAAGGTGATCTGTGGCTCAAAAGAAAAGATTTTTATACCATCCTATGCGCCACGAGGAGAAGAGGACTACAGTAAGTATGTAATCACATATATGACTACCTAATTGATTAGTTTAAAACAGTGGTGCTTGAGTCAAATACAGATACAGCGGACAAGAACAATTTGCAAAGCATGTTTCTGAATCAAAAACACTCTTTATACAAAGGGTTATATGCAAATATGGTTGGTTATGACACATTCATATAAAAGAAGAACTCAGGGACTGAATAAAATTGCATTACAAAGAACGTTAACAAAGAAATAAGCAGCTCCTTAAATGAACTGAATGTCGTAGCAGGATATAACACGATCATGTCATTATAATTAGAATTGTTTCTAAAATTCTGTTCCAGAAACGACCCAGAATATGAAAACTTTATAACTTTGTAGCATATAAGTTTTTTATTTGGTTTGTGTACGACTAATCATTATATTCAAATTAGATTTATATATAAAATCAATTTTAAATTTGAAATCTATCAAAAATTTATCATAAATCTATCTGATATAGGGTTTTCCATTTTACTATTTTAACAATAAATGTAAATAGAAAATATACTTGTGATTAACATTTCGATTAAATTTTAATTCCAATATATTGTTTGGACCTTCTCATTATACCATTAGATCTTGACATAAAACACTATGAAATGCCCTCTACAAAATATGTTAAACTACAGAAACTTTATCAATTAATTTTAATTTTTTTTTTTTAGTTTTGGATATCAGCACATAGCTGGCAATAAGCTTAGTCATAACTTGACGGATTCACAGTTTTATAGCATCGAATAGTTGACATTCATTTACATAAAAACAAAAAGCCCAGTAGCGAAATCACATCACAAAAACGTAAAATATACGTTTGGCAAATTCCTCTTATAACAAAACTAATATATAATGTGATGTGTACCTTGTGGCTTGTACCCCTAAAATTCAAAAATAATTTACTTTAAAAAAATGATAATCATGTGAATGTAGCAAACATAAACAACAACACTATATCACACCTTCACTCTTTTTTTTAAAAACTAACGGCCTTTTACATCTCCAAGCCACACCATTCCATAACTATGGAATTTGTGGGTAAAATGGACTTTCGACAACTACCTGAGTGTCATGTAATAATTTAGTTTGCAAGATACCCACCAAGCAAAAAATTAGCCTCATTACTGATCAAAGCGATAACTCATCACAATTTAAATGAATCGTTTATACTAATTTCATTCGATATATATCACTGAAATACTTCTATATAATAATATTTTTATAATATTCATACATTAATATTTAATATTTTGTAATTAATTAATATAAATAATAATCAAGTACGGCTTTGGATCAGTTGGTAAAGGTGCGCTGATTCTGAGCTTCACATTTGGCAGGACCCGAGTTCGATTCCTGGTACTTGCAGTCTCAAAATTAATTATTTACGAATAATTACATTTCATAAGCTACATTTATGAAATATTAGTAAAATTAACAGCATACTATCATAAACTAGTTCTTTAAGTTTAACTAGTTTAATTGTAACACAACGCATTATTAACTAAATAACAATTTTCAGTATTAGATTCAAGCACTTTAGCAAAAATAGCCAACAAATAAATAAATTTTGATTTTAATAGATTTTTGGTTTATTATTGGTAGGAAACACTAAATTATACGAAGCATTTTAAATAAATAAATAATACCAAAACAACACTTAAATAAATCAAACAAAGCCAAACGAAATCATACTACACCAAACCAAATTAAGCAAAACAGACGGATATGTTTAGTTTTGATTTCGGTTCAAATAAAAAGCAGGAATTTTTATTCAAAAAAAAAAAAAAATACAGGAATTTTATAAATTTTGTCTTTAAGAGCTTAAATATCTGCTATGGTAAAAAATGCAGACACATCAACTCTTCATCGACATCGACAACGTCATCATCACAATCAACAGCAACGTTCAGCCTTTGAGATACTTATAATAATCTACATTTTAGTAACAGAAGCGAGATGAGGAAGCAGCAACAACAAAAGCGACAGTTAAATTAAAAATTATAGGCGGCTAAGTTGATGTATGGGCAAAAGAACAGAGATGTATGGAAAGACGGACAGAAAGCAACGTTTATTTTTTGCACAAAATCAAAAAAATTTAAAGTCGAATTTTTGTTTTTCAACACCAAACACTAAACAAAAATATTCTCCGAAATTAAGACAGGAAATAATATATAAAATTCTTGGTCCATTTACAACATCTGCTCTTTGGGGAATGAGCTGTTGCATATTTTTTTTTTTTGAATTTTCTGTTTGAAATTATATTTAAATTGATTTGGTCTACTTCATCTGATACAAAACACTAAAGCAGTTAATTTTAATCTCCTGGTATAAAAACAATAATTTATTCCCACAATTTACCAATATACATGTATTTATATATCTATCAAAATCTGTATATTTACAGTAACTGTACTTATCTAACTATTCGCAAATTATCCGACCGATTTTGATGAAACTCTTATGTATAACAGTAAAGAACAACATAAGCAAGTTATAATAGAAAATGAATTGATGATGAGCAACGTAATGAACATTTCGGCACTAAGAAAATTCGGTTAGCAATAGCTAAAAGGATCAAAATAGCATAACATAGGATCAATGAAACACCAGAACAATCTGCATACTTTATATAATTTAATCCCACAAAAACTTAAATTGATAAAAATGCATAGTTGTTTTTTATATATAGTATAGTTAGTCTCATACATAAATATAACAAAAAATTTTTCGTCATAAAAATAGACATTTTATATAGCCATAGTATTATATGATTATGTATATATGATTATATGATTATTATATGATATATGTATATTTTTAACATCAACCGATTTAGCAATATATGTGTTCCTTTTTGTATAATTAGTACCTGTCTGTGTACTTATCTGCCTACTTGTCTGTTAGCGAAATGTCTATTTGTTAAAATAGAAACTTAGTTGTTAAAATAATCTTATCAATTTTTATATAGCGACCTTTTACGATCCCAGACATAAAGACGACTAATGACTGATATCGGGTAAGTATATAGTCCCCATTAATATTTACTGTCAAAATTGAACATATTTTTGAATATATTTTCTATGGAAATTAAATGTCACATCAAAATTAAATTTTTTTTAAAGACATATATATATATATATATAGAAAAAAGTTTTTTGATTATTTTCAGGCTTAGGTCATTTATTTAAACTGAAATTATTTTTATAGTTTTATGTGATTATTAATCAAAAAAACTTATATAGAAAATAAATACATATATATATACACATAAAAAATTGTAAACAATTAATTTACAATAAAACTACTTATATAAAAACTATCAGCAATATATCAAACTCTTTTTGTTATTTTTAAAGAATTATAAACAACAAAAATGTATAAGAATAATAATTATTTATCAAACTTTATCATTGAATATATTTTTAAAAAATTTTGATGTTTCTTATGCTCTTAAACGAATGCATAAATCAAGAAATTAATTCGCTGACGTCAAGTTAAGTTAAAAAAATAAGATTCTGACATACATTATATATAACACAATGAAAAAAACTGTATAAAACTAAACAAAAACTGATAAAATATAAGTTTAAATATAAGTTTGCTAAGAAGAAAAAATTATCCTTAAACATGCAAACTCCCAAAATTTTTTATACATCTAAACCGGATGTACTATAGCGGCACAATTGTTGATAATTCAAGTTAGCTACGATTGCGCACGCGCATTCCTCAGTAATAATAATGAATAAATTTTATTTAAATTTCAATACAACAAACAAAAAAAAAAATTAACAAGACAATATTATAAAATGCGATTTCATTCATAAAAATATTAACAATGGTCGTTACACAGTTGCAAGAACATAAATTGATTAAGATCTGCAGTACACCAAAATCAGCATGCAACTTAAAGATACATTCAACATACAACAATGCAGTTGCGTCGGTACTAACCGACAGGCCAATCGACCGGACTTTGTATTCGTAATGTAATCACTGCTTTGATCGTTTTATCTCCATTCAACATGAATGATGAACGATCTTATAAATCTGACCCTAGCCCTTTGTGTGACAATGAAACCAAGGAATTCGTTTATTATTCCTTGTACAAGTTGTTTTTAAACCTTCTTCAATCCACACTAAGTTATGAAATGTTCATCATGTTAACTGACTGATATCGAATTTAAATTTGATTGATCGTTCCTGTTATTGCCAGACAAAAATTATTGAGAATTTTTTGATTTATCTTTTGAAATTATGGTCAAGCACTTATGGCCAATTTTTAAAAGCAAGGAATGATAATTAAATAAACAAAAAAAAAATAACAATAAATATAAATATATTGGAATATGCGTTTATTTAATATAATGGAATTTTACTATAAATCAATAAAATGTTAAAATTATAAATTTTATATAAATTCTTTAATATCTGTCTGTATCTGATACTTAAAAAATAAGAACATATACACAAATAAACTTTTTATTTTATTTTTGACAAGAATATCAGATATTCCTTTTATTTCTTAGTATAACATACGTTGTTTTGTAGATTCACCTATTTGGTACTACATTTGTGGGTTAGTTTTACCATATAACTATGAAATTTATTCATTATAAAATCGTAATGCCTTTATATTTTTAAATATCAAAAACCAAAGTTTTATTATAAACCATCATGATATTATTAGTTGTTCTTATGAGATGTAATCTCTTTCATTAAATTGCCAAAAATGGAATTCGGATTATCGCTGCTTTCTATAAATATAACATTCTCCAGAACAAACTGCATTATTTCATCTAATGGAGACTACTTTCTCAACTTGCAAGTAAACAATATTTTTAAAAACCAAGTCCACAAAACCAACTTTACCAATTGCATTAGCTGAATTGAATATAGGAAGATACCCGTTTCAATTTATAACTATATAATCTTTATTTTTATAATATTCTGAAATAAGATAGCTAATACCGATTTTAGTAATCCTTAAAAATAAATTTTTGCCAAGTAACTATTACGACGAGGGTTTTATTCTTGTTCAAAGTTTATAAAATATAGGGAATATTTCTTTAAAGAAGTAAATTTTAGGAAAAGCACAAAAGAAACATTTGAGCAATTGCTTAAGTGTCTTCAAACAAAGATTAAATGATTAGTTGCACGCAGTCGACTTGTCACTCATATCAGATCGTTTAGTAAAGGTGGTTGAGGATAAAAGCTATTGACAAAGAGTTAACTAGTTAGGAAGAATTGAAACAATTGACAAATATAGACTTAATAAAATATATAATGCTTCTCAGTGAAAACAATTTTTTTAGTGGAGATGGTTAAGGATATGAGGTTCAGAATATTAAAGCAAACCACATCTGGGTTCAAAAACTATCAAAAAAAAAAATGATACGATTATGTTAATTTATGTATGTTATTAAACATATATTATACATATACATAACTTTAACGTTGGAGAAAGCAACCAGAAACTCTGGTACTTTACTAAGAAACTCTCCCGTCACAGTCAGATTTTGACATAGCGAAATCTTCGGAAGATCCAAAGCAAAGATCCAAAGAAGATGACAAAGCAAGCAGTACAAGTAATGGGGCTGCACATTAATAAAGACAAAACGAAATACATGGTGACATGGTTTGCAAAGAGAACATCTAAAGCTGATCGCACAATTAGGACAGGCAGGTGTAAGTTAAACGTTGAGCATTTCTTGGAACAATTATAGCAGCTAATAATATCACAGATAAAGAATATGCGGATGGTTACAAAACGAAATACATGATGACATCGTCTGCAAGTAAAACATCTAAAGCTGTTTACACATTCAGAACAGGTAACTGCAAGTTGCACTTTGTGCACTCCTTGGAACAATTGTAGCAGCTGATAATATCAAGGACAAAGATTAAACCGATTACTGTAGTCTGTTTAGACTCTTTGGATCTAAGAGCCATACTATAATATCAAAGCTCGTGCTTAGAAAATAATGGTTTCTTAGTGTTCACATATGGAGCCGTTACTGACTGGGGTGCTTAACAAAACGGATACCATATTCGCATTCTATGAGCAATGGAAACTGTAAAGATGTTTTGATATATCTGGAAACATACGTAGTTACAAAAATTAAGCTAAGTATACTTAGGTGGGAAGCTCACGTTACTCATATTAGTGACGAAAAGCCTGCTCGGAAAGTTTTTTTTGGCAGATATTTTGGTAAGCAGCGCGAGGCAGCTTTTGTCTGCGCTTAAAGAATAACGTAAATCAGGACGCTCGGAGTTTAGTGGTGCTTAATTGAATGACATCAACTTGCAATCGGGATCTGTTCAAAGACTTTGTTAATATGTCCAAGAACAGAACGAGGTGTAGTGTCGATGATGATGTTGAATAAATTCAGTCAACTATCCAATACCCATAAATAATGTGATACACTTATATATAATGATTACAAATTGTAATAAGGTCCACATATTACAACTTTAGGAATAAATTTATTTTGGAAATAGACCTGCTAAAGCCAAAAATTTATTTAAAATAACTTAACAAAAATTTTTTTATTAATAATTTATCGATTTTCACGTGTTTTTTATATTTGCGTTACCAATTTAGATGTGATTTCGTTAGTTGCACTCTTTTTGAAGTTCCAATAATTAAATTTTAATATTTTCAGTCTACTTTTTGTAGACTTTTATGGCTGGAACATGTAAAATATCGATGGGTTTTGACACCTTCACAATTTACACACACGCAGTGCTGCGAGTAAATACATTTTACACGTTCATGCAACAAAGTCAGTTGCATTAGAGTTTTAAGAGAACTGGAGGCAGCCATTATTGCAGCGTTGCATGAAGAATGCACTTCATCAACAAGTTTAAAATGCGGAGGTGAAAACTTTTTCGAGGCTCTTAAATTTCCTTTCAGTTAATTTTGTTACTCTATTGTAGAAGCTCCATTAGGTTCTTTATTTATATACAATTTTTACTTGTACGAGTATTTCTTTAAAGTTTTTAGTTGTGAACCGCTTGAAGGTGTTCAACTGTGTTTGTTGGCTGTGAATTGTTGGTTGCATTGTCGTCAAAAAAAGGAAGTTTGTGGGCATTTGTAGAGTTGTTAACTTTGTTCTTTTTTCTCTTATTTGAGTTTGTACAAATTAAACTTAAATGCAACTTTACAACAGTTTATCGTTTTTAATGCACTTTAAGCATTTTTCTTTTTCTTTTTCTTTATCTATTTATTTGGTATCAAGAAGAAAAAACTGTCTTGTGGGTGTCTGTTTGTTTGTTTCTCTAAAAATGACGTTATTTTGTTACCTTCTTGTTTGTTTGCTGTTCTCGTTTGTTGCACAAACAACAATTTGTGATATCCAACCGACATTTACATAGAAAAATGGTCACTTTTATAGCTGATAACTTTTTGTAGAGACAGACATGCACAAATTAAGCCAAAGCAATTAACCATTTTGACTTGGGGGGCTGGCATAGACAGAGCTAGCTTTTGATTTTGTTGCAGTTGTTGACACAAAACAGTAGGCGGCGGTTGAGGTGTTATTTAGATTTTAGATGTGAGATAAGATTGAAAATTTTTAAAACTTTATATAGTCTACGCGTTGCCACCTTTTACTGCAACAATTTCAATATTGATTTTATAAATTTTCTGTTAATTATGACAAGAAAATCATGTTTTGCATTTAAAATGTCATTAAATAATCTCACAACTACCGAAAACTTAAAGAGAAAATTAAACTATAATATGTAATAACAAATTTTTCAAGACTTTAAGACAAATTGAAACGATAGAAATAATTATACGAAATTTTTAAAAAGGAGTTGATTTATATTTTAGATAGTTAGATCAAAATAGTCTTACTACTGCACAAATAATATTATTGGTGATCAACATTAAAAAAAGTAAAATCTCTGTAACGAGGTTTAATAAGTAATCAAGCCTATGGGTTGTAAAATAGAGAATAATTTCTTATTGATGATAGTACAATAATTTGCTATTTATTCAACAAAAATGTTTAATAATATATTAAAATTTTTAATGATAGAAAATACACCAAACATATTGAATATACTTTGGAATATAAATTCATTTTTAGCAGTTATTTCTGACGATATGGTATTATATTAGAGCGGAATCTCCAGCACACTCCTGAGCTGTTCATAAAAACAACTCAAGCAAACGAATTCGGAGAAATATATCATCAACATAAATACATAATATGTATTTATCAAATAATGCAACTAGATAAGATACTTTAAAAAATATTAATGTTTATTTTAATAGAACAAAAATTCATCAAACCAAATTTACAGTTAAATGCAGTTTGAATTATTGGAATATAGCATTATTAATATTGTATTAGCATATACTATAAATATAATATACTGTATTATTTAGATTATAATAACCCATAAAAAACTCAGTAAACACGACATTTTCCTATCTCAAATCTGCACACAAATTACCTGCAATTAAAACATTTTTAGATATTCTTTACTTTGTTTATAATAATTAAAATAACAAATTATTCTTAGAATTACAATCGATATGATCTATATTTTAAAATCATTAATATTCGATTTTTTAAATTGGAATTGTAATGATTTGTGATAATATTCGTGATAAGCAAAAAAAAAATAATAATAATTATCTGAACATTATGAATTTAATCTATATTCTAGCGGATAATAATAATTCCAGCTCAAAGTATACAATTAATAATCAATCATTAATGAATAAATTTGAATTTTTATTTTTATGTTTGCATATTATTAGAGTTAACATACTCTGATATGGCTAAGGTAAAATTTTCGATACTCAAAGAATTCTGAACAATATTTTTATATTTAGTTATTTATTTTAACTTCATTTTCTAAAACCATAAAAAAACCAAAAGCTAATTAAGTTGATTTTCACTTTTATCGCAAATTTGGTAGTCAATGGCATTGGCATTTTGTAGGCTCAACTGATTATCTTATCGCAAAATATTTTATATTGTCTATGCAAGAGGTCTATTTTAATTCTATAAATTTATTCATTCATAAAGCATTGCAAAACAGTACTTATATATTATATATACGAGTATTTCTGTTGATACCATTAACTAATACTATATGGAAATTATCTACATACATACGAATTGCAAGCACAAATTATCGAAAAGACATTGTGATACGTATATTCATGATAAAAATTTTAAGAACAATATTAAAATAAATTTATATAAATTATGATATAAATTATAATGATGACGTACATGATAAAAATATTAAAATTAATCTTCAAATAAAATGTCAAAGTAACAAAATTCCAGAAAAATGTGTGAATATAAAAATCAAATACGGCTTTGGGTCAATTGGTTAAAGTGCGCTGACTCTGAGCTTCAAATTTGGCAGGACACGAGTTCGATTCCTGGTACTTGCAATCTCAAATAATAATTTACTAATGATTAAATACAAGAATTATTTCCAAGATGATAAAAGTTTTAAGATTAATATTAAAATAAATATATATAATTCCATAAATAATAAAACTGATGGGAGAAATATATAAAATGCACACAAAGTATACTCTCGGTATAATGAAAGATGTAATATCAAGACCTTTCCTTGTTTTGAATACATTTTATATGCAACATTAATTATTTAGAAACAAGATGTTTAGTTTGTTTAGTATTTTTAACTATTCGATCATTTGTTATTTTAAGTCTACTGTACAACCGCTAAGTGTTTGATAAATCGTGAGTCTTCCATAATTGTATTAATTCCATTTGAAAAAATCGTCTTCGAAGACATTGTCTTCGAGACAGTCTTTTATACTGTGTCCTCATGATTAAATAAATTTAAAAACAATTGTGCTCAAAACATGCGATTAATCTGACAGCGATGATGTAAGCAATATTTTTCATTAGAAGCTTGTTAAGTAGTAAATGTAGCTTCTTATTTACGGCGAAAAAGATGTACTTAAGGACTGCTTTAACACCAACACATGCTATCTTTTAAATTCTGCTGAGTTTCTAAATGTTGCAACTTATTCCGCAATACTGGCCAAGAAACCACGGTATATTTTTAATGCGTATTAGCTGTAAATATCTAATGCTCAATATTGGGATGAGTCATGCATCCCTTACATGCTGTCCTCTGTATTCTGTGAAGTTTCTAAACGCTACAGCCTTTTTCCTGTATCGGCTCGTCTAAATATGTACGCACACTCGTGCGTATGACTATTACGGTGATCCAAAATGTTGACCACAAAAGTACATACATGATGGCCGTGTAAATTCAGTATTGCATATCGAGATGAATCACATATCCCTTTAGCTATTGTCCAATGCTGGCTACAAAATCACAGCTCAATGAGGAAGTATTCGATGCATAATGGCCGTGTAATAATGGCCTATATGCAATATCGAGATGAATAACGTATTATTTACCATTCACTTGCAACAATAAAAAATCTCTTGCTACACAGTACTTCTTTATCCGTATTCAATTTTGATGATCGTACTTATTTTTGATTTGGATGCAAGTGATGCAAACAAATACCTATGAATGCATAATATAGTACTAAAAAAAAAATAGTAAAAAAAATAATAATAAATGAACGAAATCATAAATAATTTATCTAAGCTATTACTACATACAAAGAACAGAAACAATTAACAATTAATAAACCAAATCTTTGAGAGTTTAATACATAAAAATGTACAGAAATATAAAAACAAAAAATAGAGCACATAAAAAGTTATTTGAAACTCTACAAAGATCATTGATCTCTAATATTCCCAAAGCGAAAGAGCTAATATATTTCTAATATATTTTTTGAAAGGCCTTCAAAATATTATTTTTGTGTAACATATTTAAATCTTTGTGAAATTTCAAAAAATAAGCCAAAATATTCTCGTTCATTCTATTTTCTTGTTTTCAACTTGTTTTAGGTGGTATACAAATATACCGAAATATCAGACGGCTAAGTTTATAATAGATATACATTTTGGAACGTCGTAATGCTCATACGTACATACGTACGAGTGAGTATACACATTCAGACAAGCCGACACAGGAAGTAAGCATTTTTATGAATGAAAATAATTTTTCGTTTGGTTTTTTGTTTCAACGCTTTTCAATTTTATTGTTTGTTAATATTGCGCTGTTCTAGTTTAGATTAGATACTTTCCAATACAAGTGTGCCTATCTTTAGGTATGTATGCTTATATACAAATTTATAGATATAATTCTGTCTATATGCTTATAGTATATGTTTGTGGAATATTAAATTTGTATCTATAAATGCGCCCACGCTTTTTGATTTTTTTCTACAATACCAATGTTGCGCGTAGTTTTTACGTTTTTATTGATGATTTTTAATTTAATAAAATTCAAAAAATGGAAAGAATATTAATAAAATGTGAAAATTATTGCTTCGTTAAAATTGTTAAATATTGAAAATGCGTTTTCTTTAGTTTATGAATAATTTAACATGTGATTTTGTTGTTTTGCTTTAGATTAAAAAACAGAAACGGGTGTGACGATAATAAATTATATGAGAAACCATATTATTAATAATATTTTAAAAGTAAGAACTTAGTTTATATTGAATAATACATACACATATAAATAAAACACTGTATATTGATATATATATTATTGGGAGGGGCAAATAATTATAAATTAAGGAAATAAATATATAATTAAGTATATGTGTATTGTATAAATATGTATTTACACGTGGACTTAGGTTAAAGAATAAGTTGCGACTAAAATAGGTTTGAAAGTTTTAAAGTACCAGCAATTGTATATATTTATATTGGATCCGATTTTATAAAATACATCGGAAACAACTATCGAATCACAGAAAACAATCTTTTTCTAATTCTAAGCAAACAAGCTTAGAATCAATCCAACAAAGTTAAAAGTAATTAAAATCAATTATCCAAATAAGCTTATCCCAAACATAAAATAGTTCTATAATAGTTACCACCACAATTTAGAAGGCGGTAACTTATAACGAGTTATAAAGTTATGAGGTAATTATAAGGTTATGAGGTAATTATAAGGTTATGAGGTAATTATGAACAATAGGTACTGCTCCACACAATGTCCAGTCCTTAAATAAAACGATGAAAATTTAGAGTGCGTGCAAAACTTTGTGTATCTAGGAAGTGTACTCACAATCAAAAGTGGCGCTGATGAGGATGTCGCTATGCGCGTCAATAAAACAAACTCTGCCTTCGGTATGATGAGGACCATAAATGAAACTCCACATCTTCGACTCAAATATAAAATCTATGCTATTTTATGGCTGAAAAACATGGAAACGTTCTAACCGCATTGAGTCAAAAATACAGATTTTCATAAACAAATGCTTGTGTAGAATACTTGGTATAAGATGGCCTGAAATAATAAGATATGAGGACCTATATAGCCGTACACAACAAGAAATCGCTCCAGTTCAGATTGATCAATGCAAATAGTGATGGATTGACCACACACTTCGAAGACCTACAAACCATATTGCATTCAAGAACAGCATTCAGATGGAACCTCCAAGACTCTAGAAGGCCTGACACACCAGATCACAAACTTGGCACAGAACTATAAATAGAGAACTCAATAATGTATGTTAAATTATAACTGAAATGATATATATCGCAAAGCGCCCAATAAATTATTCAAATTTGCTTGAATAATACAATACAATAAGACTCGTAAGATCACACAATTGAAATCTAGTTATAAAAATACTACACAACGGAAATTTGAAAATTGTAAATAGAAAATGGTTAGTAAAATTTGTAATAAGAACATGTTAAATCGAATAATTGAACCTTAATCTTTTAGATTATGCAAAGTACAAGCTGACTTTTGCTGAAATCTTACTTTTATCTAACATATACATGAGTCAACACAAGATCCAATAGACCGAAAATTACTTGGATTCTTTAACAGCAAATTTTTTAAAACGAAAGATATACTGTGCTTAACTTTAAATTTAAAAAATATTCAGGTTCGTTATGAAACAAACTGGAGAGTACGATGGGTGTGGAAATACATCACATAGAAACTGTTAAAATTTCAATCAAGTTATCAAAATTTGTAAAATATTTCGCATTATCTTTGCAAAATATACATTAGCTTTTATAGAAATCAATTCTAGCATTTGTTGGTTTAGTCAACAAGTCATCTGATGATAGTTCAGAATTTATCATGGTCAGGTAGTAGGGCAAAAAAAAATAACGTGCTTTCCAATAGTGCTTTCCATAGCAAATAGTCTTCTCATCTACAATAATCATTATTTTTACTTAGAATTATGGAATAAAGATTTTGTAAACTTTAACCAAAAAAGATCAACAACTACTCTAATAGATAAAATCAAAATTTTTCTAACAGACACCAAAACATAACTAACACAGATGTACATTGAGAACTGAAAAGTCAGCACTGTAAAATAGTCTAAAATAAATTACAGATTTATTGGCCTATTCAAACCTTGAAATGAAACAGTTACGAGAAAAGAAACAACAACATTTTATTTAAATATATTTAGATTTCATTTAAATACTATTATCCATTCATTATTGGAAATTATTGGAAATATTGGAAAGAAATCTACATAGTGTATAACAAAATATGAAACTATAAATGAAATTATATATTTTAAAATTTTAATTAAATTCCCTGCAACTCTAAAATCAAAGTTCACAAAAACTTAATCAACTTGAAAGTAAATTCAAATTTTTTACCTCTAGCATTTAATGCGACGTCTTATAACGAACAGTCAGCGATAAAGTGAAGAAAAACTATCATAAAAACCATTAACAAAAATTATGTTTTTGATCGACACAGAAACACAAATTAATATCCTGTCTTTTAAGTGAACAGACAACCTACGAAAAAAAAAAAATTAAGAATTCACTGACTTACAATCCTACAAACACCCGAAAACACACTTCAATACAAGATATTTAAACTGAAAACTTCACTATCAACTTAAAACAACACAAGCAGAATCTGCGTTTTATGCAGAAGGCGGTGTATTAGCAAGCAGCAGCACAGCACAGCACAGACAGCGATTGATACTCATTCAGAAAAGATACAAAGATACACAGTAGCACAGGAAAATCAACATCAACAGCAGATGAAAAGGAAATGATTAAAACGACATGCTACCAAGAAGAAAACGAGCGGACATAGCAGGCATCTTGATGAACATCGCTGTACTTGATTCGAGCGAGCGAGCGGATGGATGAATGTTTATGGATGACGTGCTCTTGAAATAAAAAATTATATAAAATATAAAAATAAATGAAATACAATAAATACAAAAACAAAAAAAAAGTAAGTATGCATAAGTACAACACTTGAAAAATCACATTTTAAAATATTTTATTTTATATTATTGTTACATATATATTATATGTATTTATTAAGGAAATTATAAGTGACCAAGATGACGGTTGTCCACTTGTATGCCAACGGAGCAGTGCTTTAGAATTCAATTTTTCTTTTTTTTTGTATTTTTTGAAACTCATTCAGTCACTCAAGCCTGTTTGATGAATGAAGTTTGGTTTAGTCTCATTAAAATGCCTTCAATTCATTATATGAACGCATTTGTGTGTCTGTTTTAAATTTGTGTTTGTGCTCAGGTAATATGTCAGAATGTCAAGATGCAGCTGTCCGTTTGCCCAAACT
>NC_051846.1:227755153-227778954 GCF_002237135.1 Teleopsis dalmanni | reverse complement strand
TAACTTTTTTTATATGTATTTATTAAGTATTTATTTTTACATTTTAGATTTGCTACAATTTTAGCATTTGACGTTAAAATAGAACGCGAAGCTCAAGAAATGGCTGATTCTTTGGGTGTTAAAATATTCCAAGCTGATATTATTTATCATTTATTTGATAAATTTATGGCCTATCGTGAAGAGTTGAAGCAAAAGAAACGTGAAGAATTCCGTCAAATTGCAGTCTTCCCATGCAAACTTAAGGTAAATATATTTCAAATTTTCTTCTTCCTTTTAATTAAACATGTTGATTTTTTTTTGTAATTACTTATAAAAATATGTGTGATGTATAATACGAGGGCGTTTTGATAAGTCAGTGACTTTTTGAATTTCGCGCGCAGTTACTCCAAATGCAACAGTGCTGCCGTCAGCTGTAATCTATCAGTGGGTAACTTTTTAATTTTGAGCAAGCTACGTCGTTTAGTTGGTATTTGATAGCCGTTCAAAGTAGACAACATCGTGAATTTTACCGTAAATGGAAAAAAGTGAATTTCGCCATTTCTGTATGTTTGGAAACAGAAAATAGTCGCAGGGGGCTAACTCTGGAGAATATGCTGGATGGTGTAGCAGTTCGTATCTCAATTCGTTGATTTTGGTCACAATGCTTAATCAGCACACGAAATTCACTCTTTTTCATTTTTGTAGTATATGAAATTATTAATGACTTTCAAAACAACTACTAAAATTATTCTTTAATATTATATACAAACTGTAATCACAACAGGTGCTTAAAATACTTCTATTCAAATTTTTTAAGCGTATTTTCTTTGTAATTGGTGGATTGATAAATACCCGGAAAATTATAATTTATGCTTCAATGAAGTTTCCATTTAGCTAAACACACTGAGTCCAACGATCTTTCAATATTTGGATACCTTTTAAATAATACGATAATACGATTTATCAAATCCTCCAAAACATACCTCAGCTTCCCATTCTACTTTATAATTTGATGCAAATCGCTTTCTCTGAAGTCATCTTTTTAAGTTTAGAAACACGTAATAGACACTGGGAGCCAAATCTTGAGAAAACGGTGGGTGAGGAAGGGATTTGTAACGCGATTTATTTAATTTTCCTATGGTTTTCATTGATGTGGGAGCGAATGCGTTATCCTGCAAAAATAAAATTTTTTTCTTCGCAAATGTGGTCGATCCAATAATATGCAATATGTAGTAATCTGATGTTATTGTTTTTCCTTTTTCCAAATAGTCTATGAAAATTATTCTACTTGAATCCAAATATATGGAAGCGAAAAGTATTCCAGCCGATTGTTGAGTAAATGATCGTTTGGGACCACTATCCCTGGGACTACTCTAACCATTCTCTAGCTTGTTGTTTTCTCTCAGGTGTAAAGTAATGAGTTATTAATCATAATGCTCTATCAATTGTCACTACTCGACATTCACAGTCATCTAGATTGTGCAGCAACGTTTCCAAACAATGGTTTGAATGGTCAATTGTAAGCAAACGCGGCATCCATCTTGCCGAAAGCTTTTTCATACCCAAATATTCATGTAAAATATTTGTTACATGTTGATATCGCATGTTTGTTATCTTTGCTATCTAAGGCAATTTAGTTTTTAGATCATCCAACACAATATCGTTGATTTTTTCAACTTTTTTTTTCGGTTGTGACCTCTGGGTCGGGAAGACACGGACGCTCTTAATCAAAAATACTCATGCGACCACGTTTAAATTCAGCTTTCCAATATATTATTGTTGTTAATAATGGTGCAAGGTTGGCAGGTTGCCGTAAACAGAATTCATTTTCAATTTGATTGCATCATTGTTGATTCCTTTAAAATGGAGAAATTTTATTGCTGAACGATATTAAATTTTTTCGATTTTATAAATAATCGTTAAATAATTAATAATTTCACTATTTTAATTATTTGTAAAAAACTAAACAACTATCTGGTAAAGTCGCAACTTTTACAGCTGTCGTTTAAAAACTTTCCAGATATACAAAATATAATTGATTTTGTTCTGACGTTGCCATCTTTGTAAAGTCAGGTATTTATCAATCCACCTAGTATGTTATCACTAAATAGCTTTTACAAATGTGTATTATCTGTACAGAAGGCTATGACATTCACTTTAATCGTTTGTTATTATTTCTTCACAGTATCTGTTTAATAGCCGCTATCAGTCAATTCAGGATTGGGTTGGTCCTATAAATTATTAGTATCGATTGACGTCAGATTGTTTGTCGCCGTACTTGAAAAATGCGAACTACTACTGCCATGCCTATAATCATCGGATTGCTTAGTTCTTTAGTTGACAGATACTGTGAAGGTATCTGTTTAATAGCCTCTGTCAGCCAGTTTAATCATTGGCTTAATATTATCAATTAATAGTATTTATTGAATTCAGATCATTGGTCTCTTAATTTTACAATACAAGATACGAAAGATTTTCACCAGAAGATATTAAAGATATATAGAAGATATAAGATATATATTAGCATAACATCAGCGAGTCAATAAATTGCTTAAATTTAATTAGGTTAATTATCTTAATGTCACGGTGTAGCTCATACAGCTTGTCATTATCATCGTTAATAATACGTATATGTCAATAGATATTTTGAAAAATTTTCCAAAACAGAACTGTCATGATAAGAGACATGTGGAGCACGATTTTTAAACTTATTCTTTTTAGCTTAAATTCTATTATAATCTCACTATCTTTACCAATATAAAAACTATAAAATTCAAGAATTTGGCATTTAACATATAGATACATTTTTTAAAATAAGTAATCTTTCAGAGAAAACAAGAAAGCATGTCTGAGTGTTTGGAAGATTTGAGTATTGTAACTATGTATTTGCAATAAATGCGCAAAAGTACAGGTGAAAAACAGAATCATCTCTTAGCACACATGTATCTAGATTGCCGAGATTGCTGATTGCCGACTAGTTAAGCTAAGACAAGTTCGCTTCCAGCTGTTTGTAGGTTAAACGGCTGCTATTTATTCTGATTATTGCAGGTGCTTAGACAAAACATCGAAGTTCATTTTTTGTGTAAATGCTAAGATACAAATTATATTTTTTCTTACATGTTCAACATTCTTCGTACTGCTGTTGTTGGTCATAAAGTGCAGACTTCCTTTTCAAATAAATTAAAAAATCATTTGATTTATAAGCAATCATTAGAAAGCATATTATAAAGCTATACTAAGGTGTCTGTTATAATCATACGGGTGTAAGGGCTAATTTGGAAAATCGTTGAACGGATGTACAAAGCAAAATATGTATGTTCTAGCTTTTATAATTGGCTATGGGATTGAGTGTACTACGAAGACACGTTATGTATACGACGATTAGTTGCACCAGCAAGCACATTTATTATCTACCGAGTTAGTGTTGCTGGCGGCGGAAGATGAGCAGAAAATGTTGTTGGCTTCTTTTAACTGAATTTGTGTAGATTAAATTTATACTGTAAATCTAGTAGTTGCATGTATGTAAGTTAAGTAAATGATGAAAAACGGAAATGAAGTTGTAATCTAGACTAGGCGTATGTAATTAGTAAAAATAGAAAATGAAAAAAAACAGCGATTTAATTTATACTTTAATGATTTTACATCTTTTTCAAAAAAAAAAAATAACAAAAATAAAAAGTCTAAACCGGCCTGAAGTATAATAATTTTTCGATTAAGTATATAATGACTTTTAATTTTCAAATAAGTTCATAGTATTTGATTATAGATTAAATAAAGTTGTTTTAATGAATATCATTAATTAATAATTTCACTTTAGTTCTCGTGTGAAATGTGAAGAAATATATTATACTGATTTATTTCTTTAAATACAATTTAATACAAATAATACACATTTTTCTTTTACAACTATCTTATATATTGATCTTTTAAATGAACAGCTTAAAGAAAGTAATATATTTTTTTAATTTCAATAACTCCGCATTAAGCATAGAGATTTATTTTTTTTATCGTATATTTAAAATATTGTTTAAGCATGAGTTCGGCATCTCCAAATTTGATCTGTCGATTATCGCAGAAGATTTCTTTATATTCCGTTAATATTCTGCATTCATTTTGATCCATACTTTAACAGCATTGCTATATCAACCAGTGGTTGTACACGAACCATTGGAGAATGAGTTCATATCTATGAAATATTGCAACCTTTACACATAATTGCCTAGTGAATTGATTGCAAATTATTTTAGACTTCAGTATTTACATATAACCTTATCGGACTTCTTAGGTTTTTCACCATAACCAAGCTAAAAAATGAAAAAAATTTAAAAGATTGTATAAACCAGGTTGGCTCTTTATACACCTTATTTTGAAAAATAATTAGTCAAAAGTAGTGTATTTAATTGTTACATTAAAACACTCAGTCTCAGGGCAAGTTCTAGGAATTTTTCAAAGAAAAAATAAATAAATATAATAAAAATGATATTTAAAAAATCCGTGACAATTTGAAATAAATATATTGAATAAAAATTTTAATTTCTTTACAGATACTGCCACAATTTATTTTCAACAGTCGTGATCCGATTGTTATGGGTGTCATGGTTGAGAATGGCATTGTTAAAGTTGGTACACCTATTTGTGTGCCCAGCAAAGAAGTAAGTACTACATTCACACATATATATATTATATGTTTATACAAATTATTTTTAAATACAAAAAGTAACTAATGGCATTAGATGTAAAGTACCCGTAAGTACATTATATATAACGTTTATCGCGTCTTATAAAAATGAATTGTTTGAAGGGAAAAAGAAATCTATTTAAATAGTATTTGCTGCGCAAAAAACGAGTAATTCAAAAGAATCTTTGTTATAATTTTTGCGCATGTTTGCTTCTACGCATGACTTTACGGACTTTAAGCAAATAATTGTATCTATTCGAGACTGGAATATAACTACTTATCAGTAGAGTTCATGCTTTTGTACACAACAAATAGCATGAAAAAAGTGTTTCAATAAAGGTTCCCTACAAATAGTGTGCAGATATTCATTTATAGAACGATATGCTATGATATCAGATATGTATTTGTTGTGGCCATAAAATTAAGTAAACCAACAATTGAAATCCTTATTTTTCAAATAAGTATTTTTCGAAGTATTTGTATCTACACATGTTTCACGACAACGTAAAGGCATCATTTGTTATACGAATTGTAAAAGAATTGCCCTCTTATATTGCTAGGTGTTATCTGGAATGTGTGTAGTGAAGTCTTTTGCTCGACATTAAGACTTCACATTGATATACCTTGCTTTGCTATAAAAATATTTCTATTGTAGTATCTTTTAATATTTTAATATTTATGTGGTTCACAATTTTTAATATTGACACAGGTGCGTAATTTGTTGTAGTTTTTTGCTGTTTGTACAACGAACTAATCTTTTTTTAAAACAATATCTAAAATATTATTGCGCAGATATAAATTAATTGAATTTAAAATTTGAATCTTTTCCATACCAGCTTGAATTATAAATACAATTATGTTAAGTGCTAAAATGCGTTTTTTGATTTTAGAGAAAGTTAGTCTGGCTATATAAATATCAAGAAACTATTGAGTATTAATTGCAATTACAATTGTTTATATTTAATTTAATTTTTCTTAAGTAAAATATGAGAAGTATACTATTTTTTTATAAAGCTATTATTAGTGGTCTTTAGAAATATTTTTTTTTGAATTTAATTGTTTATATATAATCCTGTCATATTTGAAATCTGAATTCAATCTAGATTTACTCTAGATCTGTCAAATTTTGTTGCCCAATTGAACATTTTTAGAGTAAACTAAAATTTTAGTAGTTGAGTTAGTAATAAACCAATCGGATTATAATGTTCAGACTAAATTCTTTTACTGTGTAGTTGTACTTAACGTTTTCGATAAAATCTTTAACTCTGCTTTTTTTTACTTTTTTCAAATAGAATCAACTTGAAAAATATATCTTCATCCGTAGATTTGTCGCCAGATGACAATGCATTTGCGACCAAACGTTCTTCTATTTTGATTTAATTCCGTTTTTCAAAAGGACAGCTAAATATATAAACAAACACAATCGGAAACAAATATAACTTTTTTATCTTTCAAATCATATAAAACAGTTGTTAATTTCAGGGTAATTTTGTTACTCTGGCAAAATACCTAGAGTGTTTTAAATTAATATCAAGTGTCAAGTTTCCAAATTTTCAAGTAAAATTTTGTTAATTTCGTAAAAATGAAATTAAGTTAATTTCGAAAGTGTTTACACTGCCCCAAATCAAGGAAATCATATGTTTTTGTTTACAAATCGAATGTTAATGTTCCAAACACCATTTGTATCTGGAAAATATTAAAAAATGATTATTATAACTATAAAGGAAAGCATTTAGTCGATTTATAAGCTTTAGTGGATTTCAGGTATGTTTCAATTGCCAATTATATTTTTTAAAAAAAATTAAATTTTTAATTATTTCAACTTTATCTTAAAAAAGTTGCTTAAAATTTATCTTACGCGTAGTTGCATTTGATATGTCCCTTAATTTTATCCTTCATTTCAAAGAAATTAAGGTCATTTTTCTTAATTTCGTTCTAACCTCAAAACTGAATTTTGTAATTTAGCGAAATTAAGGTTTTTCTAAACATAGTAATATATATTAATTAAGTGTTATAAAGATTTAAAAATCGAAACAGAAAATTGCACTAAAAGTGCAACTCGGTTCAAAAAGTTTCCCCAGCTTTATCAATTGAATACGATTTTAATTTGTGTTCGTTTGTTCGTTTATATTAGAACAAACTTATTAACCATTGTTATAAATGTATAGAAATAAATATTATAGTTGTTGTCGTTGATGTTTTTTCGATCTAAAAAGAAAAGTCATATAATATTTTATATAATTGATAATAAATTACAAGAAAGATATGTTCTATAAAAAAAGTTATATTGTTTATTTAACTTCCCATAAAAACAACTTTCTAACTTAAATTATATTTATTGAAATCCACAAGAACTTTGTACATACATTTGTAATTGCCAATTAACTTTTATACTCACATCCGTTCAATTCTTTTACGTTTTTGTTAAAATAATAATAAACTATATCCTGCCGTCAAAAATTAAAATACTTTTGTATGGTTCACATCTTGTTTCATATCCTTTTTCTATAGTCAAACTTGTTTTCAACTGCATGGACACATCCTGCATTTATTTTTTATGTGTCCCAACTTCACTTTAAGTTGTTTTTGGTCAGATATATTAAATATTTTTTCGACTTGCTTTGGCTTTAGCTTATATTGACGTTAAATATACGGAATATGTTCATTCTGAGTTTCATTTCATTCATTGGCAATTATAACTTCCTCAATTATACAACAGTAGCTGCGCTTCCCGTTGCTGTCCAAGCGTCAGAGTCATTTCAAACAACTTTTATTCTTCGATTTTACTTGATTTTAGTTTTAAAGAGTTCCTGTTAAGCTTGTTTTTGTATTTCAAGTGATCGTTTTTTCTTAAAAGTATTATTAAGTCAAGAATTAAAAGTATTGGCAGTAGAAAAAACTACTTATTTTTACGGTACTTATTAAAGAAGGATGCGTTTTCAATAAACAGTTGTAGTAGTCTGTATACGATCTTTACATTATGTCACGTATTGTTATCTGATAATCAATGTATAGTTATTGTAGTCTCAATTAATGGTATATTGTATTAAAATGGGTTCAATTGTATAATGAGAGTCTTAAAAATTAGATGAATCATAAAACTAATGAATTCTTTGTCTAAGAAATGCTTGTTTCCCATTGAATAACTCTAATGTAGGACGCATGTAACCATACGCTGTACCAGAATTTGGGGTTAGCTTCACAGTATCACTGCATCCATTCTATATTAAACTATAGAATGTTCTAAAAATAATATGGATTTAACTTTAAATTACAGTTGCCAGTGTTAGTAAATGCATTGGTCAAATATATCAGCATTAAATTAAGTTCTATCGGGACTGATTTTTAATTATTTTTAGTTTAAGAAAAAATTATTTAAATTTTAACTTCATAAAATATATCAATTGTAGCCAAGTCGGTTAATACTTGGGTATCAATATGTAGTTCCACTTTTAAATTATATAAATAATAAGTTTATTTATTGTGCTGTTATTGCTAAATACAAAATTATTCAAAGAAAAAGGTGCTTATGGGATATAAAAAGTGATCGTCTTCCCGAGTGATTCGCAACGACCATTATGATATTTTTGTTTTTAGGAGGAACCATAAAGTATGAGAATACTAAACTATATAACTATTTTAATATACTTTATGCATGTGCATATGTATATTATATAGGCAACGAAATAGATATATAATTACTTGAAAATTTTGTGTGCTTATTTTCTAAAAGGTGAGGTCTTAGTGAACAAACTACAAGCTATATATCCATCCACACCTGTTAAATTTGATTCACGGACCATTTTTAATCATCTTGCGGACTACTGGTTGGGAACCATTGATCTCCCCTATTAGAATTTGCGACTATATCTATTATTAATTGCATATTTAAAAACAAAATTTTGATTTATATTTATTAAAGACATTAAATGCTATTCCAATTTATTATCTTTGAATTAAATGTCAAATAGATGTCTTTAAGAGCCTTGGAGGTTTTCTTCATTGCGTTCTTAACATATTGCTTAACTTAATATACCTTCTTTCTCACGATTTTTTATACTACTAGTTATATTACTAAAAACTTACTCTTTTTCGAATTTACTTAAAAAAAATTTAAATTTATGTAATAATAAAGAAATGATTATTGCTGAGCTTTTGTGTTTCCTAAATGAACAACTCTTTTGAGGTCTCCATAGATTATATATTATATTCATTTATTAAATTTATTTGTTACTCACAAAATTCTCATAATTTTTTAATGTTTTTTACATTGCTCATCACTTAAAATTTACCCTTAAATTTTTCATTACTTCATTATTTTTGGTACTCCTTTAAATACATGTGTTAAATAATATACCATAAAAAATGTATTAAATTTGATATATAAGTAAAGTAATATAGAAAAAATCGCTTTTTATTTAGATATATATATATATTATTAAATATATGTTTATTCTTAATGCTTATACATTTTAAAGTAGAGTATATGTATATTAATTCAAATTATTCTATAAAAGAGAGTATTTTCATATAAATGTACTCCTTTTATAAACGCTTTGTTTTATATAAATTTTCTACAGGATATACACATATAAATAAGTCTTTATGCAAAGTGGAATATCCTTTCATCAAACAATACTAACCGCAAAATATATCCTGATTTGCTTCCTTTCTCACGTAATTATTTAAATCTTTACAATACTGATTAATACTCGTACCAAATGTGCCATTTATTCGATGTGATAAACACGTATCCGCAACTGTGTAACCCAAACGTTTCGGCACTTTTTACAAAAGCCACTTCCACTTCCGAGTGAATTTTTAAGCAAAAACCCTTTATTCCTTTTATTAAGATCCAAAATGCAACAAATGATCAGCAAGTATGGAAGTACAAAAATTACTTGTCTTATTTTCAAAAAAAAAACACAGTTAATTACGGTGTCAGTTAATAGTAATGGTACAAGTACAGCGTAAGTAGAATGACTACATTAATTTATTAATTAATAATTCAATGTAGTGACTTCGTAATAACTTCTTAATATGAATAATAATTTTAGTAAAATATTTTGTGTTCTAAACTTATACAAATTTGTGGATAATAAAGCAGTTACTCAAAAGAGAATTCAAAAAAAAGTAACCATCTCTGACTTTTTGAACTGACTATAGACATATACAAATCACATAATTTTGTTAAATTATAATGATAAAAACACATTTACTTTCAGAGTAAAGGTGTTTTAACTCTTAAAGGTTTTACAATTTTGCAAAAATAGAAATAATTAACACTAGGTGTCGAATTTCTAAAATTACATTTACCATTTCTGAAATGCAGGAACACTTTTTCACAAGTGTCATCTCAGCGTCAATCATGTGTTTAAACTCTGTTTTACAGAAGTTTTCTTCAGTAGTTTTTAAAGCATAGTGGGACATCTGTTTGATTTCTTTTGTCCGTTGTTAGTGTTCTGAGCTAGTCATTTTTGGTGCTGTTAACTATCACTTTTGCTCGTGTTTAGGGCAGGTAACTATCATTTTTGCTCATATTTACTATTTTTTCTGTAAAATCATTTTTGGTAAATCTGTCTTTAAAATTATTTACGCTTTTAGGTTCTATTTTTGCCCATTTTTCGTGTCGCTTTGGTTATGCTATTTCCATGATGTATTCGTCTTTGCTACTTCCGTTAGCAATTTTTAGTGCTGTTAGCTAACACATAGATTTGTGCTTATATCATTATATTTGTGTATAAAAAAATTAATGTTGTTTGCAATAGCGATGAAAACCCTTCACAATTAATTTGATATGCATTTCACTTAGTAAGGCAATTCATATGCTGTGTGCTATTTTCAATGTATAACTTAATTATTCAAGAAAATAGTATTAAGAAAGTATTTTTGATATCTTGTTGAAACTTTAATAATTAGTTGCATTAATATTTGCTGCTTGGCTTTTCAATACAACGATAATCATTGCTTTTATCTGGATTGTTGTGCTGAATCCATGTTTCATTCATGGTTATAAAGCTGTACTAAACCTTCTCTGAAATATTAGCTGTTCCAGTAAATTATGATCTTATTAACTGACATTGAAAATAATAGAAATGTGGCGAAATAGCAAATATTTTGATTCAAAAGTAAAATGTAGTTAATAAAAAATAACTAATAAAATAAGGGAGTCGCAAATGAAGTCTCCAAACAACAGATAAACAGCTGATTAATATGAAGCGTTGTCAATTTCACTTGTGATCTATAGTGCTTCAGCAAAGAAGATCAAAATCATTGTTTATGGAGGCTAAACTATTTCTAAACAATGCCAAATACTACTTCAAAATGATCAGTTTGTTGATCAGGTGGTACGTTGTTTGTTCAAGACAGTTTAAATTTGTTAAATGTATCTCATTGTCCTCTAAACTTTTGGCGCTTTTAAACTTTTATATAGTATTTATAAAAAAAGTATGAGCCTCTTTTCTTATATATTTTTTATATTCAACAAAAAACTGTTTGAGGAATACAAAGAAGAATTTTGTATTCTATCTTTTAATTTCATTGGTCCATTTGTTCTTTAATGGCGGGAAAATGATTGTTGAATGCAAAAACTCATTCAGCCTTACCATGTTTTTTTTTTGTAAAAATGATCCAAACAATTAGATTATACAGTGTAGATATATAAAGTGACATTATTGTATATATGGAAACCACTTTTTTATGTGACATGCTTGTGAACTGTATGATCTTGTGCCATAAGTAAGTGTTTATGTTCCATTACTTATCAACAATAGTGTTATAAATGCATTTTGTTTTTTCAAAATTAAGCGTTATACTTATGCCCATATACTCGTACATAAATGCATGTATGCTAATTAATGCCCATTTTTAAGTAATCCAACCCAGTAGTAAGTTGACACCATTTGCCCCCAATTTAGATACGTGTAAACTGTAAACTAAGTAGTCATAAGTGCAGTAAATCACCAACCTTAAACCTTTAATGATAAACCCTCGACCAAACCAAAATTTGTCGTTTGCATTTTGATGTGCAACAAAGCGAATGACTATCTTCTCGTTATTGTTGTTGTTGTTTTTGTGTCAATTGTAATTTGAAACCCAGCAAATGATCCAATCCAAACATTTGTTTGGTTTTGTATATTATTGAACTGTGGCCCTAAATCACTTTTGGGTATTTAAAGAGCACGCAGTGCACTTACTCACTCAGGAAAGTGAGTGATTGTACGTGTTTGTCACGCATTAAAGCAATTAAGCCCAGTCTACAGAGGTTAAAAGTACAAATTTTTGTCTTCAGTTTTGAATATTGAATATTTTTGAACTTCTTATTTTCTACCTACTTTTTAAGTGTGTACTCAAGACTTAAAAGATTTTTATTTATTTTGTTGCAAGAGTGAATTTAATCTTAGGCAGTTTATTGTTAAAACATGTATTTATTTTTTTTTTTTTTATACATATATTACAGTACTTTATGCGCTTAGGTTTTGGCTTATATATGTATAGTATTTACCACTTAAGCAAATCGGAAATAAAAGTGTAAGAAAAAAATAAAGAAATGAAATAAATTAAAATATATTGTGTAATTACATGCAAGTACTTCTTTTCAGTATTTCACATAAATGAAGACTTTTGCTTAGACAGCTGGTTGGATAGATACGTGTACGTACAGAGAGACTAACAGTCATACATGTGTAGAGTGCCATGCAACTATGGTTGGTTAAACAAACGGAAGTATTTTGAATTTACTTCCGATGTTTCATGCTTTGTTTTCTTTAAAGAATTCTAAATGCAGCAGCAGAGCATATGTTCGTACTTTTGTAATTTGTAGGCCTCTTTGCACTTTTTCTCACTGTCTGCTGCTTGCTTGCTTGCTGGCTTGGCTATGCCTGACTACAGTACTTCCGGAATGGTTTATTATAATTACTTGTTCCGGTTTGTTATATACACGAGTCTAAGCATTAAAAAAATATTGTTTTGTAAGTACAAATATACACCAGATACACAAATACACAACACAGTTCGTATTCCAACTGATATGCATTTGTGATACGAATGGTATATGGTATATGGTGTGCACATGCTCTTTTGTCTTTAATCTGTCTTTAAATCGCATATGTTTTATGTTACAATAAAAGCAAATAAGCTGCCTAAACCCATAATTTGCTGTAGAAAAAAAAAATTATTATACACGCATTATAAAAATACATGTCGTACTATATACAATGCATATGTACAAAAACGGAACTGGCTCGTTCCGTTTCGGAAGTAGCTGTAATTGTATGCCACACATTTCTATTGTTTGAACTGACTGAGCATCTGCGTTAATATGAAATTATGTACTGATTTCTTTTTAATTCTATGCAATATCCGGAAGTATTTTTTTTTTATATTAATTTTTATATACTTATCATCAGTTCCGTATTTTTAGCCCTTGAACATTCATTTCTATGATAAGATTGCTTGAACTTTTATTTTTATTTTCGTTCCAAAAATAATCACAATTTATCATTAGAAATAAAAAAAAATATGTTTCTGTGACAATTGTAATTCTGTAATATATGTGGTAATATATTTTGAAAAGTATTATAAATAATCCGCTTTAATTATTGTTTGTAGGTGTGAAAAAGTATTACGAAAATTTATTAATCTTCTTTTTTCGTTTATGGAGAATTTAAGGTTTTCTTAGGATTGTATTAAATTTGAGTTTAAAATTTCATTTAAAATCCTATTTATAAGAAAGCAATATTTGTAATTAGCAGGATTTTATTTGTTAAAAAACAATGTTTTATCTTTAAAATCCCAAATATAAATTTCTATAGATTCAGTTCACTTTATTTAACCTAAATATTGTTTCCAAAGAATCATAATTGTTATAAGTGAAATGCTCTTCTTTCTTGGCATTACAGAGATTAACCAATATATTATATGTTTTACAATGTGGTTCTCTGGTACTCATCATATAAGAATATTTTCGCTTATTTTTTTTTTTTGTATTAGATTAATAACAAAAGTTCTTTACCATCTAGGAAACTATATTGTGTTTCTTTGTCTTTTATTAAAGTCTAAAGGACTGGTAAAGTTGCCTTAGAGGTTACAACAGTAACAACAACAACAACAACAACAGTATAGTATAGTATTATTTATAGAATAATTTTTATAAAACATAAAATATATTTTATAGTATAATATTATAGTAATATATTATACTATTAATAATCATACTAACTGTAATCTGTAATTATAGAAAACTAAATTAGCATGTTAATATCTACCGTATAATCTGATTATGTTTCAGTTGAGTTGCAGTTAAATAATATATGCTACGATAGTAAATTTTTTGAGGTTTTTTGTTAGGAACTGGTTGAGATCTGAAAGAAATAAGTAATACAAGAATATACTAAGCACACTTAAAGTCTGGCTCTTCTTAGCTAAAAAAAAATCTTCACATAAGCAAAAAAATAAGCTATTTGGCACTCAAAAATTGTCGATTAACAATTAAATATATCGTTAATACAGTTAACATTTGATTTGGATCAGATTAGAGCATTTTAAAAGATATGTTGTGCCTAAAAGAAGTGATATTTCGTTTGGAAACAAAACCTTTCATTTCTTTTAAACAACAGTGTCGCGTTGAAATGATACAAACAATAATCTCCGAAAAGATCTTCAGGAAAAGATGAATTCTACGATAATTAAAAATGTGACGTAGATCTATGGATACGATTATGAAGAGACCGACCAATCAAGCGAATACCGTGTAAAAGATAAGCCAAGACCGAAACAATTGCGCAAAAGTTATTCAAGAATCAAGATCTTGTTAACAGAGTTTTCTTTGGTTGTCGGAGTGTGATGTATTATATATTACTTCCGTTGGTCCAAACTGTTAACAAGGAATATTATTTGAGTTATTATTTTCGAAACAAAAAAGGTCGGAATTAGGAGTAGATAATTATTGGTTACTAACCGACAATAATGGACACTGCATTATTATTTCGATACCATTTCTCCAAAAATTCAATTCATACCATTCCACGACCATTCAGGCGAAGAATTAATACCATATATCTTATGGGACACCGTTTCGACACAATTGAAGAAATAAAAACCAAATCATTGGTTGCTTTAAAGTCATAGATTATATATATTATATTATATATTATATTATATTACAGACTTAGAAAATAAGTTATTCTTCTAATAGAATAACTTAATCACCTTTTTCACCTTGTATGATCACAGTATTGTACTATTGAGCTGGTTATGTGCAAGCATTTCTAAGATTCTTAATTCAATTGTAACATACGAAGATTAAACAGATTTTATTGCTTTAACTAGAAAAGATAAAGTTAGATCTTTTTCTGAAATAAAAAACTTGGAAAATAATTTATTCTTGTGGTCCTGGCAGAAATTGTACGGGTACAATTTAACCGAATTGTTTTTTCATAGATTACAGATAAAGTTCATTTTTACAAACGGTTGTAAAGGTTCTTAACTGTTAAATTATATAATAGTTTGGTTTTTAACAATTAAGATTCTTATACATAGATGATTCCAATGGAAGGTTTTATCTTTTTTACTATGTGTTTTTTGTGCAGCTATTTGGTACTTTTTTTCTAATTAAAATAAAACATAATAATATCATCAAATAAAAAATCCCACTTTATGATGACATTTTTAATATCTGACTTGGTAATTTGAGTAAATGATGTTAAGGACTTTTAAAGGAATTCTTCTTCTCAATACACATGAGATGAAACATAGTTTCCTATTTGTCTTCAGAGCCACAGCCACGACAAAAGTCATTATAGGGAAGACTCATTCTCAGAGCATGCCTCCCTATGTTATTATGCAGTAACCCATCAGCACCGATACCGTAGTGCAGAACAGGTTCCGCCTTAGTTGAAGTAGCTGACTCAAATTTCTTTTCTGCTCAAATTTGACCAAGTCAACCTAGAGATCTGACAGCAGGATTCGTCAGCTCAGTATTGCTTGGCTATGTTTAGATATTTTTGTTTAAGTAGTAGTTTAGCTGTAGCAAGTGAAACGCCAATATCTGAGAAGTGAATGCCAAGGAGAAGAGTGCCAGCCTTAGCAAGCACGTTTATCCTGCAATTGTTCGAGATATTCCTATGACCCGGAACCCAAATGAGTTAAACCCTAACGTGCTTATCTATGCCATTGAGGAAAGCATGGCAGTTGTGAGTTGTAATTGATGTGGCTGAAGTTCGTACCAGTAATTAATAGTAATTCAATTCTTAACGCATCTATGTGTTATCCAGACAATTTCATTAATTTTTTTTTCTTGATATCTTAGACTGTACGATTTGAATGATGTCTCTTATGATCTTACATTCATTCATTTACTATTCATCTATTTATAAACTTATTTTTAAAAAGCGTAAACTATTTATCCTGAAGTAATAAATTTCGTTATATTATCCATATATCGGCTTTATTGCATTTATCTTAGATTTAATGTCTGCAATATGCATGGTGTTTGCCAACTTAATTTAAATCCTCCTCTCAAAATGAATACGTTAAAAAAACAGTACAACCGATTAAAATATGCTCAGAAATTAAAATTAAGAGAAAAAAAGTAGAAAACCGTATCGAACAATTTTTACAACAAACGGAAGTCGGAGGCGGTACTCGTAAAGTCAAAAAAGCCAATTTATACTCAGCTAAATGATCTTGTTTCTGCATAATCACCGTCTTCATCGTTGTTCAGTTCCAATTCATTCATTGATACCAGTTTGTCGAGTTTCATATTAAAAGCAATATAATGAAAATATCTAGATATATATGAACGATCATATATGTATGTAGTGTGGGTATATGTGTGTGTATATGAAATATAAGAAAAAAAAATGAAATAATTTTCATTCACGCTTATTGCCTTTGGATTGTTGTAATTCTTGCCGCTGTTGGCTGCAGTTTAGTTATTAATCGCAAATAATACCAAAACGAGTAGGCCCAAGTATGTCTGAACTCTAGCTTGCATAGTAGAGACGATCAGGGTACGTACGCAAAAGTTGCTTATAAGGTTGACGACTGCAGGCAGGCAGTTTGGCAGCCAAGCAGTTTGGAGATTGTGAATGTGGCATCTTCTGAGGACACCTGAAATACTTGAATGGCATATAAAAAATTTTAATTTTTCAAGCGGAGGATATGTTCAAGTATGCATCCAAAAACAAAATAAAAAGAAAATAAAAATAAAAATAAAACGTTGCATCTACATATATGAGTTTGTGTGTTGTTGATTGGAGTCTTCCAGAGGAAATTAAAACACCTCTGAAAGTTAATGAACATACCAAGCTGGTTTTATTTTTACAAGTAGTAAATAAGAAAAACAAACAATAAGAATATATAGAAAGAAGTTGGATTGATTTTATGACTTGTCGTAAATGAAGTGGGAGCATTGAAAGAAATAAATGGAAATTTAATGGATAATCTTACCACAATTGTTCCTTACAACAACCATCAGATATATAACTTAAGAAGCTTATATTCATATAAGCTTAGTAGTTTTAATTATTTATATCTTAGTGTAGCTTGGATTAAGATTGAGTGTGCTTAATATAAAATTATATTTATTTCTGTTTATATATTTTTCTTTAGTTTTGCTATTTTTTATGTATTTTAATTTTAATTTTAATTACTTTGCCTGATACCCTGATATATGAAATTCTTGAATTGATTTAGATTACAAATCTCATTAGTTTTTATTACACAAACTCAGCATGTAATATACCTCAAGTTTTCAATTTCATTTGCTAATTTTCTTGCTAGATTTTTTATATAAAAAATTCTTTTAAAAGTGGTAATTAATTTTTGCCGACTGGCCTTTAATTCAATTAAGAAAACACTTTTATTATTATTAAATGATCTATGCTTAAAGATAAGTGGATTATATAATTAAGTTGGTTATGGATATGCATTAAAAAGTTTCTATCTAAGCAGATTGCTTAGATAGATTATTAATAAACTTGCAATCAAATTTTCATTACTATAAATCTTCTTTTATTTTTGCAATTAAATAAGATTTAGCATTTCATTGATGAATTACTTAACATATCTAAATAAATTCAATTTATGTAAAATATATTCACATGTTTTATGAATCTTGTTTTTTTTTATATTTATATTCAATGAAAGTTTATTAAATGTTGATTGGACAATGTTTGGCGATTATTTCTGCTTAAGATTTTTATCTGCTTATTGAAATATCTATCAGATGTAGATTAAGATACTGATTTATACGAGCATGTCATTCTTGGAGATTTTGCTGGATGCAGACATTGTATTGCTGATTACAGAATTTTTTATAACAAATCACGCAATTAATGGAACATGAAATTTAAGGAAAAATTTGGCTTTATTTAGCAACAAAGTATCTTACAGAGGTCATACTATATTCTTTACATTGCTACTTCAACAGTTCCTTTTTTGTCGGTCAATAATATAATTGACCTCCCAAATAGTATCTAATGTTTGCAATGGAATTATATATTTTTTTTATAAACCTGTTTTTAGGACTGTAAAGAGGTAGTAGTTGTGGTAATGCAATCTAGAAAATAATAGATGGTAGTGGATGAAATTTTTTCATTCTTTACAAAATATTTGGTATGCGCTAGATAATACATTAATTAAGCGCACCACTCTTCTTGCCGAAATGATACTAAGTAGTCCGATGTTTTAATTGCTTAAAAAATTAAGTGCTTCATTCTTGCTATGCTTGGAACGATTACTGTCAATGACTTGCATTATAAAAAGATGCACTATTTGCAAATAAAACGATGTGTGTCACTACTTCTTCAGAATGTCGCACTACTTGCTAAATTGTCATCTAAATGCCAGATTGACATGATATCACTTTTTTAAAATCATCTGGATTGGTAAGAGTGAATGAATTTACTTAATACTGTGTAAGATCAGATGTTATATTAAAAAGACGGTCATCTCCAATATTAGAGTTTACGATATGCTAACCTCACTAGTATTCACCGAAACATCCAAATCGTTTACCGAGCTTAGATACATGGTACGGAATGGAGACGATATAAATAATAATAATAATATAGTCAGACATTTTGTACTTACAGTCTTTATTAATGAATTTCTTTCTGTATTATCCATAGGTTGTTTTAATAGGCTATATATATATATATATTATATATATATTTATTGTAGTTATTCAAGCTAGCAGTTTGCTGCTACTAATCATATAATTTTCTTCTCGTTTTAATATTTTTGCAACAAGTCGAATGCAAAGGACACTTTGGAACATTTGGTATCGCAAGGGACCTTTATGGTCTACGCGCTGCCTTTTACGTCTGCCAGCATAACGTAACCTGACCTAATATTTTTTCTAATATCAAAGTTTATTTGAGTTACTTTTTTCCTATAGTATTAAGTGATATCTTTTAGATAACTCACTAACTCATACAGAATCGATTCGGTTAATACTACATATATTCACAAGTCATTATATAAAACAAATTTTACCTCCAATTTCAATAAGAAAAAAAAATAGAGAATTATTTCAAAATTAAGTATAAAAGAAATTTTGAATTTATTTTTTATATAATAAAAAATAACAAACTTTATTGTTGCCAAAATATTTTGTCAGTTGTCTGACAACGCTGCAGTCTGCAACCTGCAATCACCAACTGTGCAATCAATTACCAAAAATGATATGCCCGACACATATGTTCGGTCGGATTATTCCAGTGCGTAACAAAGAAGTTTGGGCAAACGGACAGCTGCATCTTGACATTCTGACATATTACCTGAGCACAAACACAAATTTAAAACAGACACACAAATGCGTTCATATAATGAATTGAAGGCATTTTAATGAGACTAAACCAAACTTCATTCATCAAACAGGCTTGAGTGACTGAATGAGTTTCAAAAAATACAAAAAAAAGAAAAATTGAATTCTAAAGCACTGCTCCGTTGGCATACAAGTGGACAACCGTCATCTTGGTCACTTATGATTTCCTTAATAAATACATATAATATATATGTAACAATAATATAAAATAAAATATTTTAAAATGTGATTTTTCAAGTGTTGTACTTATGCATACTTACTTTTTTTTTTGTTTTTGTATTTATTGTATTTCATTTATTTTTATATTTTATATAATTTTTTATTTCAAGAGCACGTCATCCATAAACATTCATCCATCCGCTCGCTCGCTCGAATCAAGTACAGCGATGTTCATCAAGATGCCTGCTATGTCCGCTCGTTTTCTTCTTGGTAGCATGTCGTTTTAATCATTTCCTTTTCATCTGCTGTTGATGTTGATTTTCCTGTGCTACTGTGTATCTTTGTATCTTTTCTGAATGAGTATCAATCGCTGTCTGTGCTGTGCTGCTGCTTGCTAATACACCGCCTTCTGCATAAAACGCAGATTCTGCTTGTGTTGTTTTAAGTTGATAGTGAAGTTTTCAGTTTAAATATCTTGTATTGAAGTGTCTTTTCGGGTGTTTGTAGGATTGTAAGTCAGTGAATTCTTAATTTTTTTTTTTTTCGTAGGTTGTCTGTTCACTTAAAAGACAGGATATTAATTTGTGTTTCTGTGTCGATCAAAAACATAATTTTTGTTAATGGTTTTTATGATAGTTTTTCTTCACTTTATCGCTGGCTGTTCGTTATAAGACGTCGCATTAAATGCTAGAGGTAAAAAATTTGAATTTACTTTCAAGTTGATTAAGTTTTTGTGAACTTTGATTTTAGAGTTGCAGGGAATTTAATTAAAATTTATTTAATTATTATAATATTTAAAATATATAATTTTATTTATAATTTCGTATTTTGTTATACACTATGTAGATTTCTTTCCAATATTTCCAATAATTTCCAATAATGAATGGATAATAGTATTTAAATGAAATCTAAATATATTTAAATAAAATGTTGTTGTTTCTTTTCTCGTAACTGTTTCATTTCAAGGTTTGAATAGGCCAATAAATCTGTAATTTATTTTAGACTATTTTACAGTGCTGACTTTTCAGTTCTCAATGTACATCTGTGTTAGTTATGTTTTGGTGTCTGTTAGAAAAATTTTGATTTTACCTATTAGAGTAGTTGTTGATCTTTTTTGGTTAAAGTTTACAAAATCTTTATTCCATAATTCTAAGTTAAAATAATGATTATTGTAGATGAGAAGATTATTTGCTATGGAAAGCACTATTGGAAAGCACGTTGTTGTTTTTTGAGCTACTACCTGACCATGATAAATTCTGAACTATCATCAGATGACTTGTTGACTAAAACAACAAATGCTAGAATGGATTTCTATAAAAGCTAATGTGTATTTTGCAAAGATAATGCGAAATATTTTACAAATTTTGATAACTTGATTAAAATTTTAACAGTTTCTATGTGATGTATTTCCACACCCATCGTACTCTCCAGTTTGTTTCATAACGAACCTGAATATTTTTTAAATTTAGAGTTAAAGCACAGTATATCTTTCGTTTTAAAAAATTTCCTGTTAAAGAATCCAAGTAATTTTCGGTCTATTGGATCTTGTGTTGACTCATTTATATGTTAGATAAAAGTAAGATTTCAGCAAAAGTCAGCTTGTACTTTGCATAATCTAAAAGATTAAGGTTCAATTATTCGATTTAAAATGTTCTTATTACAAATTTTACTAACCATTTTCTATTTACAATTTTCAAATTTCCGTTGTGTAGTATTTTTATAAGTAGATTTCAATTCTGTGATCTTACGAGTCTTATTGTATTGTATTATTCAAGCAAATTTAAATAATTTATTGGGTGCTTCGCGATATATATCATTTCAGTTATAATTTACATTATTGAGTTTTCTGTTTATAGTTCTGTGTCAAGTTTGTGATCTGGTGTGTCAGGCCTTCTAGAGTCTTGGAGGTTCCATCTGAATGCTGTTCTTGCAATATGGTTCGCAGGTCTTCGAAGTATGTGGCCAATCCATTGCTATTTGCATCGACCAATCTGAACTGTAGCGATTTCTTGTTGTGTACGGCTATATAGGTCCTCATATCTTATTATTTCAGGCCATCTTATACCAAGTATTCTACACAAGCATTTGTTTATGAAAATCTGTATTTTTGACTCAATGGGGTTAGAACGTTTCCATGTTTTACAGCCATAAAATAGCATAGATTTTATATTTGAGTCGAAGATGTGGAGTTTCATTTATGGTCCTCAGCATACCGAAGGCAGAGTTTGTTTTATTGACGCGCATAGCGACATCCTCATCCGCGCTACTTTTGACTGTGAGTACACTTCCTAGATACACAAAGTTTTGCACGCACTCTAAATTTTCATCGTTTTACTTAAGGACTGGGCATTGTGTGGAGCAGTACCTACTGTTCATAATTACCTCATAATCTTATAATTACCTCATAACCTTATAACTCGTTATGAATTACCGCCTTCTAAATTGTGGTAGTAACTATTATAGAACTGTCTTATGTTTGGGATAAGCTTATTTGGATAATTGAGTTTAATTACTTTTAACTTTGTTGGATTGATTCTAAGCTTGTTTGCTTAGAATTAGAAAAAGATTGTTTTTTGTGATTCGATATTGTTTCAGATGTATTTTATAAAATCGGATCCAATATAAATGAATACAATTGCTGGTACTTTAAAACTTTCAAACCTATTTTAGTCGCAACTTATTCTTTAACCTAAGACCACGTGTAAATACATATTTATACAATACAGATATACTTAATTATATATTTATTTCCTTAATTTATAATTATTTGCCCCTCCCAATAATATATATATCAATATACAGTGTTTTATTTATATGTGTATGTATTATTCAATATAAACTAAGTTCTTACTTTTAAAATATTATTAATAATATGGTTTCTCATATAATTTATTATCGTCACACCCGTTTCTGTTTTTTAATCTAAAGCAAAACAACAAAATCACATGTTAAATTATTCATAAACTAAAGAAAACGCATTTTCAATATTTAACAATTTTAACGAAGCAATAATTTTCACATTTTATTAATATTCTTTCCATTTTTTGAATTTTATTAAATTAAAAATCATCAATAAAAACGTAAAAACTACGCGCAACATTGGTATTGTAGAAAAAAATCAAAAAGCGTGGGCGCATTTATAGATACAAATTTAATATTCCACAAACATATACTATAAGCATATAGACAGAATTATATCTATAAATTTGTATATAAGCATACATACCTAAAGATAGGCACACTTGTATTGGAAAGTATCTAATCTAAACTAGAACAGCGCAATATTAACAAACAATAAAATTGAAAAGCGTTGAAACAAAAAACCAAACGAAAAATTATTTTCATTCATAAAAATGCTTACTTCCTGTGTCGGCTTGTCTGAATGTGTATACTCACTCGTACGTATGTACGTATGAGCATTACGACGTTCCAAAATGTATATCTATTATAAACTTAGCCGTCTGATATTTCGGTATATTTGTATACCACCTAAAACAAGTTGAAAACAAGAAAATAGAATGAACGAGAATATTTTGGCTTATTTTTTGAAATTTCACAAAGATTTAAATATGTTACACAAAAATAATATTTTGAAGGCCTTTCAAAAAATATATTAGAAATACATTAAGACCGAAAAGTTTTCGGAAATTCTCATTTAAAATTCGCGCGCTGTATATTTTTCGATATTTTAAGTTTATGTAGTTTGGCAGCACTGTCCTTAATTACTATGCCAAAAATGAGCGCGATCTGTCAGACAGTTCGTTTACGGCAGCTGTTGAAACCAGTTCACCTCAGTAGGGCGTTGCGAAAAAAACAATGGAAAAAAATATTGAACAAAGAGTTTGCATCAAATTTTGTGTTTCGAACGAAATTTCGTGTGCAGAATCGTTGCGAATGCTACAAAAGGCTTATGGGGAATCAGTTTTATCGAAAACTCAAGTTTATGAGTGGTACAAAGCCTTCCAGGACGGTCGTACGACCGTCGAAGACATTTCGCAACGCACTACTGAGGTGAACTGGTTTCAACAGCTGCCGTAAACGAACTGTCTGACAGATCGAGCTCATTTTTGGCATAGTAATTAAGGACAGTGCTGCCAAACTACATAAACTTAAAATATCGAAAAATATACAGCGCGCGAATTTTAAATGAGAATT